>NC_089822.1:263188023-263488023 GCF_035046505.1 Tiliqua scincoides
GGCAGATCCCAAAGGATCTCCTCTATGGAGAACTCATGCAAGGAAAGCGCCCTACAGGTAGACCACAGCTGCGATACAAGGACATCTGCAAGAGGGATCTGAAGGCCTTAGGAGTGGACCTCAACAGGTGGGAAACCCTGGCCTCTGAGCGGCCCGCTTGGAGGCAGGCTGTGCAGCATGGCCTTTTCCAGTTTGAAGAGACACTTGGCCTGAGGGTTTGAAGAGACACTTTGGGTTTGAAGAGGGTTTGAAGAGACACTAAAGGGTTTCCCAGTTTGAAGAGACACTTTGTCTGAGGCAAAGAGGCAAAGGCCCATAGCCAGGGAGACAGACCAGGGACAGACTGCACTTCCTCCCAGTGTGGAAGGGATTGTCACTCCCTTTTCAGCCACACTAGACGCTGTGCCAGAACCACCTTTCAGAGCGCGATAGTCTTTCGAGACTGAAGGTTGCCAATACATTATACTAGGCATGAAGGCATCATGATGAACATGTAGCCATGCACCTAGCTAGAGGAATATGCAGTCTTTTTTACCTGTCTGGAGCTTGTACATCAGTTCCTGCCCTTGACCTAGAAGTGAAATGCCTTCAGCACCCTGCATGGCACTGTCCCCTGTGATCTCCGTGGGGCTGTGATATCCGTGGGAGCCCCAGTGCAGAGGGGGACGGTGATTCGTGTGCCTCTTGAAACGGACCATACTGGGCACTACTCTTGTTTGAGCTGGAATCTTAACAGCCAAAGTACAGAGAGAGTGGAGTCATTCTTAGGACGCATAATTAAAAATAACGATGATGGTTGATCATGTTGTTCTGTAGTGCTATGCCTGTGTCTTGAAAATGGTTTGCTATCTGAGATAAAATAATAATAACTTTATTTTTACCCCACCTTTCTCCCCGAAGGGACTCAAGGCGGCTTACAACAGGTTAAAACAGATTAAAAACATAACTTAAAACAGATAAAAGCAAATTAACACATATCATAAAAACAGCAGTCAGATAAAAAGTAGACAAGTAAAAAGAGCATAGAATAGCAAATCATAAAAGAATCAGACCTGTAAAAAATATTTTGCTATTTTGGATGGGCAAAAAATGGAACAAGCCATTTGTCACAAGCCCTCACCTAATGTCACCATGCCCTCAGAAATAAAGGTGGTGTGATCTAGTGGTTAGAGTATCAAATTTAAAAGCTTCAAATTCCCCCTTGACCATTACACTTGCTGGCTGATCTTGGGCTAGTTGACATCTCTCCGCTCGGCCCTACCTCACAGGGTGGTGGTTCAGGAAAAGGGGAGGATGGTGGCACTGAGTTCCTTGGAGGAAAAGTACAAAAGTAATGGTTTCAATTGCCACTTACCCTCCTCCAACCTAGAGTTTTAAGACCATCCTCTAATTCTAATTTTTCTCTGCACAGACCTCTGTGATATTCTCGATGGTCTTCCCCTCTTGTGATGTCGCTTCTGGGAAACTCCTTCAGGTTTTGAGGCTCTGTTTCTAGGGCAACTGTCTGTAGTAACAAATTGTCGCTTTTTGCCAGCTCTGCCGGACAACTTGTTACTACAGATAGTAGCTGTGAAAACAGAGCCACAGAACCTGGGGAGTTTTTCAGAGATTTTCAACCCCTGTGCTCCAAATTCCTGTGGCACACCTGCAGACCATTCATGGCACACCAACCTGCTACAGATCACCAGCTAGAACTTATAAGAACATAAGAAGAGCCGCGCCGGATCAGGCCATGGGCCCATCTAGTCCAGCTTTCTGTATCTCACAGTGGCCCACCAAATGCCCCAGGGAGCCCAGGGAGTTGAAAATCGCGGCTCTAATTCATATCTCCCCAAGTAAGAATCCTCAAGTTCCTTGCAGCATTCCTTTCTTCAGAACTGTTCTCCTTCCCCAACGACTGCAAACATTAAATGATCGTTTTGAAAGACTCCACGAAAAGCGAAGGGTCTTGGCCAAGGAAGTTGGATGAGAGTCTCACAGGGACAAATTCCCAGCTCCTTCGAAGATCTGTTTGTTGTGTTTTTCTTCACCTCTGTCAGGAAACCCTTTTTGTCTGTTGAAAGCGCGTGGCAAGCAGGACACAATTGCTGCTTCGCTCAAACAATCTCTTGGTACTTAAAGCATAAAAAAGTCCTTTCCCCCTGAAAGAGCAGAACCATGGCAGACTGTGCTAACACCCCAGCAATGCTGACCTCTTGCTGGGAGCTTGTTAGAGTAATTCTATGCCCTGGAATTCATTCACAGGCAGCTTACAAGTGCCCTGGCCTCACTTTTTTCCCTTCATTGTTTCTCTCGGAGCTCCTTAAGTTTGAAAGGACAGGAAAAAGAGGTGGTTGTGCTTCTGTCATGATGTCATTAAGTGATGTCATTAAGCAGGTCATGATCAGAAATTAGCACTTTTACTCACTCAGGAACTTAGCTGCAAATGACAGAAGAGAAAATACGCAAATCTTGATCATATTTTCAAGACATGGGAGAGCCCAATTATTGTGGGGCTGACCTTTCAGCAGTGACACCTCACCACAGCTCAGCAGCTGACAGTGGTGCTGGGAGACCCTGAGGGCAGGGAAAGATGTTCCATGGGCCACATCCTGCCCGCAGGCCTTATGCTTGACACCCCTAGTTCAGACAGCTGTGTGGCTTCACGCCATTGTTCCGATTCTAGCTTCTCCTGGGAACAGCTCAGTCGGAAAGCAGACAGCAGACAGAAGATGATGGCAGCCAGACCTCGTACCAGCCCACAAGCTTTTTGCCACAGGATGTTGTGATGGAAACTGGCCTAGATGGCTTTAAAAGGCAATTGGACTCTTTTGTGGAGGTCACCAGCCATGATGACCATATGCAACCTGCATGCACCTGAGCACAGACACTTCCCTCTCTGCTGCTGATGCATGCCCCCTCTTCCTCCTTGGTCCTCCTCCTCCACTTCTCTCCCCCTTTCTGTGTGCCTCTGTCCTCAGTTGCAGCTCTCTCAGGTCTCCCTCTCCCTGCTCACTCCTTCCACTCTTACGCCTCCCTCCAGTTATTGAAACTCCTGCCCCTCCCCCACACCCCACCATCACCTCCTTTTTGGGTTCCCAGCCTTCAGCCTCGAAGTAAAAGACCTGAATACATCACTAACTGGCACCAGGGCCCCCAAACCCATCCTTCCAGCTCAGTAGAGTCAGTCAGCCCCGGCAATGACATTGATGCCAAGTGCCATCACACTGGCCGATCGGCAACACATTGGCATGTTGATGGCAAATGGCCACTCCATGGATGACACTTTTAGAGCCATCGAAGCCAGTGACCCTATCTACACCTTGTGGCAAAGCATTCCACAGGCTAACTACACACTGTGTGAAGCTCTACCTCCTTTTGTCCAATCGGTTTTGTAATACGACCAGTAACTCTACTGCTCTGAGAGAGGAAGGTTCAGGGAACATCACAACTGTATGCCTGAGTATTATTTTAATCTGTACAAGTATAAACTAGACATTCCTAATTTCTACTCTATATTTTTTTATCATAACCATCAACAAAACATCGACAATACAAACCAATACAAACATACACATAGATTTGGGAGGGCAGAATACCATACGCCACTTCTGCTAATTTTTCACACTGTATCTCCCACTCTATAATTTCTCTTCTGCTTTCACCTCTTATTATCATTTATCCATATCATGCATCATAAATTCTTCCAAATGCCCTAATTATATTTTCTAAATGTTCATTTTCAACCATGCATAAAATGTCTTCCATTGCTCAATCTGTATCTATTTTTGTTGTTAATAAATAATTCTGAAAGTCTGTCCATTTCCATGACATTTATTATTTTTTCTATTAGTTCATCTTTCATTGACGTTCTAAAATCTTTCCAATATCTAACACAGCAATTTTCAACCTTTTTCATCTCCTGGCGCACTGACAAGGCACTAAAATGGTCAAGGCACACCATCAGGTTTTTGTGAACTGACAAGGCACACCCTGCTGCCAAGGGGCGGCTCACAACCCCATTGGCCCTACTAATAAATGATCTTCCCCCAAATTCCTGTGGCACACCTGTAGACCACTCGTGGCACACCAGTTGAAAATGGCTGGTCTAACATAAAATTCTAGCAACTGTTAATACCATCATAACTAAATACACATCATTCTCTTTATCTATAACATCTAAAATAATATTGAACAAAAAATAATTCAGCTTTCAAACAATGTTAACAATGTCAACAATCTCTTGTATTAAACTCTTTACCATTCTCCAATATAATTGCATTTTTTTGTTTACATGACCACCACATACAATAAAACAATCCTTCCACACACTTATATTTTAAGCAATATTTTGATACATTCTGATTCATTTTTACCAATTTCATAGGGGGCTGTTCTTATGTTCTTATCTATAAAACAGTTATATCCATATTTCATTTTTACATTTAAAGAAGACTTTTTATATTTCTAAAGTATGTTTAACCCATTATGGCTGCAATCCTAACCACACTTTCCTGATAGTATGTCCCATTGAACAAAAGAGGACTTACTTCTGAGTAGACCTGGTTAGGATTGTGCACTATGTTGACTAAGTAAATACTACAGCTTCCTTTAACCATCATGCTTCTTTGCACTAATTATCTTTCCTTGTATCTTTTTGTTCTTGTTATCGTTGAACGTCTACCACTTGCTCCTTTAATCTCTTCAATTCTTCTCTTTATCATCTGGTTTTTTCCCTTCCGATTCCCGTTCTAAATCCTCTATTTCAGTGTTCCCATTAGGTGGGTCATGAGTCAATTTCAGGTGGGTCCCCAATCATTTCAATGTTTTATTTTCAATATATGAGATGATGCTACCATGGCATGTAACTGCATTTGGGGAAATGTTACAGACCTGTACTTTTAACAAGCTACTATTGTCACAGGGTGGGGCAAGTGCCTTTCCCTTTAAGATGGATTAAGTTAGTTGTTTGCTACCCAGGTGTAGTGCATCAGTAATTTAGATAATAAAAGCAGGGCATGGGTGCCTGAAAACTGACACAGGAGGAGGAAGGGAGCTGGGGGTTATCTTTTATACTGAAAATGCTGAGAGACCTGTATGATGGTAGTTTTAGCCTCTTTTTAGTTTCTTGTTTTTAGCTACTGTAATGCATGTAACTATGTCTTTTGGAGTAACTGAAACTCCCTTAAAATAAAAATCTTTTACATGAAAAATTGGGTGCAATTATTGACCAAGGAATTATATGTTAATAGGACCTGGGCTTGGAGTAAGCTAAATAAAAAAAATTGCTCTTGGGGGTTTGTGGAGGTTGGTGTAGGTGGAGGAAGGTTAAATCCTGGTTGATTTGGGAGTCTCCCCTGGTCCTTCCCTACCCCAAGGATGATGTTTGTGACAATTATATATATTCTCTTACAATGATAGTAAATGTGACTTACTCCTGGGTAAGTGTTGGTAGGATTGCAGCCTAGGATTGCTAAAAATTTTCCTGCTTGATGATGTAACTTCTGGTCATGACATCACTTCTAGTGGGTCCTAACCAATTCTCATTCTAAAAAGTGGGTCCCAGTGTTAAATGTGTGAGAACCACTGCTCTATTTGTTCTACTAATTCTTCTCTTCTCACCACTTTCATTATTAAATTTATATTATATCCCTGTTACTGGAATTGAAAGAGGATACCTTCTGTAAAAGCCATCTGTATGAGATTCCCTTTCCTCTTAAGAATTTTACTACGTTCTCAGTCTACTTTCGCTTCTCTCTTACTCTCCATGGGAATATCTTACTCTTCAATATTTTAATTCTATTTCCATCAACCGTCCACTTTTTCTCCTGTGATAGCTTCAGTAATTTATCACTATGCCAATTCTGATGAATCTCACATGAATTTCCCTGGGCAGATCATGTTGTCTTATATATAATGTACTGACTCTTCTTACGGTATCTAAATCTTGGGAAATCTCCTCTTTTGGGCAATCAATCCAATCTGCTATTAATTCACCAATGTTCTTTGATGCATAGTCAGGCTAGAGCTGTAAGTGAAGCTCTTTTCACACTCCAAGCATTTATAGAGTTTCTCCCCGTGTGGGTTCTTTGATGTCCAGTTAGTGTTCTACGGTCTATGAAGCTCATTTCACACTCGGAGCATTTATAGGGTTTCTCCCCTGTGTGGGATCTTTGATGCACTGCCAGGTATGAGCGCGTACTGAAGCTCTTTTCACACTCCAAGCATTTATAGGGTTTCTCCCCTGTGTGAGATCTTTGATGCACTGCCAGGTTTGAGCGCGTACTGAAGTTCTTTCCACACTCCATGCATTTATAGGGTTTCTCCCCTGTGTGGATTCTTTGATGTACAGTCAGGTGTGAGATCACACTGAAGCTCTTTCCACATTCCAAGCATTTATAGGGTTTCTCCCCTGTGTGGGTTCTTTGATGTATAGTCAGGTGTGAGCTCACACTGAAGCTCTTTCCACACTCCAAGCATTTATAGGGTTTCTCCCCTGTGTGGGTTCTTTGATGCAAAGTCAGGCTTTTGTTCCAACTGAAATGCTTTCCACACTCCAAGCATTTATATGGCGTCTCACCTTTGTGGGTACTTTGATGTCCAGTTAGTGTTCTACGGTATGTGAAGCTCATTTCACATTCGGAGCATTTATAAGGTTTCTCCCCTGTGTGGGATCTTTGATGCACTGACAGGTTTGAGCGCGTACTGAAGCTCTTTCCACACACCATGCATTTATAGGGTTTCTCCCCTGTGTGGGTTCTTTGATGCACTTTTAGATTTTGACGTTCAGTGAAGCTCTTTTCACACTCAGAGCATTTATAGGGTTTCTCCCCTGTGTGGGTACTTTGATGTCCAGTTAGTGTTCTATGATCTGTGAAGCTCATTTCACACTTGGAACATTTATAGGGTTTCTCTCCTGTGTGGGATCTTTGATGCACTGCCAGGCATGCGCGTGTAGTGAAGCTCTTTCCACACTCGATGCATTTATAGGGTTTCTCCCCTGTGTGGGATCTTTGATGCACTGCCAGGTTTGAGCGCTTACTGAAGCTCTTTCCACACTCCATGCATTTATAGGGTTTCTCCCCTGTGTGGGTTCTTTGATGATAAGTCAAGTATGTTTTCTGACTGAAGCTCTTTCCACACTCCAAACATTTATATGGTTTCTCCTGTTTGTGGATTCTTCGATGCACAGTCAGGTATGAGCTGTTTCTGAAGCTCTTTCCACACTCCAAGCATTTATAGGGTTTCTCCCCTGTGTGGGTTCTTTGATGCCTAGTTAGTGTTCTACGTTCCGTGAAGCTCATTTGACACTCGGAGCATTTATAGGGTTTCTCCCCTGTGTGGGTTCTTTGATGCACACCCAGGTATGAGCTCTGACTGAAGCTCTTTCCACACTCGATGCATTTATAGGGTTTCTCCCCTGTGTGGGATCTTTGATGCACTGCCAGGTTTGAGCGTGTACTGAGGCTCTTTCCACACTCCATGCATTTATAGTTCTTCACCCCTGTGTAGTTTCTTTGACTTCTCAGTTCTGATTTACTCCTGAAAGTTTTTGCACCTTGAGAGCCTTGTTCCTCGCTCTCTCTGTTTTCTTTTTCTGGTTGTTCCAGGATGACAATTCCACCCTGAAAAGCTTCCCATTGATTTCTCCATTTCCCTGTCCATCTTTGCTCCTTCTTTTCTGTTCTGCCTTGGTCTCTGAAGGTCACGTCTTGGACATCATGCATGACAGTTTTTGATGACACCCAGTGGGGCTGCCCCTGATTCTCATTATCTTGTCTGTTGCTTCCTGGAACAAAAGAAAATATTTTCAATATATGAATAGAGAAATGGCAAGTCTAAGTCCCTGTCCTCAGAGGCATTCTGTGTATATATCCAGCCACTATTTTGCAATTGGTTCTGCTTATGGAATTCAGGGTTTTGGTGGCGAGTAAAGCAGTATATTGGCAGCCTCTGCCCAGTCCTTGGTTAGTTCAGTGTTTTTGTTTACTGATTCACTGCTAAGTTTTAATTATTCTAGTGCACTGGTTCCCAAACTATGGGCCATAATCTGATTTTTGATGAGTTTGTCAGCTTGTCATTTTTAGTAACTGACAAGCTGGTAGCTGACAAAGAAAATGTACTGAGCCTTACGGAAACGGAGCATCATGTACATGTTTACTCATGAGTATGCAAACTTACCTTGGTTAACACTGAAGAGCAGGCTGAGGGGGAAGCAATACTACCAAAATGTTCTATGAACACAGTCCCCAACACACTCTTGAGAAAGAAGTTCTTCCCCCCCCCAGCTGACAAGGAAAAAGTTTACAGCTGTATGGAAAGTGAAACTGAGTGATGCATGCACCTTTACTTGTGGGTAGTAAGGCTCAGAAAGCTGCATCCCAATAGAGTGTCACTTTCAATGTGGGCCCCAGTGGGAAAAAGTTTAAGAACCACTGGACTGGTCAGTGTAGTTTATATATTTTGCAAATGCCATCAATTTAAGATAAATGGACCATTTCCCAGAAAGGCAGGACCAAAATGGTGGCCTCCTGGAACAAAGTGCCAAGTAAGACAGAGCAAGTTAAGCATTTGTACAAAGAGCAGGAGGTCTGGTCTAGAGGGTAGAGCCTCCGTTAGCTTAAAGATAACATCAGAAGGTTGCCAGCTCGAGGACATCGGCATATTCTTGAACGACTGAGCAGCAGCTGACAAGCCCAGTTGAGTGATTCTACCTGCTCTTGGTGTGAGCAAGAAGCATCTTGGCTGCCCTCCATGTGAGAGATGGAGCTGCTTACCAGCCTGCATGGAAGAACCGGAGGTCAGAAGTGAGACCAAACTAGGAAGATCTATTCTGAAATGTGGTTGGTTCTTGAAAGAGAGAACCTCTATGATTGTAAAAATCCCCTTGAGGGATTTAGAAACACCTGCCTATGTAAACCACCTTGAAAGTCAGAGGAGTAATCAGATGACCAGAAAGGTGGTATATAAATACCTATTTATTTATTTATTTATTTATTTATTTATTTATTTATGTACAAGGAGAGGGAGGAAGAGAAGGAGAAGGCAAATGTACTCTCTACATTTAGGAGAGGAGAAGAAGTAAGAGAAGGGAAGTGTACTCTCAGTTTTCTAACCTTAAATCTATTTTCAAATTTAGCTTTATCTAAAGTTAGGACTTCGTCTCACCTGAGGGAGGACTTCTCAGGTCCAGTAATTTGGGGCACAGGAGCTGGGTGATCACAATAAAGGTAATACATAAGTGCTTGCTTAATTAAAAACAGTAAGGCAGACTTTAGACAAGGAGCTGATTCTGAAGGGAGTTACATCCCAAGTCTACATAGGCCTACTCTGAGGAGCAGCAGAGTCTACTGGAGAGTAAGAGCTCAAGGCAGAGGCACTTTGAAAGTAAACAAAACAGAGGAGGAAAAAGGAAAAGAAGTTTTTCTACTTCATTTAAATTTACCTTACTCTTAACCCAATTTAGAACTTAAATCTAAGTTAGAACATAATTTAAAGGTCAAGTAAATTGGGACACAGGAGCTAAGTGAGGGCTGTCAATCAATCAATCAATCAAAGCAGGAAGGCATAATTTGGACAGGGCACTAAAACTCAAGTCTAAACAGGTCCAGTGTGAGTTGACCAGAGTTCACCTGAGAGTAGGAGCCCAAACTAAACAGAGGAAGAGAGTAAAAGGAGAAGGCACACTTACAGTGCAATCCTAATTGCACCTGGGCCGTCTCAACAACAACAACAACAACATTTATATACCGCTTTTCAACAAAAAGTTCACAAAGCGGTTTACAGAGAAAATCAAATATCTAATGGCTCCCTGTCCCAAAAGGGCTCACAATCTAAAAAGATGCAACACCAGCAGACAGCCACTAGAAAATACACTGCTGGGGGGAGGTGGGCCAGTTACTCTCCCCCTGCTAAATAAAAGAGGAACCCCCACTTGAAAAAGTGCCTCTCAAGGCCCTGGAACTGGCCCGGGAGGGTAACAAACGTGTTGTAAAGCCTTTTTGCACCTCTACGGAAGTCAGCTAAACAGGTACAGAGGCTGCATCCAGCCTCCGAAGTAATGGAGGAAGATAAGTTTGTGCTGGCCTTTCCAGGCCAGCGCAGGAGTCCGGAGGGCATGGGGAAGGCGGGTGGGTGGGCAGGAGCAGATGGGGCCAGGATCTGGCAGTTCTTCCAGAACCCACCGCAGCCTTATGATTACAAATATTTATAGGCCATCTTTTAATAAGAACCTCCAAAGCAGCTCATAGAGATCAAAACACAATACAAATTTTAAACAGCATCTATTAAGAGGAAAATGCAGTTGCAAAAACACTTCAATATATAAAAGAAGAGCCCTGCTGGACACAACAATTTTGAGACGTAGAAATTTTAAGACATACAAAATTATGAAGGGGATATACAGAGTGGACAGAGGGAGTCTCTTTTCCCTCTCATGCAACACCAGAACCAGGGGACATCCACTAATATTGCGTGTCAGGAGAGGAGGACAGACCATAGAAAAACATTTCTTTAGCCAGTGGGTAGTCAGTCTGTGGAACTCCTTGCTACATGATGTGGTGATGGCATCTGGCCTAGATGCCGATAAAAGGGGATTGGACAAATTTCTGGGGGGAAAGTTCCATCACAGGCTACAAGCCGTGATGGGTATGTGCAACCTCCTGATTTTAGAAGTAGGCTACCTCAGAATGCCAGATGCAGGGGAGGGCACTAGGGTGCAGGTCTCTTGCTGTCCTGTGTCACTGTGAGGTACAGGAAGCTGGACTAGATGGGCCTATGGCCTGATCCAGCGGGGCTCTTCTCATGTTCTTTGTCATGAATATGTACAGTTTAGGCCTAGTAGCACATTCAACCTGAACCAATCTAACCAGTAACAGAGAAGTGGCTTGCAGTTTCTAGCTGCAAGGATGTGAGGAACAATAGCCAATGGAATTAACAACTCAATGGAAGGTGATAATGCAGCACCTATGCAGCAGCAGCCAGAAAGGCCCATCAAGGATGGAATGCAGCTTTAGATCTCCAGTGGGAAGGGGGAGAACTGAGAAGGCAAGCATTCAGCCCCACTTCCAGAAGATTCTGTCCCCAAGAGCTTCTGATTGGACAGTTTAAATGAGTTCAGAGTCACCTCAGCATGAGAAGTATAAGAACAAAGCCCAAGGGGTGTGTGAGAGTCTTTGTCATTGTCTTTTGGGTGGAAAAGGTCATGGGTGCAACATCCTGCAGGAGAGCCTGATCTACCAGGGCCATGTGGCCTTATAGGAACCTGGAGGAAAGATCTACAAAAGAAAGCTGACCCAGGTGAGAGTAGGGAATAATAGAGATAGCCAATTAGCTTTGTTAATTTATGCTGAGATGTTTCCTAGAAGTTTTATGTCTCTAGCAATTGCTGCCTTTTGTTACTTTATGTAACCCTATGTATTTAATAAAGCAAAAATCCTTTTTACTAAGTTGTTTCATTGTCTGTGCAGACAAAGGTTCAGAATCCTGCCTAGCCATTCAGCAAGCTACCAAATCCTCACTGAGGACTAGTAACTTCAGGACTGAGGCTTTAATTAGAGAAAGTGCTCAGTGCCTGCAAGGGATAGAATTAACCCTAGAGGGTCTCAGTGTCCCTGGACCGAGACACTGGCACATACAGGGTGGTGGCAGTACTACAGAACAGAGTTCCTTGAGGACTCTAGGGTTTGAGAAGCATGAACTCTGAGCACCCCAAAACCCTGGCAGTGTACGACATTCTTATGTTAAACGATAACATAAAAGTTAAGTGGAAATGTTTCGCTAAAGGGACAGCTGCATTATTATTTTGGGTTTTGATCGCTTACCCCCACAAAAGCCAGAGGCCTCTTCATCCAGTCCCTGAGCATCAGGCACCCACGGATCTTCCCCTCGTTCCAGCTGGGCAATGAGGTCAGGCTTGGTGGCTGGAAATCGCCCTTGGGAAGGAGAAGAGAACATTAAGTTCAGCTGAAGGTCCATGAACCCTCAGAGCTCTCCCGGTGAAGGCAGAGAAGAAACCAAAGGAGTGAAATCATTCTTGGACAGCAGGGCTCGGCAAGCTTCTTCTGGACCATGGCCAAAGGCCGCGTCTGGGAGTGGAGAGTGAGCTGCGTTCATCTCTGTATCTGATAAATGAAGGGAAGAATAAAAAGCCCAACTAACTACGAAAGTTTGTTTTACTTAATAAATACTGTAAATTTTATTATTACAAAGCACAGCTTCTAATTTGAATTAGGCACACTATTTAAATTATGGATGGTAAGTGAAGGAGAACGCCTGGCAGTTTAGCTACAATTACGCCACAAGTAGGAAAGACAAGAAAGACACACAACTGTGTGGCAGACAAAACTCAGCCATTTCCGAGGAATCCAAATGGAGGGTGTGATCCCTGCGCCAGCTTCTCCACGTCCCTCTTGAAACGTGGGGCAAGAACAGGTCACAGCATTAACAATGACCAGCCCTTAAACCTCCTCTCTGGAAAATGATTTGCCCTTTCCCTCTCTCCCCCCCCATGACCACAGTCATGCACACAGTCCCGTTTAGGCCTGCAGGCTGCACTCCTTTTCCTTCTGGAAAGAAACCCCACTGGACACACTGGGACTTACTTCTGAATAGACATGCCTTGAATTCTGCTCCAATTCAATTTATGGATGCAGTTCAGTTCAGCTCAAGTTCATGCAGGAGGCTGATCCATCTGGCTTGGCTCTGTGAGTGCTGCACCCCCAAAGAGGTGGGCATTTGACCCTGATTCCGTCTCGTGTTCCACACTTTGTGGGCGATTTGCAAGCCAAGCTGGCTCAACCTGTTTCATGCTGCTGCTCCAGGCTGCTGGGCTCACCTCCCTCTGCTCCTTCTCAGGGCCTTTTGGAGTCTTGCCCTGTTGCATGAGACCTGATGCTGGGGAGTCCCAGTTAAGTTTGATCTTGGTGGTGTGGAGCCTCATGCTCAGCTCCACCCACTCTGCCAAAGATCTCCAGCAGCTCATGGATCGTTTTAGCAAGGCCTGCCAAGATTTTGGGCTGATGATCAGCCTGAAGAAAACACAGGTCATGGTTCAGGATGTGGACTCACCTCCCTGCATTACAATCTCTGCACATGAACTGGAGGTTGTCCATGACTTTGTGTACCTTGGCTCAACGATCTCCGACACTCTTTCTCTCGATACCGAGCTAAACAAACGCATCGGTAAAGCAGCTACCACGTTTTCCAGACTCACAAAGAGAGTCTGGTCCAACAAGAAGCTGACAGAAGCTTGGAGGCAGCCTGTGCAACATGGCCTTTCCCAGTTTGAAGAGACACTTGGCCAACAGACTGAGGCAAAGAAGGAAGGCCCATAGCCAGGGAGACAGACCAGGGACAGACTGCACTTGCTCCCGGTGTGGAAGGGATTGTCACTCCCGGATTGGCCTTTTCAGCCACACTAGACGCTGTGCCAGAACCACTTTTCAGAGCGCGATACCATAGTCTTTCGAGACTGAAAGTTGCCAACAACAAGGAGCCTCATGACACGTGAGCAGCGCACACACTGCATAGCATGGCAAGCCAGCTGTATGCTATACATATTCTGTTCTGAGCAAACCTCAGAATCACAGGGCCTGAACCACAGGGAGATGAATGCTGGAGTTCTCAGGTGGGGGTGCTCTTCCCCACCCCGCATGAGCTTGGCAGCAGAAGTTCCATCAGTGCCCCAGCTACATGCGGAATGGCTTCACCCTCTCCTTAGCATAAAGCTTTAACCCCATGATCATGATATTGACTCCCCCCTGCCCTTGTAGCTGCCATGTATCAAGGAAGAAAAGGGGAGAGGGAGGCACAGCATGGTCTTTGGGGCTGGGGCCTTCCACTGGCTTTGGGGCCTCACAGGGCTTGGTGACGTTGTTTGGCAGACCAGATGCCAATTCCTGTTTCAGAGGCAGCAAAAATGACTTCCTGAAAAAGAAAAGGGCAAGAAAAAGCCACTGGCCACATGATGGAGGAGCCCCCTTACCCACAGAGGCCACATTCCGGTAATTCTCCAGCATGACTTCCCTGTACAAGGCTCTTTGGTCTGGGTCCAGCAGAGCTGCCTCTTTCTCGGTGAAATGCACGGCCACATCCTTGAAAATCACCGGACCCTGCAAGAACAAAACACCCTCAGACAGTGTCCAGGACCCCAGACCTTCCTCTGCATCTCCAGCACAGTCAGGAAATGAGTGGCTCCCAATCCAGACAAAACATCCACACTTCCCTTTCTCACCAGAAGAATCATGCAAGTATTTTCAGGCATCAAGTATAATCTTTTCCTGATCATGGATCCAGATAGTTTTTGAAGCAGTTTAGTCTCCACAGAATGGATAAAAACATTTGGGGAAAGCTGAACAAGGAAGCTGGGCATTTGCTCTTCTCATTGGCATCCTGTGTGCTCTTCTGCTTACATGGCTGCTGTCAGGAGGGAAGTTTTCGGATGATCTGCTGGGAGAGGACAGTTCTCATCAATATGCTGTCAAGGAGGGAGGCCTTACTGTTCAGTGATGGGCAGCCCAGTCCTCACCTGCACCGGCACAAATAAGGCCTGCGAAGCAGCCAGCGCAGGTGAGGAGGCGGCTACAGGGGAGTTTCTATTCTTACCACATCCCAGCCAGACCTATGGGGTTACTCAAATCTCCACCAGCTATATAGCTAGCAGACGTCCAAGCATCTTAGTGCAACACTGGCTCGCCCTTGAGAGAGGTCAGGATAAGGTAGAGGAGACACCCGTTGATCTTGCCAGGAAATTTTTAACAATCCTAGGCTGCACCCTACCCACACTTACCTAGAAGTAAGTCCCATTGACTATCATTGTTAAATGACTATACATAGTAGCTTGTTAAAAGTACAGGTCTATCACATTTCCTCAAATGCAGTCACATCCCAGGGGAGCATCAAGTCTAATATACTAAAAATAAAATATTGAAATGAATGGGGACCCATGAAATTGGCCTAGTGGGTCCTGACCCACAGTTTGAGAAACTACCATTCTAGAACTTCCTTCCTTCCTTAACCCGTTTCTGCCCAACCCACAGGTGTACCCGTTTGATCCTTGTTGCAACATTGGGCAGAAATGATTTAATCTTAATTTTTTCCATTGAGATACTTGATAAATCAACATTTTAAATGTTCACAGTGGCCTTTTGCTTCACCATCTGTATTGTCCGTAAGTGGCAACAGACTTTTACACATGTCGTAACTGTCCTGCTCTGGCTCCCCACCACAAAACTACCAACGTACTCCTAAAACTCCATACCTGAGCTGGATCTGCAGTACCCATTTGGAAGTCAGAGAGAGGAAGAGCTGATCCACACTGAATCCAGGTTGCCAGTCTGCAGTCTGTGGGAGCAGAAAGAACAAGGCAGGTCAGGGCTGGGTCTTCTCAGCATCAGGTCCTGTCCCAAAGCCTGGAAAGCAGCAGACAGAGACATTCTGGAGTGAAAGTCTCAAGGGGGAGGTCTGGATTTTGGTCTCCTCTCTTCCCCAACCTCTGAAGAAATTCTGGCATTAGGTGTTGTGTTGGAAAATGTGTGATAGGAACCAGAGGTGGCCCATCAATGGCTTTCTTGCGTACTGTTAAACACACACACACACACACAAACCGACTCCAACTGCAATCGCCTTTGTGGTTGTGTTCATTGGTGCAGCCATTTCTAGCAAGTTTCCCCAAAGAGAATCTGTGCTCAGGACAAAGGATCGTACTCTCCCTCCCTCCTCCAGCACAGGGAGGTCCACATTCCCCCCTCCCCAGTGCAGCATGCCTGGTACTCTGAATGCACCCAAGGGAAGAGCCTCCCCTCCCCACTGCACTATTCCTGGGTGTCGCACAGACCACCCACCTCTGCAGCCACAGACTCTCCTCCAGTGCAGAGTGCAAAGGGAAGATCCTGCCTGTGCTTGGGGGTAGCAAAGCAACCAGGTCCTTCTCATTTGCAAGCCTCCGCCAAGACCTCCTCCAACCAGGCAAGGGAGGCGAAACATGTGTCCCCAGGAATGCTTGAGCACTGCCCTCCCCCTGGATCCAGAGCATGCTGGGAGGTGTAGTTCTTTGTTTTCTTTGCCTAAGACGCTCACACTACATTTGCTGCAGACTTTGGGGAGGGAGGAGGCTTCTGGGTGCCCCCGATACGCTGCCACCCCTGGACCCAGTGGAAAGGAGGACGAGCTCTGGGCATTGGACTGTGGTGCAGAAGGGAGAGAGGCAGGTTCAGCTCTGTCCTGCAAGCATCTGCCTCTGCTGGGATCCTGGCCAGAGATGCTGAAGGGGTCTTCTCTGCAGTTTTTAGGAAAAGGCTTGCCCTCCCTTGTCACCACCATCCTGCAGTCTGTTTCATCCTCTCCCCTCCCCATTCGAGAAGGGGCCCAAAAGAAGCTTTCTACCCCGATGAAACCCCTGCAGGAGATGGACACTTGGTCCATCTTGGTCTGATTTCACAGGGTGCTTCTTATCCTAATCTAGCTCTAGTCAAGTCTGTTTTCAGCATCACACTAGGATGTTCTGGGGGTGGTGCCAGAAGGGAAATAAAGTGGCTCTGTAGGTAGAATTAGAACAGATGAAGTAGCAAATGCATGTGCTTAAAATATGGACCTCTCTGCCATGTGATATGCTGATAGCCAGTGACTCACATGGAGCTAAAACATTTGAATCCAAATGGAGGGTGTGCACCCTGAGCCAGCTTCTCCACATCCCTCTTGAAATGTGGGGCAAGAACAGGTCACAGCATTAACAATGACCAGCCCTTAAACCTCCTCTCTGGAAAATGATTTCCTCTTCTTCCTCTCTCCCCCCCCCCCCCATGACCACAGTCATTCACACAGTCCGGCTGCACTCCTTTTCCTTGGAGCTGGAGAGAACAACCAAGGTCAAGCCTTGGACCTTGGATCAAAAGAGCAAGGCTCCAGGTGAAGCTGCCCCCCCCCCTTTTCTGACTGATCTCCTGGGCTTGTCAATAGCTGCGTGACAGGCAGAAGGCCTCCAGGGGAAGCTTTCCTTGCAGCTGAACCTGCAATGACAAAAACACTTCAGAGCGGTCAAGGAGTCAGTGAATAAACATACAACAAGGAAAGACTGTTGCCTTCCTATCTGCTAGAAGCATCTGGCTGGCCACGGTTAGGAGCCAATGGGTCTGATTCCACAGGGTGCTTCTTCTCCTCATCTAGTTCTAGTCAAGTCTGTTTTCAGCATCACACTAGGATGTCAGGGGGGGCGTGCCAGAAGGGAAATAAAGTGGCTCTGTAGGTAGAATTAGAATAAATGAAGTAGCAAATGCATGTGCTTAAACTATGGAACTCTCTGCCACGTGATATGCTGATAGAAGGTGACAGAATAAGCAGGGTAATATGCCACTAGGGCAAATGCTTAAAAGCTTAAAGCCACACTATTTTCATTTAGGGAAAAGCTTAAAAATTGAAATCTGGCTGCTCTGCTGAATTGGCAGCTCTGCTAAATGTCAAGGTTGCTACTGGAAAAAGATAAATTTTAGAAGAACAACACATATTTGACTTAGACAAAGACAAAGCCTATTCCCCTTTGAAAGTAAGGAGGTGAGAAGATAAGAGGAAGAAATAGAAAATACCAGGGAAGCTTCTGACTTTGAACGCTCTCTGTTTGAATAGCAAACTAAAACAGATCACCATGAGCAGATGGGCGTTGTTTGGCAGAAGAATATGCATCTTAGCAAAGTCCTTCTACAGTTTTAAAATTGTAATTCTTTCATGCTTTTTAGAGCAAGGACAGTGTCATTGTCTTAGCTAGAAGCCTTACATTAAAACACTGAAAGAATTATTTTAGAAGCTGTTTGCTATTTTCACAGAAGTCTCACAGAAGTGCCAAGGATATCACCATGTTTGCCTGCCAGTTATTCTTCCAAGCTTTAAAATAGTCTTTGTCCTTAAAGTGTAATCAACATATATAGAGATATGGTAGCCATTAGAAATAAGTTTTAACTGCCTGATTTTATTAAAGGTCTGACTAAAGCATGGAAACATATAGAATAGCGAAAGCCCATTTTCAATCATAAGTTAGTCTCACAGTAAAGCTGCTTAGAAAGCTGTTTTACTAGTTTCACAGACTTTGGAATTTGGAAAAGGGAGTTGCATCTCAAAGATAAATAAAACTCCTTCTTGGCAGAAATATATGGCCAGCCAAGCTGGGAAAACACATATATACAACATTGTAGTAAGAAAGGTTTTAGTATTATCAGTTGGCAGGCTGAAATAGGTTTAGCTAGTGGGACACAGACACCTGCAGAGACGAGTTTAGAAAAAGAATACATTTGGAGGGTGGAGTTAACATTAAATGAAGTAGCAGGAACCTCGGAGGCTCCCGGGGGGGGGGGGGAATGACTGCTAAATAGATGTGTTTTTCAAGTGCCTCAACAATGAGGTACTCTTCGTTGCCAAGAAGAAGGAACGAAGGCTGAGATCTTGAACAGGGGAGTCTCTTGGAATGGCAATTCCAGAGTATTTTTTCCCCATTTGCTCTGTGCTGAATCACATCGTATCCCGGACGCCATCTTCGGAGATGATTCGGACAGCTGAGAACTCCCCCCCCCCACGGCCTAGATACAACAACATGACAGCGAAAAAAGCTTTCAATTGTGAGTAACCAGCTCATTAAAAGGCTATAAAAAGAACTGCAATCAAGAGTTTGGAAGGAGGAAAAGATAACTTTAAGATTATTTACGTTGGCTGGTAGCCACCCAGAGGGGAAATGAGCAAATCTGGATTTAAAGAAACCCTTGCTGGAGTATTTTTTTGTTTCGTAATAAGGGTGACTGCAAGAAAAGGACAGAGATAGAAGATAAGATCACCCTGCTGAATGGTATGCATGGAAAAGAAATAAATAACTAATCATCAACAGCTGAAATGACTTTTATTTTCGCTTTCCTAGCAAGAAGGCTCCATTCAGGCCTGGTCATTTAAAGGCATACTAACTTAATTTGTCAGTGTTATTGACCTGGATTACTGATCCACCCCTTTTGGAAGAAGGGATGCAAGATAATAAAACTTGGATGACTCCGTAATTGTTTGACTGATTTGACATTGCTATTGACTGGCAGTGGAATATTGACTTATGCTTTTTGGATATAAAAATTGGAAATTAGCCCTACAAGAAGGTGAAACAAGATAATGAGAGTTGGTTGTTTTTTTTAATTGTTGGACCATTTTATCTCTGTTTTTTACAGCCAGAGGTATATTGGCTTGATTTGATATTGATAAGAATGGCATTTAAAAATTTAAAGGATGTTAGTAAAAGCCAGTCCTTATTAATAGATTTGTTGTGGGATTTCAGAAGTGAAATGAAGCAACAGGTCAGAAAATTATCTGAACAAATGAAGCAAATAATCTCTTTCCTGACAAGCTTGCAGGAACAGATTACAAATAACAGACAAGAAAAAAGAATGGATCAAATGTCGGATGAAACTAAAGAAGTGGAGATTTTTGAAATGAGACAGGAGATGGAAAAAGCAACCATCATTATCAGAATTAAGAATCTTAAGGAAGAAAAAAGAGGGAACTTTCAGAAAGCACATTGTTTCGTGAAGAGGAAGAATTTTTGGATTAAACCCAAAAAGAACAGAGTGAAGAAAAAGGAAGAAGAAAAGAGAGGGGTTAAGAAATTTAAGAGAGTTAAGAAGAAAAAGAAGAAATGGAAAGAGCAGTGGGAGGAGGAAGAAGGAAAACACCAATAAGACGGAGAACAAAGGAAGTACTAAGACAGAAAGTGAAAATGGCTGAACAACAAGTAGAATTTTCTTTCCCCCCCTTTTATAGATATTAATGGACTGAATTCTTTTTAGAAATGAAGAGTATTCCATTAATTATATTAAATCAAAGTAGATCTAAATGAAAATTTGGAACAGAAATATTGCGAAAATTAAAGTGGTATTAAGATAACTGAAAGGGTTATTCTATAAAAGAGAAATTATATAAAATAATTTATAGATGGTATTTAATTCCAGAGAAAATAGTAAAAATGTACCCTGGGTCATCAAACAAATGTTGGATAAGTAAAGAATTGAGGGAATCTTTTATTATATGTGGTGGATATGCGAAAAAGCAAAGAAATATTGGAAAATGATATATAAACAGTTACAAGAGGTACTGAAGTGTGTATTACCATTTAAACTGGAAACATTCCTCTTAAATGCGACATCAGAAACTAAGAATCAGATAAGAAATATTTTATTTTAAATATTAGTTTAGTGGTAAGAAGAGCATATAAGTAAAAATTTTAAACCTTTTTATGATTGGATAGATAATTTTAGATAAAAAATATTGATTGTTTAGTTAAATTATTAATCAGTAGATTAACAAATATGATAATTTTTGTATTGATGAATAATTTTGTTATTAGACATTATCATTTTTTATTTTTTTTGTTGGACTAATGTATGTTGTAATCCATGGCCAATACCCTCATGTGTAACCTGTGTAGTCCCAGCCCTAAATCTAACTGATTTTCCTTACCTGTATCTGTAATAAATAAATAAAATTTGTTTAAAAAAAAGAAAGAAAGAAAAAGAATACATTTAATTAGATAAGCAAGAACATTCTTGAGAAAGCAACTCAAGAACTCAGTTTGAGTTGCAACTGAAATGGAGAAATGAGTGTTAAAGGGAGCTGGGAAAAAGCAGTTTGCCTGACATGTAATGTGTTCAAAGGTAAATGGGAGAAGGATTTCTTAAAAAGAAATTCTATATACAGTGAAAGTTTGGCTTGTTAAAATATATGAAAAATCACAAGAAGCTGGCTGAAGCCTGAGCACAAGGTGCTAGGCAACCACTGAAGGGAAGAGGTCATTTCTTGGCAGATACACACCAATATACCCCTTAATAAGTAATTGGTCACAATAGTCAAATAGAATTAAGGCATAGAAAAAACTGTTAAAGGCAGGTTTAAAGGACCTTGCTTAACAGAGGTTGGCAGAGAGCCCCACAGTGTTTTGCTGAGAACAGGAGAAGGAATGAAGGAGTGAGAAGACTGGTGGCTCAAGCAAGGCCATCCTATTCAGGAAAGGAGATGTATGTCAAGAAATAGGTCTGAAGTCCTGCCAAATGGTCAATGCCAGGCCAGTTCTGAATAAAATAAGGTTATAGCACACTCTACTGGTTCTTGAAAACTTTGTATTCAATATGTTTAATGGTTTAATTTTACCTTATTTGGAAACCTGTAACTTGAAGCTCACCTATCAAGTGTTTCTAAGGCTATCTACAGCCTATTAAGAGTTAGCTCCATATATGATGTCAAACTTCAGCCAAAGGGAAGTTCAAATCTTCAAACAAAGGACCCAAAATGTTATAAAGGGTCTGGTTAAGATTGATACTCGCTCTCAACGCTTTGGACAGGAGTCCCTTGAGATGCTCATTGCTGGCAACGTAATAAAAGCTTGCAGATGATCACCCTGACTACTGAGTCTTGCTTTGAACCTTGCAACACCTTGCAACAATGCTGATAGCCAGTAACTTGTGTGCAGCAAAAATGTCTGACAAATGCATGGAGGTGAGAACTATAGGCAGATATGCGCACTAGCAGAGACCAGCTGCTACTGCCCCTCCTTCCTCCCAGGTGTTTCAGCCAAACAGACCTTGCATTTCGCTCACAGAATCTGTAATGTTTGGCAGTATTTTGCCAAACTGTCTGCACTACATAAGAACATAAGAACAGCCCCACTGGATCAGGCCATAGGCCCATCTAGTCCAGCTTCCTGTATCTCACAGCGGCCCACCAAATGCCCCAGGGAGCACACCAGATAACAAGAGACCTCATCCTGGTGCCCTCCCCTACATCTGGCATTCTGACTTAACCCATTCCTAAAATCAGGAGGTTGCGCATACTCATCATGGCTTGTACCCCATAAGGGATTTTTCCTCCAGAAACTCGTCCAATCCCCTTTTAAAGGCGTCTAGGCTAGACGCCAGCACCACATCCTGTGGCAAGGAGTTCCACAGACCGACCACGCGCTGAGTAAAGAAATATTTTCTTTTGTCTGTCCTAACCCGCCCAACACTCAATTTTAGTGGATGTCCCCTGGTTCTGGTGTTATGTGAGAGTGCAAAGAGCATCTCCCTATCCACTCTGTCCATCCCCTGCATAATTTTGTATGTCTCAATCATGTCCCCCCTCAAGCGTCTCTTTTCTAGGCTGAAGAGGCCCAAACGCCGTAGCCTTTCCTCATAAGGAAGGTGCCCCAGCCCCGTAATCATCTTAGTCGCTCTCTTTTGCACCTTTTCCATTTCCACTATGTCTTTTTTGAGATGCGGCGACCAGAACTGGGCACAATACTCCAGGTGTGGCCTTACCATTGATTTGTACAACGGCATTATAATACTAGCCATTTTGTTCTCAATACCCTTCCTAATGATCCCAAGCATAGAATTGGCCTTCTTCACTGCCGCCGCACATTGGGTCGACACTTTCATCGACCTGTCCACCACCACCCCAAGATCTCTCTCCTGATCTGTCACAGACAGCTCAGAACACATCAGCCTATATCTGAAGTTTTGATTTTTTGCCCCAATGTGCATGACTTGACACTTACTGACATTGAAGCGCATCTGCCATTTTGCTGCCCATTCTGCCAGTCTGGAGAGATCCTTCTGGAGCTCCTCACAATCACTTCTGGTCTTTACCACTCGGAAAAGTTTGGTGTCGTCTGCAAACTTAGCCACTTCACTGCTCAACCCTGTCTCCAGGTCATTTATGAAGAGGTTGAAAAGCACCGGTCCCAGGACAGATCCTTGGGGCACACCGCTTTTCACCTCTCTCCATTGTGAAAATTGCCCATTGACACCCACTCTCTGCTTCCTGGCCTCCAACCAGTTCTCAATCCACGAGAGGACCTGTCCTCTAATTCCCTGACTGTGGAGTTTTTTCAGTAGCCTTTGGTGAGGGACCGTGTCAAACGCCTTCTGAAAGTCCAGATATATAATGTCCACGGGTTCTCCCGCATCCACATGCCTGTTGACTTTTTCAAAGAATTCTATAAGGTTTGTGAGGCAAGACTTACCCTTACAGAAGCCATGCTGACTCTCCCTCAGCAAGGCCTGTTCGTCTATGTGTTTTGAGATCCTATCTTTGATGAGGCATTCCACCATCTTACCCGGTATGGATGTTAGGCTGACCGGCCTATAGTTTCCCGGGTCCCCCCTCTTTCCCTTTTTAAAAATAGGCGTGACATTTGCTATCCTCCAATCTTCTGGCACCATGGCCGTTTTGAGGGACAAGTTGCATACCTTAGTCAAGAGATCTACAACTTCATTCTTCAATTCCTTAATAACCCTTGGGTGGATGCCATCAGGGCCCGGTGACTTATTGATCTTTAATTTATCAATGAGGTCTGAAACATCTTCTCTTTTAACCTCTGTCTGACTTAACTCCTCGGTCAGGAGGGGCCGTTCGGGCAGCAGTATCTGCCCGAGGTCTTCTGCCGTGAAGACAGATGCAAAGAACTCTTTTAATTTCTCTGCCATCTCTAAGTCTCCTTTTATCTCCCCTTTCCCTCCCTCACCATCCAGAGGGCCAACCGCTTCTCTGGCGGGTTTCCTGCTTCTAACATATTTGAAGAAGCTTTTATTGTTCCCCTTAATGTTGCTGGCCATGCGTTCCTCATAGTCTCGCTTGGCCTCCCATATCACCTTCTTACATTTCTTTTGCCACAGTTTATGTTCCTTTTTATTCTCCTCATTAGGGCAAGACTTCCATTTACGGAAGGAAGCTTCCTTGCCCTTCACAGCCTTTCTAACTTGGCTGGTTAGCCATACGGGCACCCTCCTGGATTTAGTGGAACCCTTCTTTCTTTGCGGTATACACCTCTGCTGGGCCTCTATTACTGTTGTTTTAAGCAGCCTCCATGCACTCTGGAGAGATTGGACTCTTTTTACCCTCCCTTTCAACCTCCTTCTAACCAGCCTCCTCATTTGAGGGAAGTCCGCCCGTCGGAAGTCAAGGGTTTTTGTTAGAGATTTGCCTGGTATTCTTCCCCCAACGTGCATGTCAAAACGGATCGCAGCATGATCACTGTTCCCCAATGGCTCAGTAACGTTTACATCTCTAACCAGGTCCTGCGTACCGCACAAAATTAAATCCAGAGTCACCTGTCCTCTGGTGGGCTTCGTGACTAGCTGATCTAAGCCACAGTCATTTAGCACGTCAAGAAATCCGGTTTCCTTATCGTGACCAGAACACAAATTGACCCAGTCAATATGAGGATAATTGAAGTCCCCCATGATTACAACCCTGTCCCTCCTTGTCACCTCCCTGATCTGTTTCTTCATTTCAAGGTCCCCATCAGATTTCTGGTCTGGAGGATGATAGCACACCCCCAGTATTACATCGCTGCACAAGCCTGGTAATTTAACCCACAGAGATTCTACGGTGGAGTCGGACCCACCTTCAATGGGACCCACTGTCTGTCCTAGAACCCACTGTCTGGGTTCACTAGGACCCACTGTCTGTCCTAGTGGCTGTCTGCTGGTATTCATTTGCATCTTTTTAGATTGTGAGCCCTTTTGGGACAGGGAGCCATTTAGTTATTTGATCTTTCTCTGTAAACCGCTTTGTGAACTTTTAGTTGAAAAGCGGTATATAAATACTATTATTATTATTATTATTATTATTATTATTATTATTAATAATAATAATAATAATAATAATAATAATAATAATAATAATAATAATAATAATTTGTGCTACGCTGACATACACTGAGATCACAATAATAATAATAATAATATTTTGTGCTACGCTGACATACACTGAGATCACTGCCAAGATGTAAAGTTTGGTCCAGCTGATTCCCACTCCTTCATGGATCCAGAGAGTTCACTAGCCATTACCTGCACAATTTCAGGTTTCCCTTCACAGTCATGAGGTCTAGATACTTAAAAAAAAGTATTCTACAATGAAAAGATAGCAACTTCTGCTTGCATAAACTCACAGACTGAAGATCAGCAGTTCTTAAGATTTTTTGGTCTCCAGAGCCTGACGGAGAGGGGCTGGTTACATGGTGCATTCCCTCAGGACCTTAGTTTCCTACCCAACCCCATGTTTTTCTCACAACAACCCTGTGATGTAGGCTGAGCTGAGAGATGGAGACTGGCCCAGTGAGCTTCATGGCAACTTCCAGGTCTGTAGAGCTCCCAGAGTGAGCTTCTTCTGGCCTCTACTTAGCAGGGAGTTTCTGATCATTCATCAGAACAGGGAGATGGCAGAAACTTTGCCCACATTCTGTGCACACATTTGGTTTCTCTACTGCAGCAATTTTCAGTTTTCTTCATCTCACGGCACACTGATAAGGCATTAAAATTGTCAAGGCGCAAACTTTATCCAAGGACAATTAAATTGTAATCCACCAAAATTCAAAGTTATAAAGTTGAAATTATACTTTCATATATCCATAACAAGTTTGGCAAATCTATTCCACAATTTCTCCTCATACCAATAAACAGCTGAGGGGAGAAGCCGCCCCCTCCTCCTCTTCTCAGATGCAAAAAAGAACCAGATCAGGCAATCACTCAGTCCACGCCAGGCACACACAAACAGAATGACACTTACTTAAGTCTTTCAATGTCTTTCCCTGCTGGGGCCTTCAGCTTGATTCAGCATGAATTCTTCACCATTGCTGCCAGATGGCGAAATCTCCTGGGCAAGCCCCCCTGGCAGGACTTATCTCCTCAGGAACAGTGCCATCCCCTGGAGAAATTTGTCTCTCCTGACAAATATCCCTGGGTCTCCCTGGATCCGCAGTTTTGGGGAAAAAATAGAGTGCCTTTCAAGAGCTTGAGAAAGGCTCATCTATTCAACTGCTGGCTGCCCCCCCTCCCATGTTTGTGCATTGCAGTATCTATTGCCTTGGTTTGATACTATTGTTTGGGATTGCCGGAAAGAGCGACTGGACTGAGATTCTTGCGAACAAAGGAATGTGTTTGCCAAGGCTACAAATATAAATAAGATAAGAGAACAAAAATAAAAACACTGCATCAGTGACATCTAGAAACATCTAGTGGATTTAAAAAGACATTGCAAAAACTGGATTTGTGTCTATAAGTGGGGCAAGGAAGATAATATGCTGAGGGCATCTAGTGATCTTAAAGAGCATTGCAAACAAAAGATATTCGAGTTTCAAAGGAAGGAACAATGAAGATGCCGGATAAGAAAGTCCGAAGTTTGCCAGCTTCGGCAGTGGATCTGAAAAATTAGTGAAAGGGAAAGACTGGAAGCAGACTGTGCAAGACAACATGGAAAAACTGTTGGCAATGGCACAGCAACAAATCAATCAATCTGCACAGACCCATCACAGTGTGGATGCTTTAACTAAACGATGTGATGAACTTAGTGGACACCTGATAGATGTGAAAATTACATCAGAAGAAGACAAACAAGAGATTGGGAAAAAATATAAGAAAAGACCAAGCTAAAATATCAGAGATAGAAGAAAATCAGCATGATGCGGAGACAACGTTAATGGAAACTCAGATGGATAGTGCAGCTCGAGTGGTGAGGATACAAAATATACCAGAAGAGAAAGGAGAAGATACATCGTGACAGATTGTCAGATTAATATCAGAATGGATTGATACACTGATGGGGAAGAGACCTAAAGAATTGGATTCAGTGAGAACAGTGAGCACTTGAAGAGTGCTCTTCTCTCACTTGAAGAGTGAGAAAACTTGAATTACCAAGAGAAATTCATGTGAAATCCATCAGAACCTTTTACAGAGATAAATTACTGAAGGCTCCACAGGAAAAGAAATGGACAGTGGATGATAAAGCTAGAATTTTGAGACATGTTCCATGGAGAGTGAGGAAGAAGAGAAAAAAGAATTGTCAAGGCAAGGTGTGGAGATGGGCTGGTGGACGCACCTATAATTAGATTCATGATTTTGGGGAGACAAATATGATTTCTGTATGGAACAGACGCCATTTGATAGACTATTGCTAGAAACAAAAGAAAAATATACTTTAAAAAATGTATAGGTTTTTATTGGATTTTGATATGCAAGAAGAAATAGAAACAATGTATGATAAAATGGGCACAAAATATAGGTCATAATATCATAATAGATCAATGGGAACAGATATGGAAGCATAATATAAAATGTCTTAGAGTAACACATTTTAAAAACCTGAATTATTTGGTTTAAAACTATTTTAGATGTTATAGATAAAGAAAAAGATGTGTAATTAGTTATTATGATTTTAATTGTAGTGAGGGTTTTGTATGTTAGATATTGGAAGGATTTTAAAATACCATTGAAAGATGAATTAATAGAGAAAATAATGAATGTGGCGGAAATGGACAGGTTTTCAGAAAATTTGGAACAACAACGAAAACCAACACAAATTGAACAATGGAAATTATTTTATGGCTGGTTGAAAATGAAGTTTTAGAAACATATGATAGGGCATTTAGATGATTGTATTACATATATACTATGATAAGATATAACAAATGAATGATGAATAAAAAATGATATTAAGAGGTACATTTAGAAGAGGAAACTGATTAAGATATGTAATAATTTATTAGTTTTAGGGATATATGATAATATATGATTTCCTGCACCCCGAAGTTGGTTGTGTTTTTTGTGTTATGTTTTATGTGTGTTAGTTTATTTTTGTTTTTGGAAAATAAAAAAAACTTAAAATAAATTGTCAAGGTGCACCATCAGTCTTTTGACAATTGTCAAGGCACACCATGCTGCCAGTGGAGGCTCATATCCCCCATTGGCCCCACTAATGAATGACCTTCCCCCAAATTCCTCTGACACACCTGTGGACTGCTTGTGGCACACCAGTGTGCCACAGCACAATGGTTGAAAATGACTGCTCTAGGGCTTTTGCACTGCACAGTTTTGCCCTGCTGAGCCCTCTGCTGCTGTCTGGAGGCTCGTGTTGCGATCTCACTGCCGGGTAGTACATACAGAGCTTCATCTACCTCACAGGGTTGTTGTGAGGAGGGGAAGAACCATGTATTGCACCTGAGCTTCTTGGAGAAAAAGCGACATAAAAAAGTGAAAACTGAATTAAATGGATAATAGTTCTGCTTGTACTAGGCATGAAGGCATCATGATGAACATGCAGCCATGCACCTAGCTAGAGGAATATGCAGTCTTTTGTATCTGTCTGGAGCCTGCCTTGACCTGGAAGTGAAATGCCTTGAGCACCCTGCATGGCACTGTCCCCTGTGATCTCCGAAGGGCTGCTGAATAGATTCAGGAGCCCCAGTGCAGAGGGGGACTGTGATTCATGTGCCTCATTAAACGGACCATACTGGGCACTCCTCCCTGCTCTCCCTCTGCAATTTCCAAATACCCACAACTCCCTCTCCCCCTCTGCAAACTTCCAACAGGAGAGGAAACTGAACACTTTCCACATGTGCTGCCTCCGATGCATTCTCGGCATCACCTGGCAGGACAAAGTTCCAAGCAACACAGTCCTGGAACGAGGTGGAATCCCTAGCATGTATGCACTGCTGAAACAGAGATGCCTGCATTTGCTTGGTCATGTCGTGAGAATGGATGATGGCTGGATCCCAAAGGATCTCCTCTATGGAGAACTCGTGCAAGGAAAGCACCCTACAGGTAGACCACAGCTGCAATACAAGGACATCTGTAAGAGGGATCTGAAGGCCTTAGGAGTGGACCTCAACAGGTGGGAAATCCTGGCCTCTGAGCAGCCCGCTTGGAGACATGATGTGCAGCATGGCCTCTCCCAGTTTGAAGAGACACTTGGCCAACAGACTGAGGCAAAGAGGCAAAGAAGGAAGGCCCATAGCCAGGGAGACAGACCAGGGACAGACTGCACTTGCTCCTGGTGTGGAAGGGATTGTCACTCCCAAATCGGCCTTTTCAGCCACACTAGACGCTGTTCCAGAACCACCATTCAGAGCACGATACCAGAGTCTTTCTAGACTGAAGGTTGCCAACTACTTCGACCCCCCCCCAGCTGACAAGGAGAAAGTTTAGAGCTGCATGGAAAGTGAAACTGAGTGATGCATGCACCTTTACTTGTGGGTAGGTGCATGTACCTCAGTGCTTATTGAAGATAAGGCAAAGGGGAATGCAAGGCCATGAATACGGTCCTGATCCGATAAACGTGGAGCTCAACAAATGCTCCAGAATGTGGACCTTCCCCTCACCGTATTAAAAAGGAGAAAAACAGAGGCCTGAATGGTTGGTAAAATGAAACTTTTTCTTAAGGCTCAGAAAGCTGGGTCCAAAAGAGTGTCACTCTAAATGTGGGTTCTAGTGGGAAAGGGTTTAAGAACCACTGGACTGGTCTAGTGTAGTTTATTTTGCAAATGCCATGAATTTAAGATAAATGGACCATTTCCCAGAAAGGCAGGGCAGGAATGTTGGCCTCCTGGAACCAAGTAAGACAGAGCAAGTTAAGCATCTGTAGAAGGAGAGGGAGGAAGAGAAGGAGACGGCAAATGTACTCTATACATTTAGGAGAGGAGGAGTAAGAGAAGGTAAATGTACTTTCTACATTTAGGAGACGAAGAGCAGGAGGAGGAGGTTTTACCAAAAAGGGCTGTTTTGTTTAGGGGAATTAGTATATTAGCCTTTTGGAAACTTTTAGGATTGCAGGCTGGATAGCAAGACAGCTTAAAGCAAAGAAATCCCTTGTTTAGCTTAAAGAGGAGACTGGGAGAAAGGTAACTTTCAATCAAATATTATATTTTTATTACAAAACACACAAAGGTAAACATAATACACATTTCTTGGTTCTAGTACTTGAAAATTGTACCTAGTTTTTATGGTGGTTGCATGTGCTATGTGTTTGGTACATCCGAAAAGGAATTCAGAAACAGATAGGTTGTAGGGAAGGATTTTAGGGGTTCCTTAATCTGCTAAATCCAGTTTGCTGACTAAAGATGGGGAAGAAGGGAGGAATAGATAGGGAAGAAGGGAAAGTGTTTTAGATGCAAGATATATTTACCTGTCCTGGGGAGCAGTTGGATGGGAAAGAGTCCTGGGAAGGACCACTCCCTTGGGAAGGCAGCCAGAGAGAGAGAGAGAGAGAGAGAGAGAGCGAGAGAGCATGTGCTCAGAGTTCTCTCTTAAAAGGGGTTGTGGCTGACCTAGAATGACCCGGATGTGTCCTAGTGCTGGTCTAGATGCGCATGCTCAGTATACACACAGGTACACGTGGAGTATGTAAAAAAAGGTGGAAGGGTCCAGAAATCTGCTATCAGCAAAGCCTGATTCTGGGGGAGGGGGGAGTAGCTTGCTTCCTGTTGCTACTGGCCCTTGGGAATCTGGATGTAGCTTAATTTAGTTAACAATAGGTGATAGACTTTGCTGCCAAAGTCCTCCTCCTTTAAGGTGTTTGCATATGCATGATTGGATCAGGAGGCACAGTGATTAGGTTAAAACAATACAATGCATACATTGACCTGCAAGGAAGTGGGGGTTGTGTAATTCATGTGCTTGTAGCTTGACCAGGGCCTTTGGAAACATGTGCTGGGGGGGAAGTGGCCTGCTTGCTTTGTCTGTATGATCCAAAATAACATAACCAGATATAAAAACACAACTTGGAAGGGAAAAGGGGATTTTCATGTAACAGAGAAGTAAGAGAAGGTAAGTGTACTCTCTGTTTTCTAACCTTAAATCATTTTTCCAATTTACCTTTTTCTAAAGTTAGCACCATCTAACCTGAGGGAGGGCTGCTAAGGTTCACTAATTTGGGGCACAGGAGCTTGGTGAGCGCAGTAAAAGTAATAATTAAGTACTTTATTAAAAGTAGTAAGGCAGACTTTAGACAGGGAGCTGATTCTGAAGGGAGTTATATCCCAAGTCTACATAGGCCTACTCTGAGGAGCAGTAGAGTCTGCGCAAATCTTTACCATATTTTCAAGACATGGGAGTGTCCAATTATTGTGGAGCTGCCCTTTCTGCAGTGAAACCTCACCACAGCTCAGCAGCTGACTGGTGCTGGGAGACCCTGAGGGAGAGAAAGATGTTCCATGGGCCACATCCTGCCCTCAGGCCTTATGCTTGACATCCCTGTTTCAGACACCTGTGTGGCTTCTCGCCATTGTTCCAAATTCTCCTGGGAACAGCTCAGTCGGAAAGCAGACAACAGACAGAAGATGATGGCAGCCAGACCTTGGACCAGCCATTACAAGCTTCTTGCCTCAGGAGGTTGTGATGGCACCTGGCCTAGATGGCTTTAAAAGGCGATTGGACTGTTTTGTGGAGGTCACCAGCCATGAAGACCATATGCAACCTCCATGCACCTGAGCACAGAGCTATGACTCACACACACACTTCAGTAACTTTATTGGCATATTAAAAGTTTAGCTTGGTAATAGATAGTAACACAGCATCATCTGCATATAAAAGGATCGGAATAGAGGTACCATTTAGAGAGGGAGCAGAAATTGCTAAGGAAGGGAGAAAAGAGGGAAGATCAGCAAGATAAAAGTTGAATAGAAAAGGAGTGAGAATACATCCCTGTCAGACACCCTTGCTCACCGGTATACTATCCGACATGGCACCTGAGCAATCCAATCGGATGTGACAGGTGTTAGAAGAGTGTAATTGTTGAATCAAAAAGAGGAGACAGGGTCAATCCCCCATTTAATCAGTTTCCTCCACAAAATATTCCTGTCGATAGAGTCAAAGGCACCTCTGAGATCAATAAAAGCAGAATAAAGTTTAGTGCCATGATACTCAGCATACTTGCTAACTAAAAAGGAAAGAGTAAATATACGATCTATTGTGGAGGATCCCGGACAGAAACCAATTTGTTCCCTGCCCGGGAGACCTATCGAATCAGCCCAGGATATAAGTTTGTTTAAGAGATGCCTGGAATACAACTTCCCAATAAATGAAAGGTGACCATTCCGGCAAGTTGGGAGGGCATAAAGGATAGTTAACATCTAGGTTTGGTGCAGAAAAAACTTTAGAATAATAAGTAGTCCAAGTGGAGGAAGAGATCAAAGAAGGGGGTGTGTAACTTGACTGGGAATGAGTGAGTGAAACCAAAGACCAGAAAAGCTTATGGTTGTGAGAATGCATCACATCATAGAGTCGTTTCCAATTTTTTTGGGCGAATACATGTTTCTTATAATCAAAGAAACTGCCACATTTTTTTTTAATAGGAAAAATGCTTTAAGTATTTCTGGAGAAAGATCATGGGACACGGAGTGAAAGAATTGCCTAACATATTTCTTGGCAGTCCAACACTCAGCATCAAACCAAGAAGGAGAATGAAAGTGTGTAGTCAAACCCGAGGCGATCTCAATGACTGAACCAGCGACTGAGTGAGCAACTCATAGAGTTCAATAGCGAGGGAGGGTGATCGAGTCACAGATAGCTTTGAGTAAAAATCCATAACCTCCCTCGTTCTGGTCCAGTTTTGGAAAGCCTCCCCAGATTTAGACGACCATCTAAGGCTGTGAGATATATAAGTAGGAGAAGAGTTATGCCCCTCAAAAGGAGAAGTGAAAGACAGATTCAAAAGAATTGACAAATGATCACTATCAGACCGTTGATTGACAATAAAATGTATAATAAAGGGGAAAATTTCTAAGGAAGTGAGGATATAATCAAGGACACTAGCCCCTTTATGAGAAAAGTGTGTCAATCTGCCTGGGATGTCATTTGCGAAGGAACCATTTAAAATATACAAATAAAATTCAAGACAAAGATCTACCAAATAAGGAGTTTAGGCATTAAAGGAAGGATCCATGGAAGATCTGAGTCCTTGGAATTCGGGGGGAGTAAAATCTTCTAAGATCCAGTTCATATATTGAGCTTATGCTACATTATCAGGGCCTAACCTAGAGTTAAAATCTCCCAAGAGTAATAAAAACACAAGGGGGTTAGTCTTGAGATAGTCAAATATAAAGGATTTGACATCATCCCAGAACGAAAGACAATCTGGGTGGGAAGGTGGAACATATATATTGAGGACTAATATTTGGATGTTGTTAGTTAAAAGAAGGAAAGCTTGAAAAAAAGAGGACCGTGTGGATAAAGAATTTAATGAGAGTCTAGATGAAGAATTTAAGAAGCAACAAAGGCCCGCACATGGGCGGCCTCTTGTGTTAGTTTTAAAGGCAGGTAGGGAATATGAAATGAAACCTGGCATATAAAGAGGGGTTAGTGACCACGTTTCTTGAAGAAAAATTAATTCGAAAGATGAAAGATAACTTAAAAAATCCAAGTCCATGAATTTATTTCTCCAGCCAGCAATATTCCAAGAAATTAATTTAAAAGGGGTAGCTGGAGGTGGAAGAACTTGGACAGAAGTGGATAGTCAACCAAAAGAATTAGGATTTGGTGAATGGTCAAGTGATATAGTAGGAGATAAAGAGTCAATAGCCACAGGCGGACTACAGTTTGTAATACTGGATACATGCGTGGATAATCAACTAATGGATGGATGAGGGGATTAGGAGAAGGAGGCCGTGTGGAAACAGAAGAATTGGGTAGGGTTTGGACTGTATCAGTAATCGGCAATGGCCCTTGAGAGTCAGGGCTTATAAAATTAAAATTTAAAGGGGGTATGGATTGGGTTGTTGCATCCACTAACAAAAAGGATCCAGGGTGAGAACAATTTTCCACTATACAATTTGGGTATAATGAAGTAACAGGATTACATGTTGGAGAAGATGGTAAAGAAGTACATCCCTCACAGGCATAAGTGAAACTGGCTGAAGAAGGTGAAACAATGGGTTTAGTCAAGGAATTTAAAATCACAGGAGAAGTTAAAAACAGGTGAGGGTTGAGCTGAATTCTCAAAAGTCTTTCCCTGAAGGTTAGGATCATCAGTTTCCATTTGAAGAAGGGAAAAATCAAAAGTTGTTAGTCGCTCCAAAGGATTGGTCTCAGCTACTGAAGACAAAGGTGGTTTCAACAATGGTTTCTGGTTAGAAGATGAGGGAAAAGTCGAAGTCCTGGATTCGTGCTTACAGGGAACAAAAGGAAGGAGGCTCGTAACTTGGGTATTCCTGAAGTGTCTTTGGAGAAGAATCCCATGTCTCCTTAAGGCTCCTGCACACCAGAGCAGCAGCTTCGGGATGCGGATGGAAGAGAAATATAACAGGAACCTGTTCATGGAGCTGGTTGGAAACAGTTTTTTGATTTTCCGAAGATCAATAAAGGAAAAAGTTGTTCTTAGTAGAGTAGCAAGATGATTCTTGACTGGCCTTAGTTTACTCCAATCAAAACGATTCCCTCCATGCTGAGGAATTATAATTGCAATGCAGTTTGGTTCGTAAATCAATTGAGCAGGTTTACTCTCACGGGTCAGTGAAAGTGAGTGCTTACATAAAGAATTTGCATACCTTTTTTTTGTTCCATGTGGCAGCAAGGAGCACTTAACTGTAATGAAATAATGGCATGATGCAGTTCCTTTAAGAGTCCCACTATAGTCTCAGTTTGAGAAAAAATTGTGCTTACCGTGCGAGAGGTAACCTTTTTGGGCTCCCAGCCATCAGCCTTGAAGTAAAAGACCTGAATGCGCCACTGACTGGCACCAGGGCCCCCAAACCCATCCTTCCAGCTCAGTAGAGTCGGTCAGCCCCGGCAATGACATTGATGCCAAGTGCATCACACTGGCCGATTGGCAACACATTCGCATGGTGATGGCAAATGGACACTCCGTGGATGACAACACTTTTAGAGCCATCAAAGCCAGTGACCCTATCTACACCTTGTGGCAAAGCATTCCACAGGCTAACTACACGCTGTGTGAAGAGCTACCTCATTTTGTCAAATCAGTTTTGTTATATGACCAGTAGCTCTATTGCTCTGAGAGAGGAAGGTTCAGGGAACATCACAACTGCATGCTTTGAGTATTATTTTAATCTGTACAAGTATAAACTAGACATTCCAAATTTATATTTTTTTATTACAACCATCAACAAAATATTATATCGACAATACAAATCAATACAAACATACACATATATTTTGGAGGGCAGAATACCATATGCCACTTCTGCTGATTAATTTCACTATATTTCCCACTCTAATTTCTCTTCTGCTTTCACTTCTTATTATCATTTATCCATATCATACATCATAAATTCTTCCAAATGCCCTATATTATATTTTCAAAATGTCCATTTTAAACCATGCGTAAAATGTCTTCCATTGCTCACTCTGTATCTATTTTTGTTGTTAATATAATAATTCTGAAAGTCTGTCCATTTCCACAACATTCATTATTTTGTCTATTAGTTTGTCTTTTATTGAAGTTCTAAAATCTTTCCAATATCTAACATAGCAATTTTCAGCCTTTTTTGTCTCATGGCACTCTGACAAGGCACTAAAATGGTCAAGGCACACCATCAGGTTTTTGTGAACTGACAAGGCACACCCTGCTGCCAGGGGGCGGCTCACAACCCCATTGGCCCTACTAATAAATGATCTTCCCCCAAATTCCTGTGGCACACCTGTGGACCACTCATGGCACACCAGTTAAAAATAGCTGATCTAACATATAAAATTCTAGCAATATTAATTTACTAATCAATACTATGATAACTAAATACACATCGTTTTCTTTATTTATAACATCTAAAATAATATTAAACAAAAAATAATTCTGCTTTCAAATTGTTAACAAAGTCAACAATCTCTTGTATTAAACTCTTTACCGTTCTCCAATATAATTGCATCTTTTTGCTTACATGACCACCACATACAATAAAACAATTCTTCCACACACTTATATTTTCAGCAATATTTGGATACATTCGGATTCATTTTTACCAATTTCATAGAGGGCTGTTCTTATGTTCTTATCTATAAAACAGTTATATCCGCATTTCATTTTTACATTTATAGAAGACTCTTTATATTTTTAAAGTGGGTTTAACCGATTATTGCTGCAATCCTAACCACACTTTCCTGACAGTATTGAACAAAATAGGAATTACTTCTGAGTTGACCTGGTTAGGAATGTGCCCTAATGTTGACTAAGTAAATGCTAAGTAAATGCTCCAGCTTCCTTTAACCATCATGCTTCTTTTTACTCATTATCTTTCCTTTTGCCTTTTTGTTCTTGTTGTTGGTGAACATCTGCCACTCGCCCCTTTAATCTCTTCCTTCTCCAATTCTTCTCTTTTCTCTGGATCATCCTATTTTCCCCCTCCGATTCCCGTTCTAAATCCTCTATTTCAGTGTTCCTCAAACTGTGGGTTGGGACCCACTAGGTGGGTCGCGAGTCAATTTCAGATGGGTCCCCATTCATTTCAATGTTTTATTTTCAATATATGAGACGATGCTACCATGGCATGTGACTGCATTTGGGGAAATGTTCCAGACCTGAACTTTTAACAGGTTACTGTGTATATGCTTTGAACAATGACAGTAAATGTGACTTACTCCTGGGTAAGTGTGGGTAGGATTGCAGCCTAGGATTGTTAAAAAATGTTCCTGCTTGATGATGTAACTTCTGGTCATGACATCACTTCTAGTGGGTCCTAACAGATTCTCATTCTAAAAAGTGCGTCCCGGTGTTAGATGTGTGAGAACCACTGCTCTATTTGTTCTACTAATTCTTCTCTTCTCACCACTTTCATTATTAAATTTATATTATATCCTGTTACTGGAATTGAAAGAGGATACCTTCTGTAAAAGCCATCTGTATGAGACTCACGGTCTTCACGGCAGAAGACCTCGGGCAGATACCGCTGCCCGAACGGCCCCTCCTAACCGAGGAGTTAAGTCAGATAGAGGTTAAAAGAGAAGATGTTTCAGACCTCATTGATAAATTAAAGATCAATAAGTCACCGGGCCCTGATGGCATACACCCAAGGGTTATTAAGGAATTGAAGAATGAAGTTGCAGATCTCTTGACTAAGGTATGCAACTTGTCCCTCAAAACGGCCACGGTGCCAGAAGATTGGAGGATAGCAAATGTCACGCCTATTTTTAAAAAGGGAAAGAGGGGGGACCCGGGAAACTATAGGCCGGTCAGCCTAACATCCATACCGGGTAAGATGGTGGAATGCCTCATCAAAGATAGGATCTCAAAACACATAGACGAACAGGCCTTGCTGAGGGAGAGTCAGCATGGCTTCTGTAAGGGTAAGTCTTGCCTCACAAACCTTATAGAATTCTTTGAAAAGGTCAACAGGCATGTGGATGCGGGAGAACCCATGGACATTATATATCTGGACTTTCAGAAGGCGTTTGACACGGTCCCTCACCAAAGGTTACTGAAAAAACTCCACAGTCAGGGAATTAGAGGACAGGTCCTCTCCTGGATTGAGAACTGGTTGGAGGCCAGGAAGCAGAGAGTGGGTGTCAATGGGCAATTTTCACAATGGAGGGAGGTGAAAAGCGGTGTGCCCCAAGGATCTGTCCTGGGACCGGTGCTTTTCAACCTCTTCATAAATGACCTGGAGACAGGGTTGAGCAGTGAAGTGGCTAAGTTTGCAGATGACACCAAACTTTTCCGAGTGGTAAAGACCAGAAGTGATTGTGAGGAGCTCCAGAAGGATCTCTCCAGACTGGCAGAATGGGCAGCAAAATGGCAGATGCGCTTCAATGTCAGTAAGTGTAAAGTCATGCACATTGGGGCAAAAAATCAAAACTTTAGATATAGGCTGATGGGTTCTGAGCTGTCTGTGACAGATCAGGAGAGAGATCTTGGGGTGGTGGTGGACAGGTCGATGAAAGTGTCGACCCAATGTGCGGCAGCAGTGAAGAAGGCCAATTCTATGCTTGGGATCATTAGGAAGGGTATTGAGAACAAAACGGTTAGTATTATAATGCCGTTGTACAAATCTATGGTAAGGCCACACCTGGAGTATTGTGTCCAGTTCTGGTCGCCGCATCTCAAAAAAGACATAGTGGAAATGGAAAAGGTGCAAAAGAGAGCGACTAAGATGATTACGGGGCTGGGGCACCTTCCTTATGAGGAAAGGCTACGGCGTTTGGGCCTCTTCAGCCTAGAAAAGAGACGCTTGAGGGGGGACATGATTGAGACATACAAAATTATGCAGGGGATGGACAGAGTGGATAGGGAGATGCTCTTTACACTCTCACATAATACCAGAACCAGGGGACATCCACTAAAATTGAGTGTTGGGCGGGTTAGGACAGACAAAAGAAAATATTTCTTTACTCAGCGCGTGGTCGGTCTGTGGAACTCCTTGCCACAGGATGTGGTGCTGGCGTCTAGCCTAGACGCCTTTAAAAGGGGATTGGACGAGTTTCTGGAGGAAAAATCCATTATGGGATACAAGCCATGATGTGTATGCGCAACTTCCTGATTTTAGGAATGGGTTAAGTCAGAATGCCAGATGTAGGGGAGAGCACCAGGATGAGGTCTCTTGTTATCTGGTGTGCTCCCTGGGGCATTTGGTGGGCCGCTGTGAGATACAGGAAGCTGGACTAGATGGGCCTATGGCCTGATCCAGTGGGGCTGTTCTTATGTTCTTACTCCCTTTCCTCTTAAGAATTTTACTAAGTTCTCAGTCTTCTTTCGCTTCTCTCTGACTCTCCACGAGACCTGCTTCAATATTTTTGAAGGAAATAATCAGGGGAATACCGGACCTTGCCTAGACCTTACCCTTTGTGCTTATGTGACAAAGGCCAGTGAGCACACTCACCCCCTTGGGGCACACTCCGGGGTGACGCCTGGGTCACAGGGCAGACTGGGTGAGGTCTGAGTCAGGAAGCAGACTGGGTGATGACCGAGCTCTGGTCTGGGTGATGCCTGAGTTCAGAAGCAGACTGAGTAAACAGGCTGAATCCACAAAGTGCCAAATCCCTTGAGGAACTTGCATTGTTCCCCGACTGACTAGGCTAGAATGTAGCTGAGGAACAGGGTGTACCTAATGGACTTTGTACTGGGCTGAGAGGGAGGTGAATAAAAGAAGGTGAGGAGGCTGGCTGTGTGTGTGAGTGCAACTCCCGTGTGTGAGCTCTCTTCCTGAAGCTTGCCAGTCTGCTTTGCTCCCTTCATGAACCCTAAACATGTGAGTGTGTCTTGATTGCTTCATTGCTTCAATTTTAATTCTATTTCCATCTACCGTCCACTCTTTCTCCTGTGATAGCTTCAGTAATTTATCTCTGTAGCCAATTCTGATGAATCTCACATGGATTTCCCTGGGCAGATCATGTTTCCTTATAGATAATGTACTGACTCTTTTTACAGTATCTAAATTTTGGGAAATCTCCTCCTTTGGGCAATCAATCCAATCTGCTATTAATTCACCAATTAATTTAAATATATCTTCTCCTTTCTGTTCTGGCAAGTTTTGTATTCTTCACATCCATGCTGCTCTCTCCATCTGCATCTCGGTTAACGTTGCCTCTTCATTCTGTTGATTTTTCTTTATATCCACTATTTTAGCTTCATCTTTCATTATCATTTCTTCACATTTCCTGATCTTTTGTTTGTTTTCTGGTTTGTCTCTTCATATCTTTGAACTACACACTAAAATCATTCATTTGCTGAGTGAGAGTTTCCAAACTGACTTGAACCTGTGAAGATTGATTTGCTCATGGCTGTTCCATTGCAAGTAATTTCTCCATATTTTCTTACATTATTTGATTCCAGTCTTTTCCTTTTGGGTCTTCTTGAGTCATCAACTTTCCCAGACCCACTTCCGAAACTGGTGAGCTTCGAACTCCTTTAGCTCCTATGCCCATCATTATTTTTTCTCCCACCTGTGAGACTCAAACATCAAATATTATCACTTTCAAATCAATTATTAATATCTATTCATCACATCACAAACCAATTGTGTACAGATAGAATACCACAGAATTTCCCTTTAATCCACTAGATGTCCACAGCGTATTGATCTCCTTACTTCCACTTACTTTCACTTCAAGGATGCCATGCCAACCTCACTTCAGGTCCGCTCTTATCTTTCTTATAGAAGGAATGTAAATTAATAGCACAGTACAGTCAATTTCCCACAGGGAGAGAAACGATACAAAAACAAACTCACCACCCCAGTATTCCAGTATACACCGCCCCAGTATTGCCATTATAATCCACTGCCACATCATTCTGATGCAAAGGGAAAAAGCACTTCCAGCTTTGAAGAGAGGCTGTATCCGAAAACAATTTGGATTGCAATCCATACCAAACTTTAAAGATATAAAGTTGTGACCCAGATTGTATTGGCAACCTTCAGTCTCGAAAGACTATGGTATCGCGCTCTGAAAGGTGGTTCTGGCACAGCGTCTAGTGTGGCTGAAAAGGCCAATCCGGGAGTGACAATCCCTTCCACACCGGGAGCAAGTGCAGTCTGTCCCTGTTCTGTCTCCCTGGCTATGGGCCTTCCTTCTTTGCCTCTTAGCCTCAGACTGTTGGCAAAGTGTCTCTTCAAACTGGGAAAGGCCATGCTGCACAGCCTGCCTCCAAGCGGGCCGCTCAGAGGCCAGGGTTTCCCACTTGTTGAGGTCCATCCCTAAGGCCTTCAGATCCCTCTTGCAGATGTCCTTGTATCGCAGCTGTGGTCTACCTGTAGGGCGCTTTCCTTGCACGAGTTCTCCATAGAGGAGATCCTTTGGGATCCGGCCATCATCCATTCTCACGACATGACCAAGCCAACGCAGGCGTCTCTGTTTCAGCAGTGAATACATGCTAGGGATTCCAGCACGTTCCAGGACTGTGTTGTTTGGAACTTTGTCCTGCCAGGTGATGCCGAGGATGCGTCGGAGGCAGCGCATGTGGAAAGCGCTCAGTTTCCTCTCCTGTTGTGAGCGAAGAGTCCATGACTCGCTGCAGTACAGAAGTGTACTCAGGACGCAAGCTCTGTAGACCTGGATCTTGGTATGTTCCGTCAGCTTCTTGTTGGACCAGACTCTCTTTGTGAGTCTGGAAAACGTGGTAGCTGCTTTACCGATGCGCTTGTTTAGCTCGGTATCGAGAGAATGTGTGTCGGAGATCGTTGAGCCAAGGTACACAAAGTCATGGACAACCTCCAGTTCATGCTCAGAGATTGTAATGCAGGGAGGTGAGTCCACATCCTGAACCATGACCTGTGTTTTCTTCAGGCTGATTGTCAGTCCAAAATCTTGGCAGGCCTTGCTAAAACGATCCATGAGCTGCTGGAGATCTTTGGCAGAGTGGGTAGTGACAGCTGCATCGTCGGCAAAGAGGAAGTCACGCAGACATTTCAGCTGGACTTTGGATTTTGCTCTCAGTCTGGAGAGGTTGAAGAGCTTTCCGTCTGATCTGGTCCGGAGATAGATGCCTTCTGTTGCAGTTCCAAAGGCCTGCTTCAGCAGGACAGCGAAGAAAATCCCAAACAAGGTTGGTGCAAGAACACAGCCCTGCTTCACTCCGCTTCGGATGTCAAAAGGGTCTGATGTGGAGCCATCGAAGACAACAGTGCCCTTCATGTCCTTGTGGAAAGATCTGATGATGCTGAGGAGCCTGGGTGGACATCCAATCTTGGGGAGAATCTTGAAGAGGCCGTCTCTGCTGACCAGGTCGAAAGCCTTTGTGAGATCTATGAAGGCTATAAAGAGTGGCTGTCGTTGTTCCCTGCATTTCTCCTGCAGTTGTCTGCATATCCCACAAAAAGCTTGGCATATCTTCACAAGTCTATAGATCAGTGTTTCTCACACATTTAGCACTGGGACCCACTTTTTAGTGGAGGAATCTCTTGGGACCCACGGGAAGTGATGTCATGACTGGAAGTGACATCATCAAGCAAGAACATTTTTAACAATCCTAGGCTGCAATCCTACCAACACTTACCCAGAGTCAGTCCCCTTGACTATCATTGTTAAAAAAATATGTTAGGTATGTCTAGGGTATGTCCTACTTCAGAGCAGGGTGCAGTCAAACATGCAGACACAGCAGAGTGTTCAAGTGCAATTACATTTGAGTAGAGAGCCATATACAGCGTTGTTAGAGCAATCCAGATCATACACATATACAGCAGTTCAGTTACCTAGTTACAGTCCATTTTCCTTAAGCAAAGTCAATGTCAGTCCACGGTCACTTGCAGTGTTTGTTCCGACAACGCCTCCTGCAGCAGCTTTTCATTTCACCCACACGCAGGTGGAGCTGCATGGAGAGGCTTAAATGGGATTCAGCACCCAATCTGGTTTTCCCGGTTCATTAGGATGTAGCTGCACAGGTGTTCAGGCAGTCATGCTATCACAGCTGTTCACAGCTTGCCCTAAACCAATGGTTTGCATACCTGTTCTGACTGTGCCAGAACAAAGAGCTAACAGAATATACATTATATATTGGCAATGGTATCGCGCTCTGAAAGGTGGTTCTGGCACAGCGTCTAGTGTGGCTGAAAAGGCCAATCCGGGAGTGACAATCCCTTCCACACCAGGAGCAAGTGCAGTCTGTCCCTGGTCTGTCTCCCTGGCTATGGGCCTTCCTTCTTTGCCTCTTAGCCTCAGACTGTTGGCCAAGTGTCTCTTCAAACCGGGAAAGGCCATGCTGCACAGCCTGCCTCCAAGCGGGCCGCTCAGAGGCCAGGGTTTCCCACTTGTTGAGGTCAATTCCTAAGGCCTTCAGATCCCTCTTGCAGATGTACATAGTACATAGTACTAGATCTACACAGTACATAGTGCATAGTACATAGATCTTACATAGTAGCCTCTTAAAAGAACAGGTCTGCAGCACTTCCCCAAATGTAGTCACATCCCATGGTGGCATCAAGTCAAGTCTATTTAAAATAAAATATTGAAATGAATGGGGACCCACCTGAAATTGGCACACGACCCACCTAGTGGGTCCGGACCCACAGTTTGAGAAACACTGCTATAGATAATTGAGAGGGGGGATCCTCCTCCACTCCTCTCTCTCTCTCTCATTAACGCCTCTAGCATCTCCAGGGCTTTATGCCTAGTCACCCAATCAAAGCCGAGCTTTGCATAACAAAGCTAACACTTATCTTAGGCTTCCAGCTTCACTTTTCTCTGTATATGGTATCTCCACATGGGGGCCACAGCTTACTTGCAGCTTTGCCGCAGCCTCCCCAATTACTACCATTGGACAACTGGGTTTCTCCTCAGAAAAAGGCCCCTCCAGCAGTTGGGCTTTGTTCTCCCAGGTTCCTTACACCATCTGGATGGTCAGGTCTCTCCTGACAGTGATTCTCGGCTCTTCTCAGGCCCGCAGATTTTGGGACAAAACAGACTGATTTTAGGAGCCCCTAAAAACATGCCTGCTCACTTGCTGCTTGCCCCTCCACCCTCATTTCTACTCATTTCAATATTGACATACAGCTGGGGCCTTGATATCCATGGAGTCTGCATCCGCGGATCTGGCTCCACACAGGTCCCAAGGGCCTGCGTGGAGTGACAGGTGGAACCACCCAAGCTCTCCAAAGGTGACACAGCTGCAGTCCCCTTCGGAGGGCTTAAATGGGACAATCGTGGATTTCATCATCAGCGGATTTCAGTATCCACGGAACCCAGAAAGTATCCCGTGCGGATACCGAGGCCCCATGTGTACATCTTTTTTTGAATACAGTGACAACCTAGTTTCATGATTTCGGTACCCAGAAATACTTGAATGAATGGAGGTGTTTTCCTCACTCAAAGCACTGATGAGGTTCTGCTCCTACTTTGCTAACTTGCTGTGACTTATAGGTTAATGCAGTGGTTCTCAAACTGTGAGCTTGTGGCCCACCAGTGGGTCATGGCCCAATTTCTGGTGGTTCGTGAAGCTGACAGGGCGGATTAGGCTATGTGCATCCAGGGTTAAAAATCTGCTTCTGGGGCCAGCACTGATGCCCAATCACCATTAGAGACACAGAGGCTTCAATAGCTGGTGAAGTGATAAATTTTTAGGTAGTAAAGTTTGGGAACTAGTTCTCTATAGTGAAAGTCCTCACCTCACTCCTTAATTCTATGGCTTCACCCCATCTGGGTTCATTGATTCAGTATCAGGTACTCCGACTGAAGTGCTTTCCCCATTTGGTGAATTTCTAGGGTTTTTCCCCGATGTGGGTTCTTTGATGCACAGTCAGGTTTGTACTCTTACTGAAGCTCTTTCCACACTCTAAGCATTTATAGGGTCTCTCCCCTGTGTAGGTTCTTTGATACAGTGTCAGGTTTGAGCTCTGAGCGAAGCTCTTTCCACACTCCAAGCATTTATAGGGTTTCTCCCCTGTGTGTGTTCTTTGATGCAGTCAGGTGTAAGCTATGAGTGAAGCTCTTTCCACACTCCAAGCATTTATACAGTTTCTCCTCTCTGTGGGTTCTTTCATGCACAGTCAGGGTTGACCTCTCAGTAAAGCACTTTCCACACTCCAAGCATTTATAAGGTTTCTCCCGTGTGGGAACTTTGATGCACTACCAGGTATGAGCGTGTACTGAAGCTCTTTCCACACTCCAAGCATTTATAGGGTTTCTCCCCTGTGTGGGTTCTTTGATGCACTGTCAGGTTTGAGCTCTGAGTGAAGCTCTTTCCACACTCCAAGCATTTATAGGGTTTCTCCCCTGTGTGGGTTCTTTGATGCACAGTCAGGTTTGAGCTCTGAGTAAAGCTCTTTCCACACTCCAAGCATTTATACGGTTTCTCCTCTCTGTGGATTCTTTGATGCACAGTCAGGTTTGAGCTCTGAGTAAAGCACTTTCCACACTCCAAGCATTTATAAGGTTTCTCCCCTGTGTGGGTCCTTTGATGCACTACCAGGTATAAGCATGTACTGAAGCTCTTTCCACACTCCAAGCATTTATAGGGTTTCTCCCCAGTGTGGGTTCTTCGATGTACAGCCAGTTTTGATGTCTGACTTAAGCTGTTTACACATTCTAAGCATTTACAGGGTTTCTCTCCTCTGTTGGTTCCTAAATGAACAGCCAGGTGTGACCTCCGACGGAAGCACTTCCCACATTCCAAGCATTTATATGGTTTCATCCCTGTGTGGATTATTTGATGCTCAGTCAGGTATGAGCTCCTACTGAAGCTCTTTTCACACTCCAAGCATTTATAGGGTTTCTCCCCTGTGTGGATTCTTTGATGCACAGTCAGGTATGAGCTCCTACTGAAGCTCTTTTCACACTCCAAGCATTTATAGGGTCTCTCCCCTGTGTGGGTTCTTTGATGCACAGAAAGGCTAGAGCTGCGAGTAAAGCTCTTTTCACACTCGGAGCATTTATAGGGTTTCTCCCCTGTGTGGGCTCTTTGATGCACACTCAGGTTTGCTTTCTGACTGAAGCTCTTTCCACACTCCAAACATTTATATGGTTTCTCCCGTTTGTGGGTTCTTTGATGCATTACCAGGTATGAGCAAGTACTGAAGCTCTTTCCACACTCCAAGCATTTATAGGGTTTCTCCCCCGTGTGGGTTCTTTCATGCACAGTCAGGTCTGAGCTCTTACTGAAGATCCTTCCACACTGCAAGCATTTATAGTTCTTCACCCCTGTGTAGTTTCTTTGATGACTTCTCAATTTTGATTTACTCCTGAAAGTTTTTGCACCTTGAGAGCCTTGTTTCTCGCTCTCTCCGTTTTCTTTTTCTGGTTCTTCCAGGATGACAATTCCACCCTGAAAAGCTTCCCATTGATTTCTCCATTTCCCTGTCTGTCTTTGCTCCTTCTTCTCTGTTCTGTCTTGGTCTCTGAAAGTGACGTCTTGTGCATCATGCATGACAGTTTCTGAAGACACCCAGTGGGGCTGTCCCTGATCCTCATTATCTGGTCTGCTGCTTCCTGGAACAAAAGAAAATATCTTCAGCATATGAATAGAGAAATGGCATGTCTAAGTCCTTGTCCTCAGAGGCATTCTGTGTATATATCCAGACAGTGTTTGCAATTGGTTCTGCTTGTGGAATTCAGGGTTTTGGTGGCAAGCAAAGCAGAATCTTGCCAGCCTCTGCATAGTCCTTGGTTAGATCAGTATTTTTGTTTACTGACTCACTGATAAGTTTTAATTATTCTAGTGCACTGGTTCCCAAACTATGGGCCACAATATGATTTTTGATGAGTTTGTCAGCTTGTCATTTTTAGTAACTGACAAGCTGATAGCTGACAAGGAAAATGTACTGAGCCGACTGGCTTAGTTCCCAAAGATTGGGTCTCAGCAACAATCATCCCAGTTTTTAAAAAGGGTGACCCTAAGCTCCCTGCAAATTACCGGCCTATCAGCTTGCTCTCTGTAATAGGCAAAATTTATGCGAAATACCTAAATAATAAGCTTTTTACCTGGACCAACTCTAAGGATATCCTAGATCCTGAGCAATCAGGATTTTGTCGGGGCAAATCAACAATGGATAACAATAATAATAATAATAAAACTTTATTTTTATCCCGCCCTTCTCCCTAACGGGACCCAGGGCGGCTAACAACTTATTTAAAAAAACAGATTTTAAAAACATTAATACAAGCAGATAAAAACATTTAAAAACACACTACAGAGGCCATAAAAACAGTAGTCAGATTAAAAGAGTAAAAGAGCAGATCACCGAGGAATCAAGCCTGTAAAACTAAAAGATGTATAAAAAAGTTAAGAAGGCCAGAAATCAGAAGGCTTGTTTAAACAACAGTGTTTTCAGGCCTCGCCGAAAACTCTCAAGAGAGGGAGCCATTCTCAAGGGGAAGGGAGTTCCATAATGTTGGTGCCACTACCGATAACTGTTTAATTTTATCTCACCTAGTCTATAAACAGATTAAGAAAGCCAAGGCAAGACTCTACGTGGCTTTCCTTGATCTAAGAGCTGCGTTTGATTCCATTGATAGAGATCTTCTTTGGTCTAAATTAGCCAGCATGGGGATTGATAAAAGACTATTGATGTTAATTAAGATCTTATACTCTAACACATCATGTAAAGTTAGATATACCAGGAGTGGTAGCCTCACACACCCCATTGCTATAAACAAAGGGGTTAAGCAGGGATGCATTTTGGCTCCCATGCTATTTAACCTGTTCCTGAATGATTTAGCCCCAGCCTTGAAGACAGTGGATGGTCACTGCCCAATACTTGGGTCCCATCCAGTGCCGCTATTACTGTATGCGGATGATGCGGCTCTTATTTCTCGAACAAGAATTGGCTTAAAATGTCTACTTAATCAATCTATAGAGTATTTTACATCCAACAAGTTACAGATTAATTACTCTAAATCTAAAATCATGGTGTTTGCCAATAATTGGAAACCATTTAAATGGTCATTTATGGGCAACAAAATGGAACAGGTAAAGACATTCAGATATTTAGGCATTAATTTCCACTATAAGCATTCGTGGGTTTCTCATCGTGTGTGTGTTGGCATCCTTCAGTCTCAGAAGACTATGGTGTCACGCTCTGAATGGTGGTTCTGGAACAGAGTGTCCTCTCCAGTGCGCGAAGCCTGGGTAAAGTAGGTATGGAGGATAGGCTGTCACCCATGCAGCAAATCCCCCCTCTCCACGTCGCTGAAATGATCCAATGGAAAGGCAGAGGCCAATACGGTTGGTTCCAGCGGCGTCGCAGGAGTTGCCAGAATGTGACTGTGTTCAGCCGTGAACTGCCTCAGGGACTCCGGCTCCTGATTTTGCCTCGAGGTTGACTCCTGAAGCCTTTTCCATAACTGGATGTAGCCACAAGGCAGTGGAGGTTTGGGATCAGAGTTTTCCTTCTCTCAGATGAGCTGCCTTCCCAGGCTGACGAGTCCCATCTACCCGGTGGCTGTTTTTCTCATCGTAATGCAGTCCTAAATGCATCAAAAATCTCATCCCTTGCAATTTCCTGGGTTTTTTTAAGCCAAGGTAACAGATATGTTCCGGCTGCTTTAGAGGTATTCAAGGCTAAGGTACTCTCGCAAGTTCTTTATGGCTGTCCAATCTGGCATAAGGCCTTGAATCATTCAACTGAGAGCATACAGGCCTCCTTCCTGCAGAGGATCTTGGGTTTTCCCAGATGTGTTCCATATTCTGCTATGTGTCTTGAAGTGGGTTTTATTAGACTCAAAACATTGGCTTGGTTGAGATCAGTAAAATTTTGGCTTGCAATCCTCTTCAGTGCTGCTCCGTATGGGCTAATGTACCAGCTTCTGGCTGATCCAGTACTGCCTGTGGAAGTTGTGGATTTACTCTCCAAGCTTAAATCGATAGGACTAGACACAGCGAGCCTGGGTATGATTGGTTTAAGCGAAGCCTACAGGACTATCAAGGAAAGATTGCTCGATATTGAGCGTCAAGAGCTACTCTGTGCAGCTAACACCATTTGCTCCCCTCTCCATCTGCACTTCCCAGTCAGCTTTGGGAAGCCGGCTTCTTTCCTTTATCATCTGCAGTGCCCACAGGCTTGCAGAGTATTCTCGCTTGCGAGATGCAATGCCTTTCCATCAGCTCTGCTAGCGGGCAGGTTTAGTGGCATTCCCTACTCAGAAAGAAGATGTACCTGTGGCAGGAATTGTGTGGAGACATTACATCATATATTTTTTTACTGCCCACTTCATGATACCCTTCGTAATATCTATCTGGCTCCACTGCTGAACAAAATGCAGGGCTGGGAGGATTCATTTAAATTACAAACTCTTCTTTCCATAGAGGAAACTGACTCTCTTGACAAGGTTGCCAACTTTGTTTCTGGGATTCTGGCAGGATGGAATTCTGGGTCTTCCACTATATTATGGTGAATGGGGGGAGGGGTATTGGATGATTACGAGTGTTTTATTTTATTGTGTGTGTGTGCTGAATGTTTAATGTTTGGTTGTTGTTTCGTATTTCCATTATCTATGCCAATAAAGGTCTTATGTATTTATGTACTGAGCCCTATGGAAACGGAGCAGCATGTACATGTTTACTCCTGAGTATGCAAACCTACCTTGGTTAACACTGAAGAGCAGGCTGAGGGGGAAACAATACTACCAAAATGGTCTCAGTTCTACCAACACAGTCCCCAACACTCTTGAGAAGGAAGTCCTCCCCCCCCCAAGCTGACAAAGAAAAAGTTTAGAGCCATATGGAAAGTGAAACTGAGTGGGGGTTGGAGTCAACACTCAGTGAAGTAGGAGGAACCTCGCATACTAACTTAATTTGACAGTGTTATTGACCTGGATTACTGATCCACCCCTTTTGGAAGAAGTGATGCAAGATAAAGACTTGGATGTTAATTGTTTGACTGATTTGACATTGTTATTGACTGGAAGTGGAATATTGACTTACACTTTTTGGATATTAGAATTGGAAGTTAGCCCTACAAGAAGGTGGAACAAGATAATGAGAGTTGGGTGTTTTGTTTTTTTAATTGTTGGACCATTTTATCTCTGTTTTTTACAGCCAGAGGTATATTGGCTTGATTTGATATTGATAAGAATGGCACTTAAGAATTTAAAGGAGGTTAGTAAAAGCCAGTCCTTATTAACAGATTTGTTGTGGGATTTCAGAAGTGAAATGAAGCAACAGGTCAGAAAATTATCTGAACAAATGAAGCAAATAAACTCCTCCCTGACAAGCATGCAGGAACAGATTACAAATAACAGACAAGAAAAAAGAATAGATCAAATGTCGGATGAAACTAAAGAAGTGGAGATTTTTGAAATGAGACCGAAGATAGAAAAAGCAATCGTCGTTATCAGAATTAACAACTTTAAGGAAGAAAAAAGAACTTTTAGAGAGCACGTTGTTTTGAGAAGAGGAAAAATTTTTGGATTAAACCCAAAAAAAATAGAATGAAGTAAAAGAAAGAAGAAAAGAGAGGGGTTAAGAAATTTAAGAGAGCTAAGAAGGAAAAGAAGAAGTGGAAGGAGCAGTGGGAGGAGCAAGAAGGAAAACACCAATAAGACAGAGAACAAAGAAAGTACTAATACAGAAAGTGAAAATGGCTGAACAACAAGTAGAACTTTTTTTATCCTTTTGTAGATATAAATGGATCGAATACTTTTTAGAAACGAAGATTATTCAATTAATTGTATTAAATCAAAGTAGATGTAAATGAAAATTTGGAACACAAATATTGCGTAAATTAAAGTGCTATTAAGATAACTAAAAGGGTTATTCTTTAAAAGAGAAATTATTTAAAATGATTTACAGATGGTATTTAATTCCAGAAAAAAATAGCAAAAATGTACCCTGGGTCATCAAACAAATGTTGGATAAGTAAAGAATTGAGGGGATTTTTTCATTATATGTGGTGGATATGCAAAAAGCAAAGAAATATTGGAAAATGATATATAAACAGTTACAAGAGGTATTGAAGTGTGTATTACCATGTAAACTGGAATCGTTCCTCTTAAATGCGACATCAGAAACTAAGAATCAGATAAGAAATATTTTATTTTAAATATAGTGGTAAGAAGAGTGTATAAGTAAAAATTTGAAGCCTTTTTATGATTGGATAGATAATTTTAGATAAAAAATATTGATTATTTAGTTAAATTATTGATAAGCAGATTAACAAATATAATTTTTGTATTGATTAATAATTTTGTTTTTAGGCATTATCATTTTTTATTTTAATTTTTTTTGTTGGACCAACGTATGTTGTAATCAATGGCCAATACCCTCATGTGTAACCTGTGTAGCCCCAGCCCTCAGTCTAACTGATTTTCCTTTCCTGTGTCTGTAATAAATAAATAAATTTCGTTCAAAAAAATGGAAAGTGAAACTGAGTGATGCATGCACCTTTACTCGTGGGTAGGTGCATGTACCTCAGCTCTTATTGAAGGTAAGACAAAAGGGAATGCAAGGCCATGACTACAGTCCCGATCCGATAAACGTGGAGCTCAACAAATGCTCCAGAATGTGGACCCTCCCCTCACCATATTAAAAAGGAGAAAAACTTTTGCAGTACACAGCCGACACCGCAGCTCCAGAGACTCAAGGTCAGGCAGATACTCCCGGTAAATAATGAGGCACACGGCAGTGCTCCACCACCAGATGTCCTTTACTTGAAGTATGTATAGTATTTACAGTGCAAAGGCAGCTCAGCAAGCAATCAGCAAAGATAGCACTTTTCTCAACTCTCTGATCACCACCAACGTAGCTTCCCGCAGACACTCCACATAACATCTCCCACGCAGTAGCTTGCACATGCTGCAATATATATTGGCACTGGCCAATGACAGGTGGGATACGATCTGGTGACCCTATGACTCACTGTCTGGTGACATGTCTGGTGACATGGTATTGCTGGGTATTGCATCAGCCAATCCCATGATGCATCAGTGCTACACTGCATGTATGCAGGCCAAGACATCAGAACCTAGCCTTGCTCTATCCAGCCTGTAAATTGACTATAGGCCTGGGGCATATCATAACAAAAACAGCGGCCTGAATGGCTGGTAAAGTGAAACTGTTTCTTAAGGCTCAGAAAGCTGGCTCCAAATAGAGTGTCACTTTCAATGTGGGTCCCAGTGGGAAAAGGTTTAAGAAGCACTGGACTGGTCTAGTGTAGTTTATTTTGCAAATGTCATGAATTTAAGATAAACGGACCATTTCCCAGAAAGGCAGGACAGGAATGATGGCCTCGTGGAACAAAGTGCCAAGTAACACAGAGCAAGTTAAGCATCTGTACCATGAGAGGGAGGAAGAGAAGGAGAAGGCAAATGTACTCTCTACGTTTAGGAGAGGAAGAGCAGGAGGAGGAAGAGAAGGGAAGTGTATTCTCTGTTTTCTAACCTTAAATCAATTTTCAAATTTAGCTTTACCTAAAGTTAGCACTTCATCTCACTTGAGGGAGGACTTCTCAGGTCCAGTAATTTGGGACACAGGAGCTGCCTGAGCACAATAAAAGTAAGAATAGGCCCTCAGTTTGGCTGTACTTGTCTTAAGAGGCGACTGAACAGCCACCGGGTAGATGGGACTCATTAGCCTGGGAAGGCAGCTCATCTGAGAGAAGGAAAACTCTGATCCCAAACCTCCACTGCCTTGTGGCTACATCCAGTTATGGAAAAGGCTTCAGGAGTCAACCTCGAGGCAAAATCCGGAGCCAGAGTCCCTGAGGCAGTTCATGGCTGAACACAGTCATGTTCTGGCAACTCCTGCGACGCCACTGGAACCAACCGTATTGGCTTCTGCCTTTCCATTGGATCATTTCAGCGACGTGGAGAGGGGGGATTTGCTGCATGGGAAGCAGTCTATCCTCCATATCTACTTTACCCAGGCTTCACGCACTGGAGAGGACACTCTGTTCCAGAACACTATTCAGAGCGCAATACCATAGTCTTTCGAGACTGAAGGATGCCAACAAGAATGAAAAGCAGTAAGGCAGACTTTAGACAAGGAGTTGATTCTGAAGGGTGTTACATCCCAAGTCTACATAGGCCTATTCTGAGGAGCAGCAGAGTCTACTGGAGAGTAAGAGCTCAAGGCAGAGGCACTTTGAAAGTAAACAAAACAGAGGAGGAAAAAGAGTAAAGGAAGCTTTTCTACTTCATTTAAATTTACCTGATTCTTAATCCAATTTAGAACTTAATGTAAGTTAGAACATAATTTAAAGGTCCAGTAAATTGGGACACAGGAGCTAAGTGAGGGCCATCAATCAATCAATCAATCAATCAATCAATCAATCAATCAATCAATCAAAGCAAGAAGGCATAATTTGGACAGGGCGCTAAAGCTCCAGCCTAAACAGGTGCACTCTGAGTTGACCAGAGTTCACCTGAGAGTAGGAGCCCAAACTAAACAGAGTAAGAGAGTAAAAGAAGGAGAACGCACACTTACGGTGCAATCCTAGTGAATCCTGTGCCGACACAAGTCGCAAATGTGTTGTGAAGCACATTTCCACCCCTGTGGAAGTCAGCTAGGCCAGTGCGGGAATGTGCTCTGGACCACAGAGGCTGCATCCAGCCTCTGTAGTGATGGAGGAAGATAAGTTTGATCTCAGGCCAGTGCAGGAGTGTGGGGCACATGGGGAAGGCAGGTGGGCGGGCAGTAGGAGAAGGGGCCAGGATCCGGCATTTCTTCCCTAACCCACCGCAGCCTTATGATTACAAATATTTATAGGCCATCTTTGAATAAGAACCTCCAAGGTACCATATAGAGAGCAAAACACAATTCAAATTTAAAACAGTATCTATTAAAAGGAAAACACAGCTGCAAAAACACTTAAAAAATAGAAGAGTCCTGCTGGACACAATCACAGGTCTGCAGCCTCCTGCTTCCAGCGTTGGCCAGACAAGAGGGCTCAGGGGAACCAAGGAAGATCAACTTGGCAAACAGTTCTCTCCTGTTGTTGCTTCTGAGCAACTGGGATTCAAAGGAAATCCTGAACCTAGAGGTTCCCCACAGCCGTTGTGACTGGTAGTAATGGATACAACATGTTACCAAGGAACTTTCCCACTGCTTTTAAAGCTATCTGCCTTGCGTCATTATCACATCTTGTGGCCCTAGATTCTGTGAGTCAATGCTAATACTTTCTGCAGTTGTGGTGAAAGAGAAGGCAGAATATCCACCAAGGCTCACTGAAGAAGTGCTGCCTTGTCTGGCGCCCACCTTCCATCTCAACAAGATTAGGCAGCTTAGCCTGGTCTCCACGCCAAGCAGGATGAGTTGGTAGGAATCCAGCCAGTGCTAGAGTGGGCAGTGCCACTGTAGCTGGGGAAGGCCAGGAAAAGTTTTGAATGCATTGCCACAGAAGGGGGGGATGTGAAGCAGCACAGCAGGGAGAAAGGTTCACTCTCGTCCAGTTCTGGTTGACGCATCTCAAAAAGAATATTGTGGAAATGGAGAAGGTGCAGAAAAGAGCAACCAAAATGATGACCGGGCTGGGGCACCTGCCTTATGAGGAAAGGCTGCAGCGTTTGGGGCTCTTCAGTCTAGAAAAGAGGCACCTGAGAGGGGCCATGATTGAGGCGTACAAAATTATGTAGGGGATGGACAAGGTGGACAGAGAGAGGCTCTTTTCCCTCTCACACAACATCAGAACCAGAATAGCGGAAGATCTGGCAAGGAGATAGAATGTGATGTCTGCAGTGGCCCCTTTAAGAATTAAGGCCTGGGCTTTCAGCAAAGGGTGTGCTGCACAGCTGCAGCCACCTGACGGCAATAGGGCCCTCAGGGATATAAGGAGCACCTGAGGCAGGAAGGGTATTTGGTAGCAGAAGGAGCAAAGCTTGAGGAAGGAGAGACTGGATTAATGGTTAATGGACTGATTGGTGAATGGACTTTGGGGACTGCTGGAACATACTGCTGGAGACACTGGAGTTTGGTGTTTGGTTGCTGTGCCCAAGACCTGCTGCGGACCAAGGGGCTGCTGTAGTGGCGGGAGGCTGCTGGCAGGAGAGAGGATCTCTGTGGGTTGAATAGGCAAGCTACCCTGGAGGTGGGGTCCAGGAAGACAGAACCAGGGTCCTTTTTGAGGAAAGAAGGGAAGCTAATTAGCTAAATGTGGGCATAATTCTCCAGGCAGAGCTTGGATTGGAATTTGGCAGAACACCAGGGAACATCCAGTAATATTGTGTGTCAGGAGAGTGAGGGCAGACAAAAGAAAAACATTTCTTTACCCAGTGGGTAATTAGTCTGTAGAACTCCTTGCTACATGATGTGGTGATGGCATCTGGCCCAGATGCCTTTAAAAGGGGATTGGACAAATTTCAGGAGGGAAATTCCATCACAGCCTGCAAGCCGTGATGGGTATGTGCAACCTTCTGATTTTAGAAGTAGGCTACCTCAGAATGCCTGATGCAGGGGAGGGCACCAGGGTGCAGGTCTCTTGTTGTCCTGTGTCACTGTGAGGTACAGGAAGCTGGACTAGATGGGCCTATGGCCTGATCCAGCGGGGCTCTTCTCATATTCTTACGTTAAACCGATGACATAAAAGTTAAGTGTAAATGTTTCGCTAAATGGATAGCTGCATTATTATTTTGGGTTTGGATCGCTTACCCCAAGAAAAGCCAGAGGCCTCTTCATCCAGTCCCTGATCATCGGGCACCCACGGATCTTCCCCTCGTTCCAGCTGGGCAATGAGGTCAGGCTTGGCGGCTGGAAATCGTCCATGAACACTCACAGCTCTCCCTGTGAAGGCAGAGAAGAAACCAAAGGAGTGAAATCATTCTTGGACAGCAGGGTTCGGCAAGCTTCTTCTGGACCACAGCCAAAGGCCGTGTCTGGGAGTGGAGAGTGAGCTGCCTTCATCCCTATATCGAATAAATTAAGGGAAGAATAAGAAAACCCAACTAACTATGAATGTTTGTTTTGCTTAAGTAATAAATACTGCAAATTTGATTATTATAAAGCACTGCTTCTTATCTGAATTAGACACACAATTTAAATTAAGGATGGTAAGTGAAGGAGAACGCCTGGAAATTTAGCTAGACATTACGCCACAAGTAGGAAAGACAAGAAAGACACACAACTGTGTGGCAGACAAAACTCAGCCATTTCTGAGGAATCCAAATGGAGGGTGTGATCCCTGCGCCAGCTTCTCCACGTCCCCCTTAAAATACGGGGAAAGAACAGATCAGAGCATTAACAATGACCAGCCCTTAAACCTCCTCTCTAGAAAATGATTTGCCCTTTTCCTCTCTTCCCGCCATGACCACAGTCATGTACACAGTCCAGTTTATGCCTGCAGGCTGCACTCCTTTTGCTTCTGGAGAGAAACCCCACTGGACACAGTGGGACTTACTTCTGAATAGACGTGCCCCGAATCCTGCTCCAATTCAGTTTAGGGATGCAGTTCAGTTCAGCTCAAGTTCATGCAGGAGGCAGATTCATCTGGCTTGGCTCTGTGAGTGCTGCACCCCCCAAGCGGTGGGCACTTGACCCTGATTCCGTCTCGTGTTCCTCACTTTGTGGGCACTTTGCAAGCCAAGCTGGCTCAACCTGTTTGATGCTGGTGCTCCAGGCTGCTGGGCTCACCTCCCTCTGCTCCTTCTCAGGGCCTTCTGGAGTCTTGCCTTGTTGCATGAGAGGTGATGCTGGGGAGTCCCAGTTAAGTTTCATCTTGGTGGTGCAGAGCCTCATGACTCTTGAGTGGCGCACTCACTACATAGCATGGCAAGCCAGCTGTATGATACCCATATTCTGTTCTGAGCAAACCTCAGAATCACAGGGACTGAACAACAGAGAGATGAATGCTGGAGTTCTCAGGTGGGGGGGCTCTTCCCCCCCATGTGCTTGGCAGCGGCAGTACCATCAGTGCCGCGGTTTGTGCTGAATGGCTTCACCCTCTGCTTAGCAGAAAGCTTTCACCCCATGATCATGATATCGACTCCCCCCTGCCTTGTAGATGCCATATATCAAGGAAGAAAAGGGGAGAGGGAGACACAGCATGGGTTTTGGGGCTGGGGCCTTCCATTGGCTTTGGGGCCTCACAGGGCTGGGCGATGTTTGGCAGACCAGATACAGCTTACGAGCCATAGGGTGTCACTTCCTGTTTTAGAGTCAAAAAGGTCTTCCTGAAAAGGAAAAGGGCTAGAAAAAGCCATTGGCCACATGATGGAAGGAGCCCCCTTACCCACAGAGGCCACATTCCGGTAATTCTCCAGCATGACCTCCCTGTACAAGGTTCTTTGGTCTGGGTCCAGCAGAGCTGCCTCTTTCTCAGTGAAATGCACGGCCACATCCTTGAAAATCACCGGACCCTGCAAGAACAAAACACCCTCAGACAATGTCCAGGACCCCAGACCTTCCCCCGCATCTCCAGCACAGCAAGGAAAGGAGTGGCTCCCAATCCAGACAAAACATCCGCTGCAGGCACAATTTAGGAATCTGTGAAATCTCCAACCGAAGTATACAGGATTTCAGCCAAGCCAGGCCCTGCCTGGGACTCTTGGGGTGTTGCTGCCAGTCTCAATACACAACCTGGGACAGGCAGACTGAGCGGCTGACTCCATATCTCAGCCTCCTATGTATGAAGCAGAGTATTCCTGCCTTGGATGGTGAACGTGAATTCGTCATGGAAAACTTTAGGGCAGGAGGTGTGTAGCTTCCTGTTAAGGCTACAGGCCTGCTGAAAACAATACTGCTTAGACCAGTAGACCAGAATGGTTCTCACACATTTAGCACCAGGACCCACTTTTTAGAATGCGAATCTCTCAGGACCCACCGGAAATGATGTAATAACCAGAAATGACATCATCAAGCAGGGGGATTTTTAACAATCCGAGGCTGCAACCCTACCCACACTTACCCAGGAATAAATCCCATTGATCATCATAGTTAAATGAACATACATAGTAGCTTGTTAAAGGTACAGGTCTGTCACATTTCCCCAAATGCAGTCACATCCCAGGGGAGCATCAAGTCTAATGGATTATAAATAAAATATTGAAATGAATGGGGACCCACCTGAAATTGGCCTAGTGGATCCTGACCCACAGTTTGAGAAACTACCATAGTCTTTCTATAACTCCTTTTTCTCAACTTCCTTCCTTCTTTAACCCATTTCTGCCCAACCCACAAGGGTACCCGTTTGATCCTTGTTGCATAGATGCAACCTTGGGAAGAAATGACTTAATCTAAATTTTTTCCTTTGAGATACCTTATAAGTCAACATTTTGAATTTTCACAGTGGTCTTTTGCTGTATTGTCTGTAAGCAGCAACAGACTTTTACACGTGTCGCAACTATCCTGCTCGTGGCTCCCCATCACAAATCTATCAACATACAGCTAAAACTCCATACCTGAGCTGGATCTGCGGTACCCATTAGGAAGTCCGAGAGAGGAAGAGCTGATCCACACTGAATCCGGGTTGCCAGTCTGCAGTCTGTGGGAGCAGAAAGAACAAGGCATGTCAGGGCTGGGTCTTCTTGGCATGACGTCCTGTCGCAAAGCCTGGAAAGCAGCAGACGGAGACATTCTGGAGTGAAAGTCTCAACGGGGAGGTCTGGATTTTGGCCTCCTCTCTTCCCCAACCTCTGAAGAAATTCTAGCATCAGGTGTTGGGAAATGTGTGATAGGACCAGAGGTGGCCCATAAATGGCCTTCTTGCGCACTATTAAACACCCCCAACTCCAACTGCAACTGCCTTTGTGGTTGTGATCATTGGCACAGCCATTTCTAGCAAGTTTCCCCAAAGAGAATCTGTGCTCAGGACAGGGGATCGTCCTCGCCCTCCCTCCTCCAGCTCAGGGAGGTCCACAGGCGAGCCACTCCCCCCTCCCCAGTGCAACAGGCCAGGGACTCTGAATGCACCCAAGGGAAGAGCCTCCCCTCCCCCCTGCACTATTCCTGGGTGTTGCACAGACCACCCACCTCTGCAGCCACAGACTCTCCTCCAGTGCAGAGTGCAAAGGGAAGGTCCTGCCTGTGCTTGGGGGCTGCAGAGCAACCAGGTCCTTCTCCCCTGCCAGCCTTCGCCAAGACCTCCTCCAAGCAGGCAAGAGAGGCGGAACATGAATCCTCAGGAATGCTTGAGCACTGCCCTCCCCCTGGATCCAGAGCATGCTGGGAGGTGTAGTTCTGTGTTGCTTTTGCCAAAGATGCTCACACTACCTTTGCTGCAGCCTTTGCAGAGGGAGGAGGCTTCTGGGTGCACCTGATGCACTGCCACCCCTGGACCCAGTGCAAAGGAGGACGAGCTCTGGACATTGGACTGGGGTGCAGAAGGGAGAGTGGCAGGCATCTGCCTCTCCTGGTAATCTGGCCAGAGATGCTCAGGGGGTCTTCTCTTGCCCACCCTTGTCACCACCTTCCTGCAGTCTGTTTCATCCTCTCCCCTCCCGCTTTGGGAAGGGGCCCCCAAAAAACTTTCTACCCCCTGATAAAATCCCTCTTGGAGAGCATACCTCCCTGCTGTGTTTCGGGGCCACACAGACACCTGACTGGACTTGACTTGAGAAACCTTGAGTCTGATCCAGCCAGAGTGCTTACATTCTAATAAAGAAGAAGAGAAGCAAATGAACTCTTGGCCCAGTAATGTAGAGCCTCCATGGACAGCAGCAGTATATCATTGGGGACAAAGAAGCTGCTTTGGTGCTTCCTGGTGGCCACTGTTGGAATGCTCCTGACTCCATGGTTCTTTGGAAGGATGCAGAAACAGCCTCACTGCTGTTTGCATGTTCCCCTCTCCCTCGCTTTGTATATTTTCTCCCCAACTACTCCATTCACCTTCTCCTTGAGATCTCAGAATCTGCCCCATTTCTCCAATGCCAGGAAGGGAGGGAGAGAGGGACATGCCATTCCCCTTCCCAAGGACAGTGTGGAGGGAGGTGGGACAGGAGGAAAAACTGACTTCTTCTTCTTTCTTTAAACATCCTCCCTTCTCACTCTCTGGCTCTTCTCTAGGAATCAGAGCATCTGCTCCCCTCTCTCCTTCCCTCCCTCTGCCCTTCTCAGAGTCAGACGAGTTTGCTTTCCGAACTGAGCCAGAAAAGGGTTTAGGGGACAGAGAGTTCCTAGAGTGGGGAGAATGAGGAAGACCCCTTCTTGTCAAATCCCCCCCCCCCACATTTTCTCCAGCCTTGGACCTTGGATCAAAAGAGCAAGGCTCCAGGTGAAGCTGGCTCCCCCTTTTTTCTGACTAATCCCTCCTTGTTGTGGGAGAGCATGACGTGAGGAAGACACTGAAAGCGGTAAATTCAAGGAAGTCTGCTGGACCTGATGGCATTTCCAGCCGGGTGGTAAAAGACTGTGCAGACCAGTTGGCTGGGGTTTTGACTAAGATTTTTAATCGGTCTCTACCCCAAGCCATTGTTCCATTGTGTCTGAAAGCTTCCACCATTGTTCCATTGCCAAAGAAGTCCTTTATAAGTAGCCTCAATGATTATAGACCAGTGGCACTCACTTCTATTATTAAGAGGTGTTTTGAACAATTAGTTCCACAGTACATCATCTCCTGTCTTCCAGACTCATTTGATAGATATAGGGCAAATAGATCAACAGAAGATGCTATAAACACCGTCTTACACACTGCTTTAACTCATTTAGAGCAGCGGGGGACCTATGCAAGAATGCTCTTCGTGGATTTTAGCTCTGCATTTAATACAGTTATACCGTACAAACTGATATCTAAACTTAAAGATCTTGGGTTTCCAGATCCAATCTGTATGTAGAACTTGGATTTTCTTTCAAATCACCCTCAGAGGGTGAGATTAAGGGACTTGGTTTCTTCTGCCAGGGTTCTCAATACGGGTACTCCACACGGCTGTGCATTGAGTCCACTACTGTTTACCATCTATACTTCAGATTGCACCAATATTTATCCCAGCAATAAGATCATTAAATTTGCAGATGACACCACATTAGCGGGGCTCATCTCTGAAGATGATGAGTCTGCCTATCGTGAAGAGGTACAATAGTTGTCTTTATGGTGCAAAAACAATAACCTTATTTTTATTATCAATAAGACTAAGGAGTTTATTGTGGACTTTCGGAACAGAAAATCTGACATTCGGCCCTTGTGTATGGAGGGTGTTTGTGTAGAGCAGGTGGGTGAGGTTAAGTTTCTGGGGACCATTATGAAGAAGGATTTGACATGGAGTGCAAACACCGCTGCTCTGGTCAAGAAGGCCCAACAACAATTGTACTTTTTGAGACTCCTCAGCAGACAAAAACTGTCAGAGACATTGTTGGTAATTTTTTATCGCAGCTGCATAGAGAGCATTCTATCTTATTGTCTATGTGTTTGGTTTGCGAGTTGTGCAGTGGTGGAGAGAAAAGCACTCCAGAGGGTTATCAACACTGCTCAGAGGATTATTGGCTGTTCCCTCCCTTCTTTGGAGGGGCCTTACAGTACAAGGTGTATATCGAAGACCTTAAAAATTCTGAGAGATGCCTTGCATCCTGGTTACCAGTCTTTTGAATTATTGTCATCAGAAAGAAGATAAAGGGTGATAAGAACAAGAACGAGCAGATTAAAGAACAGTTTCTATCCTAGTACAGTGTCCAGATTAAATGCTTGTGGTACAGCGATATGTTGAACATAGCAATGTGGTGATTGTATATGTAGTCTGCCTGACCTTGTTGTATTGTTGTTTTGTTTTGGTCTTGTTTTACTTTGCGAAAGCACCTAATTTTGTTGAACTTGTGTATATGGGTACAATGACAAATAAATTTTCTATTCTATTCTATTCTAATCTCCTGGGCTTGTCAATAGCTGCGTGACAGGCAGAAGGCCTCCAGGGGAAGCTTTCCTTGCAGCTGGACCTGCAGTGACAAAAACATTTCAGAGCTGTCAAGGTGTCAGCGAATAAACATACAGCAAGGAAAGACTGTTGCATTCCTATCTGCTGGAAGCATCTGGCTGGCCACAGTTAGGAGCCAACTCCGGCAGGAGATGGACTCTTGGTCTGATTCCTCAGGGTGCTTCTTATCCTAATCAAGTTCTAGTCAAGTCTGTTTTCAGCATCACACTAGGATGTCCTGGGGGTGGTGCCAGAAGGGAAATAAAGTGGCTCTGTAGGTAGAATTAGAACAGATGAAGTAGCAAATGCATGTGCTTAAACTATAGAACTCGCTGCCACATGATATGCTGATAGCCAGTGACTCGCATGGAGCTAAAACGTTTGAAAAATGCATGGAGGTGAGAACTGTAAGCAGATATGGGCACTGGCAGAGACCAGCTGCCTCTTAAGAGCAGCAGCTACTGCCACTCCTTCCTCCCAGGTGTTTCAGACAAACGAACCTTGCATTTCGCTTGCGGAATCTATACTGTTTGGCAGTATTTGGTGCTACGCTGACACACACTGAGATCACTGCCAAGATATAAAAGTTGGTCCAGCCTATTCCCACCCCTTCATGGATCCTGAGAGTTCACCAGCCGTTACTTGCACAATTTCAGGTTTCCCTTCACAGTCATGAGGTCTAGACACATGTTTTTAAAAGGGTATGTAACAATGATAAGATAGCAACTTCTGCTTGCATAAACTCACAGACTGAAGATCAGCAGTTCTTAAATTTTTTTGGTCTCCAGAGCCTGATGATGAGAGGCTAGTTACATGGTGCATTCCCTCAGGACCTTAGTTCTCTCCCCAACCCCATGCTTTTCTCACAACAACAACCCTGTGATGTAGGCTGAGCTGAGAGATGGAGACTAGCCCAGTGAACGTCATGGCAACTTGCAGGTCTGCAGAGCTCCCAGAGTGAGCTTGTTCTGGCTTCTGCTTAGCAGGGAGTTTCTCATGATTGCTCAGACCAGGGAGATGGCAGAAACTTTGCCCACATTCTGGGCATACATTTGGTTTCTCTACCGGGTGGATTCTCTGATGTTGTCCGAGGTCAGAGCTCTGGCTGAAGGCCTTTCCACAGTCTGAGCAGTGGCATGGATGCTCACCTGTGTGGGTTATGGGCCATCAGGAAGGAGCTTTGACTGAAGTTCTTAAGGCACTCAAAGAGCAACCGAGTGGTTTCTTGCCCAAACTAATTCTCTGATGTCTGAACAGAATTCTGGCTGAAGGACTTCCCAGAGTCCAGACCAGGGTTGTCAAACTTGTGGTATAAAATAGCATTCGTGATGCCTGCTGCAGACCGGAAGTGATGTCATTAAGCAGGTCGTGACCAGAAATTAGCACTTTTACTCACTCAGGAACTTAGCTGCAAACGACAGAAGAGAAAATAATCAATACTTGATCATTTTTTCAAGACATGGGAGAGACCAATTATTGTGGGTCTGCCTTTGACAGTGACACCTCAGCACAGCTCAGCAGCTCACAGTGGTGCTGGGAGACCCTGAGGGCAGACAAAGATGTTCCACGGGCCACATCCTGCCCGCAGGCCTTATGCTTGACACCCCTGGTTCAGGCAGCTGTGTGGCTTCTCACCATTGTTCTGAGTCCAACTTCTCTTGGGAACCGTGTCAGGGTTAGAAAACAACCCAAGGAATTTGGCCTGGATAAGGTAGAGCCTCAGCCATGTAAAATGCTGGATCACCAAAAGCATCTGGTGAACAGAGAACTCACTAATTGTGACAAGTGCTGAGTCAGCATCAGGAGGTGGAGACACCACCCTTCCTAATTCCCGCACAGTGCTTTAAAAGGCCTGCAAGAGCCCTCATGTGTGGGCAGGCAGGACGAGGGGAATGGCAAGGAAGGCCGGTAAAGCATGGAAGGCTGATAAGTCGTGTGTATGGCAAGCTATGCCATCTTTATGTTGCTTTGTTATGCTGCTATTATTTTATGTTACCTTTATGCCTGAAGTACTCTTTGTGTGGGCTACGACTTTGAAACCGCATTCCGCTGATGGCAGCGGATCAGATATCTGTTCCTTCCTCGACAGTTTATGGGCCCAGGCACCAGCAGCTGCGGCTTCAAGACTTCTTGCCTGGTGAGTTAATTTACGTTGTAAGCCCAGGAGGGGCAACATCATTTGATAAGAGGAAAAAGGACAGAAAGAAAATGCAGTCTGTTGTAGCAGCAGCAGGGTTTTCCCTATGCCGTTTGAATGGCTCAAACTACTCCGCGTGGAGCTATCGCATGGAGCTATTCATCCGAAAGAAACTGTTGTGGGAAATTGTAACCAATGCTCCTGCCCAACCGGAGGAGGAGGACTTACAAAAGAATGATAAGGCGCTGGCAGTGATTGTGTTGTGCCTGGAGGACAGCCAATTAATCCATGTGAGGGGAATTACCTCTGCAAGCGTTTGCTGGGAGACTCTGCGATGAATTTATGTTAGAGACTCTATCGCCTCGAAAATAAGCCTGACCCACAAATTGTATCAGCTATGCCTTCAGCCGGGAGGCCGTGTGGCCGACCACCTGCAAATAATTACGCAAACCTTCCAAGAATTGGAGGAGCGAGATGTTCATTTTCCGGAGCTGCACAAGGTGTTTATCATTCTGAGCTCACTTGATGAATCGTGGGATGTGCTCGTTACAACGTTGGAATCCTTGCCACAGTGTGACCTGACCATGGCTTATCTCACCGGTCAGCTCCTTGAAGAAGAGCAAAAAAGGGCTGACAATCAGCTTGTCTGGAGTACAAATGCCAGGGATGTGCCAAGGCCGCGTGAATCTACACCTGTGGTAGTCCACGGTGCATGTTGCCAAAAAGTGCTACAGGTGTGGCTCCAGTTCTCACCTGATAAGGTCCTGCATGGCAAGGAAAGCCAAGGTCCCAGAACGAAAAGGCTACGCCTTGCAGAAAAGGCCTGGAAAGACCCAAGTGGCTGTACTACAAACAGCTGATAATGCCCGAGACATGTGGCTTGTTGACAGTGGTGCCAGTCAACATATCGCAAATGATCCAGCCTTGTTTTTTTCGCTGGAAACCACTGCCAAAGAACATGTAAACTTAGCAAATGGAGTTTGCTCCCCAGTGCAGGGTGAGGGAACAGTTTTGTCCCATGTTTGGGTAAGCCATTAACTGGGGTGTTTTGTGTTCCTGCTCTCCAGCACAATTTACTCAGTGTCTCTTGCCTTGACCAGCAGGGCTATGAAGTACGTTTCGCAGGGGGTGTGTGCATAAAGAAAAATGGGGAACTATGTGCACAGGGCACCAAGCTCAGTAATCTATATGTGTTAAAGGCTGTAGTGAGTAATAACATGGTTCAGACAACTTTTCATAATCAGCCATTGCATTGAAATTGTGTCCATTTAATGCATCGAAGGTTGGGACATGTAAGTTTTAAACTGTTGCAAAAGACGTTAGCGTGTGCCAAAGGCCTTAATCTGCATAACTGCAAAACCTTTTTAGATTGTGCAACCTGTAAACAAGTGAAATCCAAGTAAGTAAGAAAAGTCTTAGACAGACAAATCGTCCATTTGAACTGGTGCATGTTGATTTAAACAGTCCTATGTGTGCAACTTATGGAGGGGCAAGGTTTATCATGGTAATTGTAGATTATTTCACTAAATATGGATTCTGTTACCTTTTGAGAACAAAAGATGAAACCTTTGAGCCCTGGTTCAGGCAGCTGTGTGGCTTCTCACCATTGTTCCGAGTCCAACTTCTCCTGGGAACAGCTCAGTCGGAAAGCAGACAGCAGACAAAGGATGATGGCAGCCAGACCTTGGACCAGCCATTACAAGCTTCTTGCCACAGGAGGCTGTGATGGCACCTGGCCTAGATGACTTTAAAAGGCGATTGGACAGTTTCGTGGTGGTCACAAGTCATGATGACTACACGCAAACTCCATGCACCTGAGCACAGACCTCGGACACTTCCCTCACTGCTGCTGCTGCATTCCCCCTGTTCCCCCTTGGTCTTCCTCCTCCTCTTCTCTCCCCCTTTCTGTGTGCCTCTGTCCTCAGTTGCAGCTCTCTCAGGTCTCCCTGCTCTCTCCTTCAATTCTTATACCTGCCTCCAGTTGTTGAAACTCCTGCCCCACCCCCACACCCCAAAATCACCTCCTTTTTTTTGGCTCCCAGCCTTTAGCCTTGAAGTAAAAGACCTGAATACATCACTGACTGGCACAAAGGCCCCCAAACCCGTCATTCCAGGTCAGTAGAGTCGGTCAGCCCCGGCAATGACATTGATGCCAAGTGCCATCACACTGGCCGATTGGCAACACATTGGAATGGTGATGGCAAACGGCCACTCCGTGGATGACAGCACTTTTAGAGCCATCAAAGTCAGTCACCCTATCTACACCTTGTGGCAAAGCATTCCACAGGCTAACTACACACTGTGTGAAGCTCTGCCTCCTTTTTTCCACTCGGTTTTAATATGTGACCAGTAAATCTACTGCTCTGAGAGAGGAAGGAGGAAGGTTCAAGGAACATCACAACTGAATGCTTGGGTATTATTTTAATCTGTACAAGTATAAACAAGACATTTCTAATTTCTATTCTATATTTTTTTATCACAACCATCAACAATACATTGACAATACAAAACAATACAAACATACACATATATTTGGGAGGGCAGAATATCATATGCCACTTCTGCTAATTAATCACACTATATCTCTAAATATTTGTAATTTCTCTTCTACTTTCATATTATCATTTATCCATATCGTAGATCATAAATTCTTCTAAATGCCCTACATTATATTTTCTAAATGTCCATTTTCAACCATGCGTAAAATGGCTTCCATTGCTCAATCTGTATCTATTTTTGTTGTTAATACAATATTTCTGAAAGTTCTCCATTTCCGCGACATTCGTTATTTTTTCTATTAGTTCATCTTTCATTGAAGTTCTAAAGTCTTTCCAATATCTAACACAGCAATTTTCAACTTTTTTATCTCATGGCACACTGACAAGGCACTAAAATGGTCAAGGCACACCATCAGGTTTTTGTGAACTGGCAAGGCACACCCTGCTGCCAGTGGGCGGCTCACAACCCCATTAGCCCAACTAATAAATGATCTTCCCCCAAATTCCTGTGGCACACCTGTGGACGACTCGTGGCACACCAGTTGAAAATGGCTGATCTAACATATAAAATTCTAGCAACAGATAATACCATCATAACTAAATACACATCATTTTCTTTATCTATAACATCTAAAATAATATTAAACAAAAAATAATTCTGCTTTCAAAGGGATAACAAAGTCAACAATCTCTTGTCTTAAACTCTTTACCGTTCTCCAATATAATTGCATCATTTTGTTTACATGACCACCACATACAATAAAACAATCCTTCCACACACTTATATTTTCAGCAATATTTTGATACATTTGGATTCATTTTTACCAATTTCATAGGGGGCTGTTCTTATGTTCTTATCTTTAAAACAGTTATATCCATATTTCATTTTTACATTTAAAGAAGACTTTTTATATTTCTAAAGTACGAGAGTCGCCCAGAAAGTAATGCACCACATTTTTTTTCTCAGCCTACAGTAATGGTACGAATGCGAAACTTTAGATATATATTATTTGAATTCTCAGGAGTGAGCACACAAATTTTTGGTTTCTTCAGACAGATAGCGTAGCTGCAGCAGTGTTTCGAAATGGCGTCTGTAAGTGATGTACGTTACAAGCAGCGTGTCGTCATTGAATTTCTCACTGTGGAGAAACTGTTGGGAACTTTCACGAACGTTTGTGTACAGTTTATGGAGAATCTGCAGTCGACAGAAGTACAGTTAGTTGCTGGGCACAGAGGGTGAGGCCATTAGAATGCAGTTCAGCAGAGCTCTAAGATTTGCAGTGTTTGGGGCGGCCATCCACAGCTGTCACACCTGACAAGACACAGCTTGCTGATGTGCTCATTCGCGAGGACCGACGCATAACGACTAGGCAGTTGGCGCTGAAGCTGTCAATCAGCAAAGGAAGTGTGGATGCAATCATCCGTGCTCTTGATTACTCAAAAGTGTGTGCACGATGGGTTCCGCGCTGTCTTACGGTGGACCACAAATCTCTCAGAAAAAACATTTCTTCTGAGATGCTGAAACGTTTTGAAGACAAGGGGGAAGCGTTCTTGTCCAGGATTGTGACAGGTGATGAAACCTGGGTTCACCATTTTGAGCCCGAAACAAAACGACAGTCGATGGAATGGTGTCATCCTCAATCTCCACAGAAGAAAAAATTCAAAGCAACTGCTTCCGCCGGTAAGGTCATGATCACTTATTTTGGGACTGTGAGGGCGTCATACTCATTGATGTGATGCCAAGAGGCAGCACCTTTAATTCTGAAGCTTATGTGAAGACATTAACCAAACTCAAGAAGCGCTTCTAGCGACTTCGGCGCCATAACAACCCAGGTGAATGTTTGATTCAACATGATAACGCTCGGCCTCACACAAGTTTGAGAACTTCGGAACACATCACTAAATAGGGTTGGACTGTGTTACCCCATCCACCCTACAGCCCTGACCTAGCTCCCTCAGACTTCCACTTGTTTGGGCCATTAAAGGATGCCATTCGCGGAAGACATTTTGAGGATGACGAAGAGGTGATTCGCACAGTGCAGAAATGGCTTCGTGACCAGAACAAGGAGTGGTACCGACAGGGCATACATGCCCTTGTGTCTCGCTGCAGGAAGGCCATAGAACTGGACGGAGATTACGTGGAAAAATAGGGAGTGTAGAAGAAGCATCATTCTTTCTTGTGTGCAAGTTTCATTGTGTTCAATAAATAATTGTTGAAGAAAAAAAATGTGGTGCATTACTTTCTGGGTGACCCTCGTATGTTTAACCCATTATGGCTGCAATCCTAACCACACTTTCCTGATAGTATGTCCCATTGAATGAAAGAGGACTTACTTCTGAGTAGACCTGGTTAGGATTGTGCCCTATGTTGACTAAGTAAATACTCCAGCTTCCTTTAAACATCATGCTTCTTTGTACTCTTTATCTTTCCTTGTATCTTTTTGTTCTTGTTATCGGTGAACATCTGCCACTTGCCCCTTTAATCTCTTCCTTCTCCAATTCTTCTGTTTTCTCTGTATCATCTCATCTTTTCCCTTCCGATTCCCATTCTAAATCCTCTATTTCAGTGTGTCAGGGTTAGAAAACAACCCAGGGAAATTTGGCCTGGATAAGGTAGGGCCTAAGCTGTGTAAAATGCTGAGTCACCAGGAATCAGGTGAAGAGAGAGCTCACTAATTGTAACAGGTGTTGAGCTAGCACCAGGAGGAGAAGACACCACCCTTCCTAATTCACGCACAGTGCTTTAAAAGGACTGCAAAAGCCCTCATGTGTGGGAAGGCAAGTGGTCATGTATGTAGCATGTTGTGCTGTCTCTATTTTCTTTGCTATGCTGCTGTTATATCCGTTACCTTGTAACTACAGACTGAACTAATGAAGGATTTGTGTCTGAAGTGCTCTTTGTGTGGGCTGAGTCTTTGAGGCTGCATTCTGCAGGCAGCAACAGATAAGAAGCTGCTCCTTCCTCGACAGGTTATGGGCCCAGCACCAGCAGCTTCAAGACCTTTTGCCTGGTGAGTTAATTTATGTTGCAGGCCCAGGAGGGGCAAGGACTTTAAATTAGCAGCTAAAATGCAGCCTGTTATGGCAGCAACAGGATTTCCCCTGTGCCGTTTGAATTGCTCTAATTACTTGGCATGGAGTTATCGGATGGAGCTATACCTCCGGAAGGAATTGCTGTGGGAGATTGTGACCAATGCTCCTGCTCAACCGGAGGAGGAGGACTTGAGACGAAATGATAAGGCACTGGCTGCAATTGTGTTGTGCCTAGAGGACAGCCAATTAATTCATGTGAGGGGAATCACCTCTGCAAGCATTTGCTGGGAGACTCTGTGACGAATTTATGTCAGAGACTCTACTGCTTCTAAAATAATCCTGACCCGAAAATTGTATTGGCTATGCCTTCAGCTGGGAGGCCGTGTGCCTGACCACTTGCAACTGATAAAGCAAACTTTCCAAGAGTTGGAGGAGAAAGATGTTTACTTTCCTGCGCTGCATGAGGTCTTTATCATCCTGAGCTCACTTGATGAGTCGTGGGATGTGCTTGTTACAACGCTGGAGTCCTTGCCACAACATGATTTGACTATGGCTTATCTTACCAGTCGGCTCCTTGAAGAAGAGCAAAAAAGGGCAGACAATCTGCTTGTCTGGCGTAAAGATGCCAGTGACGTGCCAGGGCCATGCGAAACCACAGCTCAAGCTGAAGATAAGGAGACCTCCAGAGTGCATGTCGCCAAAAGGTGCTACAGGCGTGGCTCCAGTAACCACCTGATAAGGTTCTGCAAGGCAAGGAAAGCCAAGGCCCCAGAGAGGAAAAGCTACGCTTCACAGAAAAAGGACCAAAGTTGCTGTAGTGAAAACAGCAGATAATGCCCAAGACATGTGGCTTGTTGATAGTGGTGCCAGTCAACACATTGCAAATGATCCAGCCTTGTTTGCTTCACTGGAACCCACTGCCAAAGAACATGTGAACTTGGCAAATGGAGTTTGCTCCCCTGTGCAGGGTGAAGGAACAGTGTTTGTACCCTGTTTGTGTAAGCCTTTAACTGGGGTGCTTTGTGTTCCTGCTCTTCAGTATAACTTGCTTAGTGTCTCTTGCCTTGATCAGCAGGGCTATGAAGTGAGTTTCACAGGGGGTGTGTGCACTATAAAGAAAAATGGGGAAATACGTGCACAGGGCACCACGTTGAATAATCTATATGTGCTAAAGGCTGTAGCAAGTAATAATTTGGTTCAGACTGCTTTCAAAAATCAGCCACTGCATCATAATTGTGTTCATTTAATGCATAGAAGGTTGGGGCATATCAGTTTTAAACTGTTACAAAAGACATTGGAGTGTGCAAAATGCCTTAACCTAAATGAGTGTAAAACCTGTTTGGATTGTGCAACCTGTAAGTTGGCGAAATCAAAAGTGTACCCAGTGAGCAAAAAAAAGCACTAGACAGACAAACCGTCCTTTTCAACTGGTTTATGTTGATTTAATTGGCCCCATGCATGTAACTTATGGAGGGGCAAGATTTATTATGGTGATTGTAGATGACTACTAGATATGGATTCTGTTACCTTTTGAGAGGGAAAGACGAAACCTTTGAGCAATTCTGCCAATGGGTAAAGTTTGTGGAACATAGGTATGGGCATAAGGTAGCCCAGCTCCAAACTGATCGTGGGTCAGAATTTATGATTACCAAATTTCAGGTTTGGCTCAAGGAAACCAGGATCAAACATAGACGTACAAACCTGTATACACCTCCTGAAAACTGGGTAGCAGAACGAAGAAACGGGAGGTTACAAACCGTAAAAGATGCCGTAGCAGATTCAGGGCTTAGCCAATGTTCTGGGGAGAGGCTATATTAACAGCTAATTACCTGGTCAATCGCTTGTGGACATTAGCTATTAATCAAATCCCATACCAACTACTGTATGGTAGGCCACCCTCTTTATCCCACTTGAGAGTGTTCGGATCAAATGTGTGGGTGCACACCCACAAAAGACGCAAAGGCCAGCCCAAGGCACGAAAATTAAACTTTTTGGGCTACGAGCCAGGTTCAAAAGCCTATAGGTTTACTGATGGGAGTAAAAAGATAATCATCTCTAGGTCAGCCAACTTTAATGAACAGGCAGGCTGGAAAAAAGTAGAAGACTCCCAGGTATTGCTCCCAGTCAGTGAACAACCTTCACTGGATAGTTCAGAGCAGTTGCCTAGATAAACAGATAGAACAGGCAGCCCTAGCCAACTGCAGGGTGATGAGGAGGATGAGTTAACCCCTCAGTCACCAAAATTAGAAGTGGAACCACAAGAAGTTGAGGAACCAGCTCTGAGAAGATCTCAGAGAGCCACTAAGGGAGTATCACCCCAACGTTATGTGGTTGGAGAGGTAAGAAACCGTAATGAAAGTATAAATGCTTATCAGATGACCTATGAGCCTCAAACATACCACGAGATCCTAAAATTACCCAAATCAGAAAAGGAAAGCTGGTTAAAAGCCATGCAAAAGGTAACGGCTGCTATGCAAGAACTCCAAGTGTTTACTGAATGTAAATTGCCTGATGGTCACAAAGCCCTAGGGAGTAGATGGGTATTTAAGAAAAAAGTATCAGCAGATGGGCAGACCCAATATAAGGCCAGATTGGTTGCCCAAGGAGTTGCTCAGCTTAAGTTTTCTCAATATGATGAAACTTTTGCACCTACAGTAAAAGGTGAAGCTGTTAGACTTGCTCTAGCCATTGCAGCCACAAATGACTGGCATATACATCATTATGATTTTAGCACTGCGTATCTGAATGCCGAATTAAAAGAAACTGTTTATATGACCCAAGCCCCAAGTTACAAAAGTAAAGAGCCAGGCACAGTATACAGACTAAAGAAAGCACTCTATGGACTGAAACAGTGCCAGAAATTGGAATAAGTGTTTAGACAAAACTCTTAAAGACATAGGTTTTGTATCAACAAGAGCTGATCCATGTGTGTATGTGAAAGGCTCTGGAAATGAAAAAATGATATAATTGGCATTTGTAGATGATATTTGTCTAATGGCAAAGGAAATCCAACAAATTAAGCAAGTCGCCCAGGTGCTAGCAAAAGAATTCAAGTTAAAAGACCTAGGGGAAATTCAAAATTACCTAGGAGTAAAAATAAAAAAGCTACCAGATAAGGGGTATGCTCTCAATCAAAGTAGCAAAATAATACAACTACTAGAAAAATATGGTATGGACAACTGTAAAAGTGTGAGAACTCCAATGACTGTAGATTTCCAAAGTACAAATGATGAAGGGGATGAAATGTGTGATGTAGAAATGTATCAATCTGCTGTGGGGAGTTTACTGTACTTATCTCAATGGTCTAGACCAGATATTTGTAATTCTGTAAATATATTGAGCAGACATGCTGCAAAACCAACACAAAGGCATTGGCTAGGGTTTCTCCCCTGTGTGGGTTCTTTGATGCAAAGTCAGGCTTTTGTTCCAACTGAAATGCTTTCCACACTCCAAGCATTTATAGGGTTTCTCCCCTGTGTGGGATCTTTGATGCACTGCCAGGTATGAGTGCGTAGTGAAGCTCTTTCCACACACCATGCATTTATAGGGTTTGTCCCCTGTGTGTGTTCTTTCATGCACAGTCAGGTTTGACCTCTCAGTGAAGCACTTTCCACACTCCATGCATTTATAGGGTTTCTCCCCTGTGTGGGTTCTTTCATGCACAGTCAGGGTTGACCTCTGAGTGAAGCACTTTCCACACTCCAAGCATTTATAGGGTATCTCCCCTGTGTGGGTTCTTTGATGTCCAATTAGTCTTCTACGGTCTGTGAAGCTCATTTCACACTCGGAGCATTTATAGGGTTTCTCCCCTGTGTGGGATCTTTGATGCAGTGCCAGGTATGAGCGCGTACTGAAGCTCTTTCCACACTCCATGCATTTACAGCATTTCTCCCCTGTGTGGAATCTTTGATGCATAGTCAGGTATGAGCGCGTACTGAAGCTCTTTCCACACTCCAAGCATTTATAGGGTTTCTCCCCTGTGTGGGTTCTTTCATGCACAGTCAGGGTTGACCTCTGAGTGAAGCACTTTCCACACTCCAAGCATTTATAGGGTTTCTCCCCTGTGTGGGTTCTTTGATGCACTGCCAGGCATGCGCGCGTACTGAAGCTCTTTCCACACTCCATGCATTTACAGCATTTCTCCCCTGTGTGGAATCTTTGATGCATAGTCAGGTATGAGCGTGTACTGAAGCTCTTTCCACACTCCAAGCATTTATAGGGTTTCTCCCCTGTGTGGGTTCTTTCATGCACAGTCAGGGTTGACCTCTGAGTGAAGCACTTTCCACACTCCAAGCATTTATAGGGTTTCTCCCCTGTGTGGGTACCTTGATGTCCAGTTAGTCTTCTACGGTCTGTGAAGCTCATTTCACACTCAGAGCATTTATAGGGTTTCTCCCCTGTGTGGGTTCTTTGATGCACTACCAGGCATGCACGCGTAGTGAAGCTCTTTTCACACTCGATGCATTTATAGGGTCTCTCACCTGTGTGGGATCTTTGATGCACTGCCAGGTTTGAGCGCTTACTGAAGTTCTTTCCACACTCCATGCATTTATAGGGTTTCTCCCCTGTGTGGGTTCTTTGATGATAAGTCAAGTATGATTTCTTAATGAAGCTCTTTCCACACTCCAAACATTTATATGGTTTCTCCCCTTTGTGGATTCTTTGATGCACAGTCAGGTTTGAGCTGCTACTGAAGCTCTTTTCACACTCCAAGCATTTATAGGGTTTCTCCCCTGTGTGGGTTCTTTGATGCCTAGTTAGTGTTCTACGTTCCTTGAAGCTCATTTCACACTCGGAGCATTTGTAGGGTTTCTCCCCTGTGTGGGTTCTTTGATGCACACCCAGGTGTGAGCTCTGACGGAAGCACTTTCCGCACTCCATGCATTTATAGGGTTTCTCCCCTGTGTGCGTTCTTTGATGCGTAGTTAGTGTTCTACGTTCCGTGAAGCTCATTTCACACTCGGAGCATTTGTAGGGTTTCTCCCCTGTGTGGATTCTTTGATGCACACCCAGGTGTGAGCTCTGACGGAAGCACTTTCCGCACTCCATGCATTTATAAGGTTTCTCCCCTGTGTGCGTTCTTTGATGCATAGTTAGTGTTCTATGTTCCGTGAAGCTCATTTCACACTCGGAGCATTTATAGGGTTTCTCCCCTGTGTGGGATTTTTGATGCACTGCCAGGTTTGAGCGCGTACTGAGGCTCTTTCCACACTCCATGCATTTATAGTTCTTCACCCCTGTGTAGTTTCTTTGACTTTTCAGTTTTGATTTACTCCTGAAAGGTTTTGCACCTTGAGAGCCTTGTTCCTCACTCTCTCCGTTTTCTTTTTCTGGTTCTTCCAGGATGAAAATTCCACCCTGAAAAGCTTCCCATTGATTTCTCCATTTCCCTGTCTGTCTTTGCTCCTCCTTCTCTGTTCTGCCTAGTTCTCTGAAGGTCACGTCTTGTACATCATGCATGACAGTTTCTGAAGACACCCAGTGGGGCTGCCCCTGATCCTCATTATCTTTTCTGCTGCTTCCTGGAACAAAAGAAAATATTTTCAGCATATGAATAGAGAAATGGCATGTCTACGTCCTTGTCCTCAGAGGCATTCTGTGTATATGTCCAGTCACTATTTGTAATTGGTTCTGCTTGCGGAATTCAGGGTTTTCGTGGCAAGCAAAGCAGAATCTTGCCAACATCTGCACAGTCCTTGCTTAGTTCAGTATTTTCGTTTACTGACTCACTGATAAGATTTAATTATTCTAGTGCACTGGTTCCTAAACTATGGGCCACAATATGATTTTTGATGAGTTTGTCAGCTTGTCATTTTTAGTAACTGACAAGCTGGTAGCTGACAAGGAAAATGTACTGAGCCCTACGGAAACGGAGCAGCATGTACATGTTTAATCAAGAGTATGCACACCTACCTTGGTTAACATTGAAGAGCAGGCTGAGGGGGAAGCAATGCTACCAAAATGTTCTATGAACACAGTCCCCAACACACTCTTGAGAAGGAAGTTCTTCCCCCCCCCAAGCTGACAAGGAAAAAGTTAAGAGCCCTATGGAAAGTGAAACTGAGTGATGCAAGGCCATGACTACGCTTCTGATTTGATAAATGTGGAGCTCAACCAACGCTCCAGAATGTGGATCTTCCCTTCACCCTATTAAAAAGGAGAAAAACAGAGGCCTGAATGGCTGGTAGAGTGAAACTGTTTCTTAAGGCTCAGAAAGCTGGGTCCCAACAGAGTGTCACTTTCAATGTGGGTCCCAGTGGGTAAAGGTTTAAGAAGGACTGGAATGGTCTAGTGTAGTTTATTTTGCAAATGCCATGAATTTAAGATAAACACACCATTTCCCAGAAAGGCAGGACAGGAATGGTGGCCTCCTGGAATGAAGTGCTTCCTGGAACAAAGTGTCAAGTAAGACAGAGCAAGTTAAGCATCTGTACAAGGAGCAGGAGGTCTGGTCTAGAGGGTAGAGCCTCCGTTAGCTTGAAGATAACATCAGAAAGTTGCCAGTGCGAGGACACCGGCATATTCTTGAACGACTGAGCAGCAGCTGACAAGCCCAGCTGAGTGATTCTACCTGCTCTTGGTGTGAGCAAGAAGCATCTTGACTGCCCTCCATGTGAGAGATGGAGCTGCTTGTCAGCCTGTGTGGGTGAACTGGAGGCCAGAAGTGAGACCAACTAGGAAGATCCATTCTGAAATGTGGTTGGTTCTTGAAAGAGAGAACCTCTATGATTGTAAAAATCCCCTTGAGGGATTTAGAAACACCTGCCTATGTAAACCACCTTGAAAGTCAGAGGAGTAATCCGATGACCAGAAAGGTGGTATATAAATACCTATTTATTTATTTACAAGGAGAGGGAGGAAGAGAAGGAGAAGGCAAATGTACTCTCTACATTTAGGAGACGAGGAGGAGTAAGAGATGGTAAATGTACTGTCTGTTTTCTAAGCTTTACCTAAAGTTAGCACTTCATCTCACCTGAGGGAGGACTTCTAAGGTCCAGTAATTTGGGGCACAGGAGCTGGGTGAGCACAATAAAAGTAAGACTTAAGTGCTTACTTAATTAAAAGCAGTAAGGCAGACTTTAGACAGGGAGCTGATTCTGAAGGGAGTTACATCCCAAGTCTACATAGGCCTAATCTGAGGAGCAGCAGAGTCTACTGGAGAGTAAGATTTCAAAGCAGAGGCACTTTGAAAGTAAACAAAACAGAGGAGGAAAAAGAGGAAAGGAAGTTTTTCTACTTCACTTAAATTTACCTTACTCTTAACCCAATTTAGAACTTAAATCAAAGTTAGAACATAATTTAAAGGTCCAGTAAATTGGGACACAGGACCTAAGTGAGGGCCATCAATCAATCAATCAATCAATCAATCAATCAATCAATCAAAGCAAGAAGTTATAATTTGGACAGGGCACTAAAACTCAAGTCTAAACAGGTCCAGTGTGAGTTGACCAGAGTTCACCTGAGAGTAGGAGCCCAAACTAAACAGAGGAAGAGAGTAAAAGGAGAAAGCACACTTACAGTGCAATCCTACTTGCACTTGGGCCGACTCAAGGCCCTCGCACTGGCCCAGGAGGGTTGCAAACATGTTGGAAAGCCTATTTGCACCTCTGTGGAAGTCAGCTAGGCCAGTGCAGGAATGTGCACCAGACCACAGAGGCTGCATCCAGCCTCCACAGTGATGGAGGAAGATACATTTGTGCTGGCATTTCCAGGCCTGCGTAGGAGCCTGGGGCACATGGGGAAGGGGGGTGGGCGGGCAGCAGGAGATGGGGCCAGGATCTGGCAGTTCTTCCAGAACCCACCACAGCCTTATGATTTATACATTGCAAATATTTATAGGCCATCTTTTAAAAAGAACCTCCAAAGCAGCTCATAGAGATCAAAACACAATACAAATTTTAAACAGCATCTATTAAGAGGAAAATGCAGTTGCAAAAACACTTCAAAAAATATAAAAGAAGAGCCCTGCTGGACACAAAAATTTTGAGATTTTACAAATTTTGAGACATACAAAATTATGAAGGGCATAGACAGAGTGGACAGAGGGAGTCTCTTTTCCCTCTCATGCAACACCAGAACCAGGGGACATCCACTAATATTGAGTGTCAGGAGATGAGGGCAGACAAAAGAAAAACATTTCTTTAACCAGTGGGTAGTTAGTCTGTGGAACTCCTTGCTACATGATGTGGTGATGGCATCTGGCGTAGATGTCGTTAAGAGGGGATTGGAAAAATTTCTGGAGGGAAAGTTCCATCACAGGCTACAAGCTGTGATAGGTATGTGCAACCTTCTGATTTTAGAAGTAGGCTACCTCAGAATGCCAGATGCAGGGGAGGGCACTAGGGTGCAGGTCTCTTGCTGTCCTGTGTCACTGTGAGGTACAGGAAGCTGCACTAGATGGGCCTATGGCCTGATCCAGCGGGGCTCTTCTCATGTTCTTTGTCATGAATATGTACAGTTTAGGCCTATTAATTAGCATGTTCAACCTGAACCAATCTAACCAGCAACAGAGAAGTGGCTTGCAGTTCCTAGCTGCAAGGATGTGAGTAACAACAGCCAACGGAATTAACAACTCAATGGAAGGTGATAATGCAGCACCTATGCAGCAGCAGCCAGAAGGACTGGCCATCAAGGATGGAATGCAGCTGTAGATCTCCAGTGGGGAGAGGGAGAACTGAGAGGGCTAGCATCTAGCCCCACTTCGGGAAGATTCTGTCCCCAAGAGCTTCTGATTGGACAGTTTAAATGAGTACAGAGTCACCTCAGTCCTGTTAGCATGAGAAGTATAAGAACAAAGCCCAAGGGGTGTGTGAGAGTCTTTTGTCCTTGTCTTTTGGGTGGAAAAGGTTGTGGGTGCAACATCCTGCAGGAGAGCCTGATCTATCAGGGCCATGTGGCCTTATAGGAACCTGGAGAAAAGATCTACAAAAGAAAGCTGACCCAGGTGAGAGTAGGGAATAATAGAGATAGCCAGTTTGCTTTGTTAATTTACGCTGAGATGTTTCCCAGAAGTTTTATGCCTCTAGCAATTGCTGCCTTTTGTAACTTTATGTAACCCTATGTATTTAATAAAGTAAAAATCCTTTTTACTAAGTTGTTTCATTGTCTGTGTGGACAAAGGTTCAGAATCCTGCCTAGCCGTTCAGCAAGCTACCAAATCCTCATTGAGGACTAGTAACTTGAGGACTGAGGCTTTAATTAGAGAAAGTGCTCAGTGCCTGCAAGGGATAGAATTAACCCTAGAGGGTCTCAGTGTCCCTGGACTGAGACACTGGCACATACAGGGTGGTGGCAGTACTACCAAACAGGGATCCTTGAGCGCTCTAGGGTTCAAGAAGCAAGAAGTCTGAGCACCCCAAAACCCTGGCAGTGTACGACATTCTTATGTTAAACCATGACATAAAGTGGAAAAGTTTCACTTTTGGATAGCTGCATTATTACTTTGGGTTTGGTTCGCTTACCCCCACAAAAGCCAGAGGCCTCATCATCCAGTCCCTGAGCATCAGGCACCCATGCATCTTCCCCTCGTTCCAGCTGGGCAATGAGGTCAGGCTTGGCATCTGGAAATCGCCCTTGGGAAGCAGAAGAGAACAATAAGTTCAGCTTAAGGTCCTTGAACCCTCAGAGCTCTCCCTGTGAAGGCAGAGAAGAAACCAAAGGAGTGATCATTCTTTGACAGCAGGGCTCGGCAAGCTTCTTCTGGACCACGGCCAAAGGCCGCGTCTGGGAGTGGAGAGTGAGCTGCGTTCATCCCTATATCTAATAAATGGAGGGAATAATAAAAAACCCAACTAACTATGAATGTTTGTTTTACTTAAGTAATAAATACTGTAATCCTGATTCAGTGTAATGCACTGAATCCTGATCCAATTCAGTTTCTGGATGCAGTTCAGCTCAGCTCAAGATCATACAGGAGGCTGATCCATCTGGCTTGGCTCTGTGAGTGCTGCACCCCCCAAGAGGTGGGCACTTGACCCTGATTCCGTCTCGTGTTCCACACTTTGTGGGCGCTTTGCAAGCCAAGCTGGCTCAACCTGTTTGATGCTGGTGCTCCAGGCTGCTGGGCTCACCTCCCTCTGCTCCTTCTCAGGGCCTTTCGGAGTCCTGCCCTGTTGTATGAGAGCTGATGCTGGGGAGTCCCAGTTAAGTTTGATCTCGGTGGTGTGGAGCCTCATGACTCGTGAGTAGTGCACTACGTCAAGCATAGCTAGCTGTATGCTACCCATATTCTGTTCTGAGCAAACCTCAGAATCACAGGACCTGAACCACAGAGAGATGAATGCTGGAGTTCTCAGGTGGGGGTGCTCTTTCCCCCCCATGAGCTTAGCAGCAAACGTGCCATCAGCATCCTAGCTACGTACTGAACGGCTTCACCCTCTGCTTAGCATTAATCTTTAAAGCCATGATCATGATATCGACTCCCCCCTGCCTTGTAGCTGCCATATATCAAGGAAGAAAAGGGAAGAGGGAGGCACAGCATGGTCTTTGGGGCTGGGGCCTTCCACTGGCTTTGGGGCCTCACAGGGCTTGGTGACATTGTTTGGCAGACCAGATACAGTTCATGGGCCATAGGGTACCAATTCCTGTTTTAGAGGCAGCAAAAATGTCTTCCTGAAAAGGAAAAGGGCTAGAAAAAGTCATTGGCCACATGATGGAAGGAGCCCCCTTACCCACAGAGGCCACATTACGGTAATTCTCCAGCATGACTTCCCTGTACAAAGCTCTTTGGTCTGGGTCCAGCAGAGCTGCCTCTTTCTCAGTGAAATGCATGGCCACATCCTTGAAAATCACCGGACCCTGCAAGAACAGAACACCCTCAGACAGTGTCCAGGACCCCAGAACTTCCTCTGCATCTCCAGCGCAGGAAGGAAAGGAGTGGCTCCCAATCCAGATTCCAGACAAAACATCAACACTTCCCTTCCTCAACAGAAGAAGCATGCAAGTTTTTTCAAGCATAATAATCTTTTCCTAATCATGGATCCAGATCCATGGATTTTGTCAGCAGTTTAGACTCCAATGAATGGATAAAAACATTTGGAGAAAGTTGAACAAGGAAGCTGGGCATTTGCTCTTGTCATTGGCATCTTGTGTGCTGTTCTGCTTACATGGCTGTTGTCAGGAAGAAAAATTTCAGATGATTTGATGGGAGAGGACAGTTCTCATCAATATCCTGTCGAGGCTTTCAAGGAGGGAGGCCTTATTCTTCAGTGATGGGCAGCCCAGTCCTCACCTGCACCGGCACAAATAAGGCCTGCGAAGCAGCCAGCACAGGTTAGGAGGTGGCTAGAGGGGAGTTTTTCCTCCTACAACAAGTAACATCCCAGCCAGACCTATGGGGTTACTCAAATCTCCACCAGCTATACAGCTAGCAGACATCCAAGCATCCTAGTGTAACACTGGCTCACCCTGGAGCGAGGTCAGGATACGGTAGAGGAGACACCTGCTGATCCTGCCGGGAAATTTTTAACAATCCTAGGCTGCACCCTACCCACACTTACCCAGGAGTAAGTCCCATTGACTATCATTGTTAAATGACTATACATAGTAGCTTGTTAAAAGTACAGGTCTGTCACATTTCCCCAAATGCAGTCACATCCCAGGGGAGCATCAAGTCTAATATACTAAAAATAAAATATTGAAATGAATGGGGACCCACCTGAAATTGGCCTAGTGGGTCCTGACCCACAGTTTGAGAAACTACCATAGACTTTCTAGAACTCCTTTTCTCAATTTCCTTCCTTCCTTAACCCATTTCTGCCCAACCCACAGGTGTACCCGTTTGATCCTTTTTGCCTAGCTGCAAAGTTGGGCAGAAATGACTTAATCTTAATTTTTTCCATTGAGATACTTGATAAATCAACATTTTAAATGTTCACAGTGGCCTTTTGTAAGTAGCAACAGACTTTTACACTTGTCGCAACTGTCCTGCTCTTAGTTCCCAACCACAAAACTACCAACGTACTCCTAAAACTTCATACCTGAGCTGGATCTGCGGTACCCATTTGGAAGTCCGAGAGAGGAAGAGCTGATCCACACTGAATCCGGGTTGCCAGTCTGCAGTCTGTGGGAGCAGAAAGAACAAGGCATGTCAGGGTTGGGTCTTCTCAGCATCACGTCCTGTCCCAAAGCAGCAGATGGAGACATTCTGGAGTGAAAGTCTCAAGGGGGAGGTCTGGATTTTGGCTCCTCTCTTCCCCAACCTCTGAAGAAATTCTAGCATCAGGTGTTGTGCTGGAAAATGTGTGATAGGACCAGAGGTGGCCCATAAATGACTTTCTTGCGCACTATTAAACACCCCCGACTCCAACTGCAACCGCCTCTGTGGTTGTGATCATTGGCGCAGCCATTTCTAGCAAGTTTCCCCAAAGAGAATCTGTGCTCAGGACAAAGGATTGTCCTCTCCCTCCCTCCTCCAGCACAGGGAGGTCCACAGGCGAGCCACACACCCCTTCCCAGTGCAGCATGCCAGGTACTCTGAATGCACCCAAGGGAAGAGCCTCCCCTCCCCACTGCACTATTCCTGGGTGTCGCACAGACCACCCACCTCTGCAGCCACAGACTCTCCTCCAGTGCAGAGTGCAAAGGGAAGATCCTGCCTGTGCTTGAGGGCAGCAAAGCAACCAGGGTCCTTCTCCTTTGCCAGCCTCCGCCAAGACCTCCTCCAACCGGGCAAGAGAGGCGGAACATGAGTCCCCAGGAATGCTTGAGCACTGCCCTCCCCCTGGATCCAGAGCATGCTGGGAGGTGTAGTTCTTTGTTGTCTTTGCCAAAGATGCTCACACTACCTTTGCTGCAGCCTTTGGGGAGGGAGGAAGCTTCTTGGTGCCCCTGATGCGCTTCCACCCCTAAACCCAGTTCAAAGGAGGATGAGCTCTGGGGGCATTGGACTGGGGTGCAGAAGGGAGAGTGGCAGGTTCAGCTCTGTCCTGCAAGCATCTCCCTCTCCTGAGATCCCAGCCAGAGATGCTGAAGTGGTCTTCTCTGCAGTTTTTAGGAAAAGGCTTGCCCTCCCTTGTCACCACCATCCTGCAGTCTGTTTCATCCTCTCCCCTCCCCATTCGAGAAGGGGCCCAAAGAAGCTTTCTACCCTGATGAAACCCCTGCAGGAGATGGACACTTGGTCCATCTTGGTCTGATTCCACAGGGTGCTTCTTATCCTAATCTAGATCTAGTCAAGTCTGTTTTCAGCATCACACTAGGATGTCGGGGGGGTGGTGGTTCCAGAAGGGAAATAAAGTGGCTCTGTAGGTAGAATTAGAACACATGAAGTAGCAAATGCATGTGCTTAAACTATGGACCTCTCTGCCACATGATATGCTGATAGCCAGTGACTCACGTGGAGCTAAAACATTTGAATCCAAATGGAGGGTGTGCACCCTGAGCCAGCTTCTCCACATCCCTCTTGAAATGTGGGGCAAGAACAGGTCACAGCATTAACAATGACCAGCCCTTAAACCTCCTCTCTGGATAATGAATTCCTCTTCTTCCTCTTCCCCCCCCCCCCATGACCACAGTCATGCACACAGTCCGGCTGCACTCCTTTTCCTTGGAGCTAGAGAGAGCAACTAAGGTCAAGCCTTGGACCTTGGATCAAAAGAGCAAGGCTCCAGGTGAAGCTGGTCCCTTCTCTCTTTTCTGACTGATCTCCTGGTGTTGTCAATAGCTGCGTGACCAGCAGAAGGCCTCCAGGGGAAGCTTTCCTTGCAGCTGGACCTGCAGTGACAAAAACATTTCAGGGCTGTCAAGGTGTCAGTGAATTAGCTTACAGCAAGGAAAGACTGTTGCCTTCCCTTCCTCTGGAAGCATCTGGCCAGCCACGGTTAGGAGCCAACTCGGGCAGGAGATGGACTCTTGGTCTGATTCCACTGGGTGCTTCTTCTCCTCATCTAGTTCTAGTCAAGTCTGTTTTCAGCATCACACTAGGATGTCCTGGAGGTGGTGCCAGAAGGGAAATAAAGTGACTCTGTAGGTAGAATTAGAACAGATGAAGTAGCAATGCATGTGCTTAAACTGTGGAACTCTCTGCCACGTGATATGCTGATAGAAGGTGACAGAATAAGCAGGGTAATATGCCATTAGGGCAAATGCTTAAAAGCTTAAAAGCCACACTATTTTCATTTAGGGAAAAGCTTAAAAATTGAAATCTGGCTGCTCTGCTGAATTGGCAGCTCTGCTAAATGTCAAGGTTGCTACTGGAAAAAGATAAATTTTAGAAGAACAACACATATTTGACTTAGACAAAGACAAAGCCTATTCCCCTTTGAAAGTAAGGAGGAGGCGAGAAGATAAGAGGAAGAAATAGAAAATACCAGGGAAGCTTCTGACTTTGAACGCTCTCTGTTTGAATAGCAAACTAAAACAGATCACTACGAGCAGATGGGTGTTATTTGGCAGAAGAATACCCATCTTAGCAAAGACAGTCTACAGTTTTAAAATTGTAATTCTTTCATGCTTTTTAGAGCAAAGGACAGTGTCATTGTCTTAGCTAGAAGCCTTACATTAAAACACTGAAAGAATTATTTTAGAAGCTGTTTGCTATTTTCACAGAAGTGTCACAGAAGTGCCAAGGATATCACCATGTTTGCCTGCCAGTTATTCTTCCAAGCTTTAAAATAGTCTTTGTCCTTAAAGTGTAACCAACATATATAGAGATATGGTAGCCATTTTTAACTGCCTGATTTTATTAAAGGTTTGACTAAAGCATAGAAATACATAGAATCCTTCTTGGCAACCTTCAGTGTCGAAAGACTCTGGTATTGTGCTCTGAATGGTGGATCTGGAACAGCGTCTAGTGTGGCTGAGAAGGCCAATTTGGGAGTGACAATCCCTTCTGTCGTACACTTGTCTTACTCTCCCAGGGTTTTGGGGTGCTCGGAGTTGTTGGTTCTGAACCCTAAAGCCCTCAAAGATCCCTGTTCGATAGTACTGCCACCACCCTGTAAGAGCCAGTGCCTCAGCCCAGGGACACTGAGACCCTCTAGGCCTGGGGTCGGCAACCTGTGTTTTCAGAGCCGCATGCGGCTCTTTCAGTCCTCTGATGTGGCTCCCCAGTGGGGGCTGGAAGCGGGGTGCCCTTCCCCTTGGTCTCCGCCCAGCCAGCCCAGCCCAGCCCAGAGGGCGCCTCACTCCGGCGCGATGTGCTGCGGGTGGCTGCTGGTGAGTGCGGGGCGCTGCTCCGCCCTGCAAAGCTGCAGCTCCTTCCCTGCAAAGCGCCCCCCCCCCCGCGCGCACAGCAGCTCCTTCCTCAGCAGGCAGGCAGGGGCAGCTGCGCTCTCCTGGATCTGCTCTCCCCGCCCCACTGCGAGCAGGTGCGGGGGGGGCAGCCGGGCACCTCTTCCCTGCGCTCTTCCTTCCTTCGCCCTGCAGCGGGCAGGGGGCTGAACAGAAGAGGCAAGGCTGGTCAGAGAAGCGCGGGAGACGCAGCACTGCTGAGGCAATGGGCAGGAAGGAGCCAGGTAAGCTACATTCCTGTCCACACTTCCCTGGGAGGAAGCCCAGTTCACTCTTCTGGGACTGACTTCTGTGGAGACAGGTAGAGGATGACCCCTGGTTCTGGTGTTACATGAGAGTGTAAAGAGCATCTCCCTATCCACTCTGTCCATCCCCTGCATAATTTTGTATGTCTCAGTCATGTCCCCCCTCAGGCGCCTTTTCTAGGCTGAAGAGGCCCAAACGCCGTAGCCTTTCCTCATAAGGAAGGTGCCCCAGCACCTACAAGGGAGCTACAAGCAGGGGCTACATTATAAAAATGGGACCTGTAAGAGGGGAGCGCATTATAAAAGTTGCATATACAAGAGGGGAGTGCATTATAAATTGGGACATACAAGGGGGAGTAATAACTATAAATCTCTGTATTGTATTGAAAAATACTAGTCATTAGATTTTGTATTTCATTGTTCCTCTTTTACATTACTGTGGAAAAGACAGAAAGATGACTATTTACTGTTGGTCAGGATTTTCTGCTAGGGAGGGCACCAGCCCAAGTCTTGCCTATAGCACCAAATTGGCTAGGGCAGGCCCTGGGAAAATAAATTAGTATTTAATTTAAATGTATTTTATTTTAGCTCTTTCGTTTTTTATCTGTAAATCTAAATTTAACATTATGGTGATCTTGTAACATTAAAATATGTTACATATTGTTTTCTCTGTAGCAATTCATTCATTTCAAAAATGCAACACACTATAGTTTTTTTATACATAGCATAAAGGTAAAAAAAACAACGATATATGCAGTGTTATCTTCATTTTAGATGTCAAAAGGGTTTTGTGGCTCCCGAGGTTTTCTTTTCTCCAGAAAACAGGTCCAAATGGCTCTTTGAATGTTTAAGGTTGCCGACCCCTGCTCTAGGCTTAACTATATCCTTATAGGCACTGAGCACTCTTTTTTAATTTAAAGCCTCAGTCCTCAAGTCACTAGTCCTCAATGAGGATTTGGTAGCTTGCTGAACGGCTAGGCAGGATTCTGAACCTTTGATCCCAACAGACAATGAACCAACATGGTAAAAAGATTTTTACTTTATTAATTACATGGGGTTACAAAAAGTTACAAGAGGCAGCAAATGCTAGAGGCATAAAAACTTCTAGGAAACATATCGGCATAAAACAACAAAGTTAACTGGCTATCTCTATTTTTCCCTACTCTCACCTGGATCAGCTTTCTTTGTGGATCTTTCCTCCAGGTTTCTATAAGGCCACATGGCCCAGGATCTTGGCTGGACCTGGACCTGGACCAGGCTGCAGGATCTTGCACCCACAACTTTCCCCAACAAAGACAAAGACAAAAAGACTGTCCTATGGAAGTGGGGCTGGATGCTAACCCTCTCAGCTCTTCCCTCCCCCTGGAGATCTACAGCTGCATTCCATCCTTGATGGGCGTCTTTCTGGCTGCCTAGGTGCTACATTATCACATTCCATTGAATTGTAAATCCCTTGCAGCTAGGAAATGCAAGCCACTTCTGTGTTACTGTTTTAGCTTGGTTCAGACTTTACATGTTACTAGGCCTAAACTGTACATATTCATGACACCTTCCACACTGGGAGCAAGTGCAGTCTGTCCCTGGTCTGTCTCCCTGGCTATGGGCCTTCCTTCTTTGCCTCTTTGCCTCAGTCTGTTGGCCAAGTGTCTCTTCAAACTGGGAAAGGCCATGCTGCACAGCCTGCCTCCAAGCGGGCCGCTCAGAGGCCAGGGTTTCCCACTTGTTGAGGTCCACTCCTAAGGCCTTCAGATCCCTCTTGCAGATGTCCTTGTATCGCAGCTGTGGTCTACCTGTAGGGCGCTTTCCTTGCACGAGTTCTCCATAGAGGAGATCCTTTGGGATTCGGCCATCATCCATTCTCACGACATGACCGAGCCAACGCAGGCGTCTCTGTTTCAGCAGTGCATACATGCTAGGGATTCCAGCTTGTTCCAGGACTGTGTTGTTTGGAACTTTGTCCTGCCAGGTGATGCTGAGGATGCGTTGGAGGCAGCACATGTGGAAAGTGTTCAGTTTCCTCTCCTATTGTGAGCGAAGAGTTCATGACTCGCTGCAGTACAGAAGTATTCTCAGAACACAAGCTCTGTAGACCTGGATCTTGGTATGTTCTGTCAGCTTCTTGTTGGACCAGACTCTCTTTGTGAGTCTGGAAAACGTGGTAGCTGCTTTACCGATGCGTTTGTTTAGCTCGGTATCGAGAGAAAGAGTGTCGGAGATCGTTGAGCCAAGGTACACAAAGTCATGGACAACCTCCAGTTCATGTGCAGAGATTATAATGCAGGGAGGTGAGTCCACATCCTGAACCATGACCTGTGTTTTCTTCAGGCTGATCATCAGTCCAAAATCTTGGCAGGCCTTGCTAAAACGATCCATGAGCTGCTGGAGATCTTTGGCAGAGTGGGTAGTGACAGCTGCATCGTCGGCAAAGAGGATGTCATGCTTCAGATGTCAAAGGGGTCTGATGTGGAGCCATCAAAGATTACAGTGCCCTTCATGTCCTCGTGGAAAGACCTGATGATGCTGAGGAGCCTGGGTGGACACCCGATCTTGGGGAGAATCTTGAAGAGGCTGTCCCTGCTGACCAGGTCAAAAGCCTTCATGAGATCTATGAAGGCTATAAAGAGTGGCTGTCGTTGTTCCCTGCATTTCTCCTGCAGTTGTCTAAGGGAGAATACCATATCAGTGGTGGACCTGCGAAAGCCATTTTCAATCATAAGTTAGTCTCACAGAAAAGCTGCTTAGAAAGCTGTTTTGCTAGTTTCACAGACTTTGGAATTTTGAAAAGGGAGTTGCATCTCAAAGATAGATAAAGCTCCTTCTTGGCAGAAATATACGGCCAGCCAAGCTGGGAAAACACACATATATACAACATTGCAGTAAGAAAAGTTTTAGTATTATCAGTTGGCAGGCTGAAATAGGTTTAGCTAGCGGGACACAGACACCTGCAGAGACGAGTTTAGAAAAAGAATACATTTGGGGGGTGGAGTTAAGACTCAGTGAAGTAGCAGGAACCTGGAGGCTCCCAGGGGACTGCTAAATAGATCTGTTTTTTTAAGTGCCTCAACAATGAGGTACTCTTTGTTGCCAAGAAGAAGGAATGAAGGCTGAGAGCTTGAATGGGGGGTCTCTTGGAATGACAATTCCAGGGTTTTTTTTCCCCATTTGCTCTGTGCTGTATCACATCGTATCCCGGACGCCATCTTCGGAGACAATTTGGACAGCTGAGAATTCCCCCCCCATGGCCTAGATACATGACAGCGAAAAAAGCTTTAAATTGTGAGTAACCAGCTCATTAAAAGGCTATAAAAAGAACTGCAATCAAGAGTTTGGAAGGAGGAAAAGATAACTTTAAGATTATTTATGTTGGCTGGTAGCCACCCAGTTGGGAAATGAGCGAATCTGTATTTAAAGAAACCCTTGCTGGAGTATTTTTTTTGTTTCGTAATAAGGGTGACTGCAAGAAAAGGACAGAGATAGAAGATAAGATCACCCTGCTGAATTGTATGCATGGAAAAGAAATAAATAATCATCAATGGCTGAAATAACTTTTATTTTCGCTTTCCTAGCAAGAAGGCTCCATTCAGGCCTGGTCATTTAAAGGCATACTAACTTAATTTGTCAGTGTTATTGACCTGGATTACTGATCCACCCCTTTTGGAAGAAGGGATGCAAGATAATAAAATTTGGATGACTTCGTAATTGTTTGACTGATTTGACATTGCTATTGACTGGCAGTGGAATATTGACTTACGCTTTTTGGATAAAAAAATTGGAAATTAGCCCTACAAGAAGGTGAAACAAGATAATGAAATTGTTGGACCATTTTATCTCTGTTTTTTACAGCCAGAGGTATATTGGCTTGATTTGATATTGATAAGAATGGCATTTAAAAATTTAAAGGATGTTAGTAAAAGCCAGTCCTAATTAATAGATTTGTTGTGGGATTTCACAGGTCAGAAAATTGCAACAAGTCAGCAACAGGTCAGCAAATTATCTGAACAAATGAAGCAAATAAACTCCCTGACAAGCATGCAGGAACAGATTATAAATAACAGACAAGAAAAAAGAATGGATCAAATGTTGGATGAAACTAAAGAAGTGGAGATTTTTGAAATGAGACAGGAGATGGAAAAAGGAACCATCATTATCTGAATTAAGAATCTTAAGGAAGAAAAAAGAGGGAACTTTCAGAGAGCACGTTGTTTCAAGAAGAGGAAGAATTTTTGGATTAAACCCAAAAAGAACAGATTGAAGAAAAAGAAAGAAGAAAAGAGAGGGGTTAAGAAATTTAAGAGAGTTAAGAAGAAAAAGAAGAAATGGAAGGAGCAGTGGGAGGAGGAAGAAGGAAAACACCAATAAGACAAAGAACAAAGGAAGTACTAAGAAAGAAAGTGAAAATGGCTGAACAAGTAGAATTTTCTTTTTTTCCTTTTGTAGATATTAATGGACTGAATTCTTTTTAGAAATGAAGAGTATTCCATTAATTATATTAAATCAAAGTAGATCTAAATGAAAATTTGGAACACAAATATTGTGAAAATTAAAGTGGCATTAAGATAACTAAAAGGGTTATTCTTTAAAAGAAAAATTATATAAAATAATTTATAGATGGTATTTAATTCCAGAGAAAATAGTAAAAATGTACCCTGGGTCATCAAACAAATGTTGGATAAGTAAAGAGGGAATTTTTTTATTATATGTGGTTGATATGCGAAAAAGCAAAGAAATATTGAAAAATGATATATAAACTGTTACAAGAGGTATTGAAGTGTGTATTACCATTTAAACTGGAAACATTCCTCTTAAATGCGACATCAGAAACTAAGAATCAGATAAGAAATATTTTATTTTAAATATTAGTTTAGTGGTAAGAAGAGTGTATAAGTAAAAATTTGAAGCCTTTTTATGATTGGATAAATAATTTTAGATAAAAAATATTGATTGTTTAGTTAAATTATTAATCAGTAGATTAACAAATTTGATAACAAATATGATAGTTAAATTTTTGTCAGAAATGATGAGTATTTTATTAATTATATTAAATTAAATTAGATGAAAATGGAATTTGGAATATAAGTATTGTGAAAATTAAAGTGGTATTAAGATAAATAAAAGGGTTATTTTTTAAAAGAGAAGGTATATAAAATAAATTATATATGCCAATTTATTTTAGAGAAAATATTAAACGTGTATTTTGGGTTAACAAATAAATGTGGGATGAGTAGAGAATTGAGGGAACTTTTTATTATATGTGGTGGATAGGTGAAGTGTAATACCATTGTAACTAGAGATATTTTTTTTAGATGTGATATCAGAAACTAAGAATCAGATAAGAGATTTTATTTCAGATGTTAGTTAAGTGGTAAGAAGAGTGTATAAGTAAGAAATTGAAGCCTTTTTATGATTGGATAGATATGAAAACTATATATAATATGTTATAAGAGATATTGAAGTGTGTAATACCATTGTAAATGGAGACATTCCTTTTAGATGTGATATTAGAAATTAAGAATTAGATAAGATGTTTAAGTAAATATTTGAAGCCTTTTTATGATGGGATAGATAAGGTTAGAGATTGTTTAGTTAAACTATTAACCGGTAGATTAATGAATATGATAATTTTTGTATTGATGAATAATTTCGTTTGGATTAATGTATGTTGTAATCGATGGCCATTACCCTTGTGTGTAACCTAAGTAGTCCTAGCCCTAAGTCTATCCAATTTTCCTTACCTGGATCTGTAATAAATAAATAAAGCATTGTAAAAAAACACAACAGATATGATAATTTTTGTATTGATGAATAATTTTGTTTTTAGACATTATCATTTATTTTATTTTATTTTAGTTGGACTAACGTATGTTGTAATCCATGGCCAAAACCCTCATGTGTAACCTGTGTAGTCCCAGCCCTAAGTCTAACTGATTTTCCTTACCTGTATCTGTAATAAATACATAAAATTTGTTTAAAAAAAGAAAAAGAATACATTTAATTAGTTAAGCAAAAACATTCTTGAGAAAGCCTTTGTTTGAGTTGCAACTGAAATGGAGAAATGAGTGTTTAAGGGAGCTGGGAAAAAGCAGTTTGCCTGACATGTTATGTGTTCAAAGGTAAATAGGAGAAGGATTTCTTAAAAAGAAATCCTATATACAGTGAAAGTTTGGCTTGTTTTATGTTAAAATATATGAAAAATCAAAAGAAGCTGGCTGAAGCCTGAGCACAAGGTGCTAGGCAACCACTGAAGGGAAGAGATCACTTCTTGGCAAAGATACACAGCACTATACCCCTTAATAAGTAATTGGTCACAATAGTCAAATAGAATTAAGGCATAGAAAAAACTGTTAAAAGCAGGTTTAAAGGGCCTTGCTTAACAGAGGTTGGCAGAGAACCGCACAGTGTTCTGCTGAGAACAGGAGAAGGAATGAAGGAGAGATAAGACAGGTGGCTGAAAAAACTCCACAGTCAGGGAATTAGAGGACAGGTCCTCTCATGGATTGAGAACCGGTTGGAGGCCAGGAAGCAGAGAGTGGGTGTCAATGGGCAATTTTCACAATGGAGAGAGGTGAAAAGCGGTGTGCCCCAAGGATCTGTCCTGGGAACGGTGCTTTTCAACCTCTTCATAAATGACCTGGAATCAGGGGTGAGCAGTGAGGTGGCTAAGTTTGCGGACGACACCAAACTTTTCTGAGTGGTGAAGACCAGAAGTGATTGTGAGGAGCTCCAGAAAGATCTCTCCAGACTAGCAGAATGGGCAGCAAAATGGCAGATGCGCTTCAATGTCAGTAAGTGTCAAGTCATGCACATTGGGGCAAAAAATCAAAACTTTAGATGTAGGCTGATGGGTTCTGAGCTGTCTGTGACAGATCAGGAGAGAGATCTTGGGGTGGTGGTGGACAGGTCAATGAAAGTGTCGACCCAATGTGCGGCGGCAGTGAAGAAGGCTAATTGTATGCTTGGGATCATTAGGAAGGGTATTGAGAACAAAATGGCTAATATAATGCTGTTGTACAAATCTATGGTAAGGTCACACCTGGAGTATTGTGTCCAGTTCTGGTCGCCGCATCTCAAAAAAGACATAGTGGAAATGGAAAAGGTGCAAAAGAGAGGGACTAAGATGATTACAGGGCTGGGGCACCTTCCTTATGAGGAAAGGCTACAGCGTTTGGGCCTCTTCAGCCTAGAAAAGAGAAGCCTGAGGGGGGACATGATTGAGACATACAAAATTATGCAGGGGATGGACAGAGTGGATAGGGAGATGCTCTTTACACTCTCACATAATACCAGAACTAGGGGACATCCACTAAAATTGAGTGTTAGGCGGGTTAGGATAGACAAAAGAAAATATGTTTTTACTCAGAGTGTGGTCGGTCTGTGGAACTCCTTGCCACAGGATGTGATGCTAGCGTCTAGCCAAGACGCCTTTAAAAGGGGATTGGACAAGTTTCTGGAGGAAAAATCCATTATGGGGTACAAGCCATGATGTGTATGCGCAACCTCCTGATTTTAGAAATGGGTTATGTCAGAATGCCAGATGCAAGGGAGGGCACCAGGATGAGGTCTCTTGTTATCTGGTGTGCTCCCTGGGGCATTTGGTGGGCCGCTGTGAGATACAGGAAGCTGGACTAGATGGGCCTATGGCCTGATCCAGTGGGGCTGTTCTTATGTTCTTATGGCTCAAGCAAGGCCATCCTAATCAGGAAAGGAGATGTATGCCAAGAAATAGGTCTGAAGTCCTGCCAATTGGTCAATGCCAGGCCAGTTCTGAATAAAATAAGGTTATAGCACACTGTACTGGTTCTTGAAAACTTTGTGTTCAATAAGTTTAATGGTTTAATTTTACCTTATTTGGAAACCTGTAACTTGAAGCTCACCTATAAAGTGTCTCTAAGGCTATCTACAGCCTATTAAGAGTTAGCCCCATCTATGATGTTAAACATCAGCCAATGGGAAGTTCAAATCTTCAAACAAAGGACCCAAAATGTTATAAAGGGTCTGGTTAAGATTGATACTCACTCTCAATGCTTTGGACAGGAGTCCCTTGAGATACCCGTTGCTGGCAACGTAATAAAAGCTTGCAGACAATCACCCTGACTATTGAGTCTTGCTTTGAACCTTGCAACACCTTGCAACAATGCTGATAGCCAGTGACTTGTGTGCAGCGAAAACATCTGACAAATGCATGGAGGCGAGAACTAAAGGCAGATATAGGCACTAGCAGAGACCAGCTACCTCTTAAGTGCAGCTGCTACTGCCCCTCCTTCCTCCCAGGTGTTTCAGCCAAACAGGCCTTGCATTGTGCTCACGGAATCTGTACTGTTTGGCAGTATTTTATGCTATGCTGACCCACACTGAGATCACTGCCAAGATGTAAAGGTTAGTCCAGCCGATTCCCACCCCTTCGTGGATCCAGAGAATTCACCAGCCGTTACTTGCACAATTTCAGGTTTCCCTTCACAGTCATGAGGTCTAGATACTTTTTTTAAAAAAGTTATGTAACAATGATAAGATAGCAACTTCTGCTTGAAAGAAAGTGAAAGAATTGCCTAACATATTTCTTGGCAGTCCAACACTCAGCATCAAACCAAGAAGGAGAATGAAAGCGTGTAGTCAAAGCCCGAGGCGATCTCAATGACTGAACCAGCGACTGAGTGAGCAACTCATAGAGTTCAATAGCGAGGGAGGGCGATCGAGTCACAGATAGCTTTGAGTAAAAATCCATAACCTCCCTCGTTCTGGTCCAGTTTTGGAAAGCCTCCTCAGATTTAGAGGACCATCTAAGGCTGTGAGATATATAAGTAGGAGAAGAGTTATGCCCCTCAAAAGGAGGAGTGAAAGACAGATTCAAAAGAATTGGCAAATGATCACTATCAGACCGTTGATCGACAATAAAATGTGTAATAAAGGGGAAAATTTCTAAGGAAGTGAGGATATAATCAAGGCACTAGCCCCTTTATGAGAAAGGTGTGTCAATCTGCCTGGGATGTCATTTTCGAAGGAACCATTTAAAATATACAAATTAAATTCAAGACAAAGATCTACCAAATAAGGAGTATAGGCACTAAAGGAAGGATCCATGGAAGATCTGAGTCCTTGGAATTCCGGGACAGTAAAATCTTCTAAGACCCAGTTCATATATTGAGCTAATGCTACATTATCAGGGCCTAACCTAGAGTTAAAATCTCCCAAGAGTAATAAAAACACAAGGGGGTTAGTCTTGAGATAGTCAAATATAAAGGATTTGACATCATCCCAGAACGAAAGACAATCTGGGTGGGAAGGTGGAACATATATATTGAGGACTAATATTTGGATGTTGTTAGTTAAAAGAAGGAAAGCTTGAAAAAAAGAGGACCGTGTGGATAAAGAATTTAATGAGAGTCTAGATGAAAAATTTAAGAAGCAACAAAGGCCCGCACATGGGCGGCCTCTTGTGTTAGTTTTAAAGGCAGGTAGGGAATATGAAATAAAACCTGGCATATAAAGAGGGGTTAGTGACCACATTTCTTGAAGAAAAATTAAATCGAAAGATGAAGGATAACTTAAAAAATCCAAGTCCATGAATTTATTTCTCCAGCCAGCAATATTCCAAGAAATTAATTTAAAAGGGGTAGCTGGAGGTGGAACAACTTGGACAGAAGTGGATTGTCAACCAGAAGGATTAGGATTTGGTGAATGGTCAAGTGATATAGTAGGAGATAAAGAGTCAATAGCCACAGGCGGACTACAGTTTGTAATACTGGATACATGTGTGGGTAATCAACTAATGGATGGATGAGGGGATTAGGAGAAGGAGGCCACGTGGAAACAGGAGAATTGGGTAGGGTTTGGACTGTATCAGTAATCGGCAATGGCCCTTGAGAGTCAGGGCTTATAAAATTAAAATTTAAAGGGGGTATGGATTGGGTTGTTGCATCCACTAACAAAAAGGAACCAGGGTGGGAACAATTTTCCACTATAGAATTTGGGTATAATGAAGTAACAGGATTACATGTTGGAGAAGATGGTAAAGAAGTACATCCCTCACAGGCATAAGTGGCTGAAGAAGGTGAAACAATGGGTTTAGTCAAGAAATTTAAAATCACAGGAGAAGTTTGAAAGTTAAAAACAGGTGAGGGTTGAGCTGAATTCTCAAAAGTCTTTCCCTGAAGGTTAGGATCATCAGTTTCCATTTGAAGAAGGGAAAAATCAAAAGTCGCTCCAAAGAATTGGTCCCAGCTACTGAAAACTAAGGAAATTTCGACAATGGTTTCTGGTTAGAAGATGAGGGAAGAGTCGAAGTCCTGGATTCGTGCTTACAGGGAATAAAAGGAAGGAGGCTCGTAACTTGGGTATTCCTGAAGTGTCTTTGGAGAAGAATCCCATTTCTCCTTAAGGCTCCTGCACGCCGGAGAAGTTGTTTCGGGATGCGGATGGAAGAGAATATAACAGGAACATGTCTGTGGAGCTGGTTGGAAACAGTTTTTTGATTTTCCGAAGATCAATAAAGGAAAAAGTTGTTCTTAGTAGAGTAGCAAGATGATTCTTGACTAGCCTTAGTTTACTCCAATCAAAATGATTCCCTCCATGCCGAGGAATTATAATTGCAATGCAGTTTGGTTCGTAAATCAATTGAGCAGGTTTACTCTCACGGGTCAGTGAAAGTGAGTGCTTACATAAAGAATTTGCATACCTTTTTTTTGTTCCTTGTGGCAGCAAGGAGCACATAACTGCAATGAAATAATGGTATGATGCAGTTCCTTTAAGAGTCCCACTATATTCTCAGTTTGAGAAAAAATTGTGCTTACCGTGCGAGAGGTAACCTTTTTGGGCTCCCAGCCATCAGCCTTGAAGTAAAAGACCTGAAGACATCACTGACTGGCACCAGGGCCCCCAAACCCGTCATTCCAGCTCAGTAGAGTCGGTCAGCCCCAGCAATGACATTGATGCCAAGTGCATCACACTGGCCGATTGGCAACACATTGGCATGGTGATGGCAAATGGACACTCCCTGAATGACAACACTTTTAGAGCCATCAAAGCCAGTGACCCTATCTACACCTGGTGGCAAAGCATTCCACAGGCTAACTACATGCTGTGTGAAGAGCTACCTCATTTTGTCAAATCAGTTTTGTTATATGACCAGTAGCTCTGTTGCTCTGAGAGAGGAAGGAGGAAGGTTAAGGGAACATCACAACTGTATGCTTGAGTATTATTTTAATCTGTACAAGTATAAACTAGACATTCCAAATTTATACTCTATATTTTTTATCACAACCGTCAACAATACATTATAACGACAATACAAATCAATACAAACATACACATAGATTTGGGAGGGCAGAATACCATATGCCACTACTGCTAATAAATTAACTATATCTCCCACTCTAATTTCTCTTCTGCATTCACTTATTATTATTATTTATCCATATCATACATAATAAATTCTTCCAAATGCCCTACATTATATTTTCTAAATGTCCTGCGTAAAATGTCTTTCATTGCTCAATCTGTATCTATTTTTGTTGCTAATATAATAATTCTGAACGTCTGTCCATTTCCACGACATTCATTATTTTGTCTATTAGTTCATCTTTCACTGAAGTTCTAAAATTTTTCCAAGATCTAACACAGCAGTTTTCAACCTTTTTCATCTCACGGCAGACTGACAAGGCACTAAAATGGTCAAGGCACACCATCAGGTTTTTGTGAACTGACAAGGCACACCCTGCTGCCAGGGGGTGGCTCAAAACCCCATTGGCCCTACTAATAAATGGTCTTCCCCCAAATTCCTGTGGCACACCTGTGGACCACTCGTGGCACACCAGTTAAAAATGGCTGATCTTATAAAATTCTAGCAATACCATGATAACTAAATACACATTGTTTTCTTTATTTATATTATCTAAAATAAGATTAAACAAAAAATAATTTTGCTATCAAAGGGATAACAAAGTCAACAATCTCTTGTATTAAACTCTTTACCGTTCTCCAATATAATTGCATCTTTTTGCTTACATGACCACCACATACCAGAAAACAATCCTTCCACACACTTATATTTTCAGCAATATTTTGATACATTTTGATTCATTTTTACCCATTTCATAGGGGACTGTTCTTATGTTCTTATCTATAAAACAGTTATATCCACATTTCATTTTTATATTTATAGAAGACTTTTTATATTTTTAAAGTGGGCTTAACCCATTATGGCTGCAATCCTAACCACACTTTTCTGACAGTATGCCCCATTAAACAAAATAGGACTTACTTCTGAGTTGACCTGGTTAGGAATGTGCCCTAATGTTGACTAAGTAAATACTCCAGCTTCCTTTAACCATCATGCTTCTTTTTACTCATTATCTTTCCTTTTGCCTTTTTGTTCTTGTTGTCGGTGAACGTCTGCCACTCGCCACTTTAATCTCATCCTTCTCCAATTCTTCTCTTTTCTCTGGATCATCCTATTTTTTCCCTCCGATTCCCATTCTAAATCCTCTGTTTCAGTGTTCCTCAAACTGTGGGTTGGGACCCACTAGGTGGGTCGCGAGTCAATTTCAGGTGGGTCCCATTCATTTCAATGTTTTATTTTCAATATACCTATGCTACCATGGCAGTTATGTGCATCAAGGGTTAAAAAACTGCTTCTGGGGGTAGCACTGATGCCCAATCACCACTAAAGCCACAGAGGCTTCAATAGCTGGCAAACTGATAATTTTTTAGGTGGTAAAGTTTGGGAACTAGTGCTCTATAGTGAAAGCTCTCACCCCAGTCCTAAATTCTATGGCTTCACCCAGTGCGGTTTCTTTGATTCAATATCATGAGGTGCTTTCCCCATTTGGTGCATTTCTAGGGTTTCTCCACTTTGTGGGTTCTTTGATGCACAGTCCGTTGTGAGCTACTAATGAAGCTCTTTCCACACTTCAAGCACTTATAGGGTTTCTCCCCTGTGTGGGTTCTTTGATGCACAGTCCGGGTTGAGCTCTGAGCGAAGCTCTTTCCACACTCCAAGCATTTATAGGGTTTCTCCCCTGTGTGGGTTCTTTGATGCCCAGTCAGGTTTGCGCTCTGAGTGAAGCTCTTTCCACACTTAAAGCATTTATAGGGTTTCTCCCCTGTGTGGGTTCTTTGATGAAAAGTCAAGTATGTTTTCTGAATGAAGCTCTTTCCACACTCCAAGCATTTATAAGGTTTCTCCCCTGTGTGGGTTCTTTGATGCACAGTCAGGGCTGACCTCTCAGTGAAGCACTTTCCACACTCGGAGCATTTATAAGGTTTCTTTCCTGTGTGGGTTCTTTGATGCAATGTCAGGCTTTTCTTCCAACTGAAGCTCTTTCCACACTCCAAGCATTTATATGGTTTCACCCCTGTGTGGCTTCTTTCATGCACAGTTAGGGTTGACCTCAGACTGAAGCTCTTTCCACACTCCAAGCATTTATAGGGTTTCTCCCTTGTGTGGGTTCTTTGATGCACTGCCAGGTGTGTCCTCTGACTGAAGCTCCTTCCACACTCCAAGCATTTATAGGGTTTCTCCCCTGTGTGGGTTCTTTGATGCAGATTAAGGTTTTGACGATCAGTGAAGCACTTTTCACACTCAGAGCATTTATAGGGTTTCTCCCCTGTGTGGGATCTCTGATGTACTGCCAGGGATGAGCGCGTACTGAAGCTCTTTTCACACTCGGAGCATTTATAGGGTTTCTCCCCTGTGTGGGATCTTTGATGCACTGCCAGGTATGAGCGTGTACTGAAGTTCTTTCCACACACCATGCATTTATAGGGTTTCTCCCCTGTGTGGGTTCTTTCATGCACAGTTAAGGCTGACCTCTCAGTGAAGCACTTTCCACACTCCAAGCATTTATAGGGTTTCTCCCCTGTGTGGGTTCTTTGATGAAAAGTCAAGAAAGGTTTCTGATTGAAGCTCTTGCCACACTCCAAGCATTTATAGGGTTTCTCCCCTGTGTGGGTTCTTTGATGAACAGTCAGGTTTGTTTTCTGAATGAAGCTCTTTCCACACTCCAAGCATTTATAGGGTTTCTCCCCTGTGTGGGTTCTTTGATGCACTCTCAGGTATGAGCGCATACTGAAGCTCTTTCCACACACCATGCATTTATAGGGTTTCTCCCCTGTGTGGGTTCTTTGATGCACTCCCAGGTATGAACGCATACTGAAGCTCTTTCCACACACCATGCATTTATAGGGTTTCTCCCCTGTGTGTGTTCTTTCATGCACAGTTAGGGTTGACCTCAGACTGAAGCTCTTTCCACATTCCAAGCATTTATAGGGTTTCTCCCCTGTATGGGTTCTTTCATGCCTAGTTAGGGTTGACCTCAGACTGAAGCTATTTCCACATTCCAAGCATTTATAGGGTTTCTCCCCTGTGTGGATTCTTTGATGTACAGTCAGGTGTGAGCTCACACGGAAGCTCTTTCCACACTCCAAGAATTTATAGGGTTTCTCCCCTTTGTGGATTCTCTGATGGACAGTCAGGCTTTGGGTCCACTTGAAGCTCTTTCCACACTGCAAGCATTTATATTTCTTCACCCCTGTGTGGTTTCTTTGATGACTTCTCAATTTTGATTTACTCCTGAAAGTTTTTGCACCTTGAGTGCCTTGTTCCTTGCTCTCTCCGTTTCCTTTTTCTGGTTCTTCCAGGATGTCATTTCCACCCTGAAAAGCTTCCCATTGGTTTCTCCATTTCCCTGTCTGTCTTTGCTCCTTCTTTTCTGTTCTGCCTTGGTCTCTAAAAGTCACGTCTTGTACCTCATGCATGACAGTTCTTGATGATACCCAGTGGGACTGTCCCTGATCCTCATTATCTTGTCTGCTGCTTCCTGGAACAAAAGAAAGTATTTTAAGCATATGAATAGAGAAATGGCATGTCTAAGTCCTTGTCCTCAGAGGCATTCTGTGTATATATCCAGCCACTATTTGTGTTTGGTTCTGGTTGTGGAATTCAGGGTTTTTTGGCAAGCAAAGCAGAATCTTGACAACCTCTGCCCAGTCATTGGTTGCATCAGTATTTTTGTTTACTGATTCACTGATAAGATTTAATTATTCTACTGCACTCGTTCCCAAACTATGGGCCACAATATGATTTTTGATGATTTTTTAACCTGTCTTTTTTAGCTGACAAGGAAAATGTACTGAGCCCTACAGAAATGGAGCAGCATGTACATGTTTACTCATGAGTATGCAAACCTACCTTGGTTAACATTGAAGAGCAGGCTGAGGGGGAAGCAATACTACCAAAATGTTCTATGAACACAGTCCCCAACACACTCTTGGGAAGGAAGTTCTCCCCCCCCCCAAGCTGACAAGGAAAAAGTTTAGAGCCCTATGGAAAGTGAAACTGAGTGATGCATGCACCTTTACCTGTGGGTAGGTGCATGTACCTCAGCTCTTATTGAAGGTAAGGCAAAGGGAAATGCAAGGCCATGAGAATGGTTCTGATCCAATAAACATGGAGCTCAACAAATGCTCCAGAATGTGGACCCTCCCCTCACCATATTAAGAAGGAGAAAAACAGAGGCCTGAATGGCTGGTAAAGTGAAACTGTCACAGGCTGAACCCCAGCCTGACTGTAAATTTACTGGCTGCACAGTATCAGGCCTGAAGCCTTGGCCAAACCAGGAGTGCACAGCATCCTGGGAGCTGCATGCTGATGCAATATCTGGAGATATTGCATCAGGTGATCTCATGTGTGTGTATGTGTGGCAGCAGCTGCACAGTCAGCATGACTGTGCAGTAATGTCCAATGCTGTGATTGGCTGTAAGAAATATAAATGTCCAGCAGAGGCAAGCAAGTGTGTGGGAGAAGCAGAGCATTGTGAGCCGGAGGCTACGTTGGTTGAAAGTGTGGATCGTGTACCATTTGTACTACTTGGACTTGTAAATATTATCTGTACATAAGTAAAGGAGGAGTGTGGAGGAGAACTTCTGCCTCTGAGTCTTCCTTGTCGTCGGGGGTGCAAGAGGTTGGGCTGTGAGGCACAGAAACGATAAACAACAGCTGCACAGCGTTCCCGTGCCAGGCCGTTGGCGAAGCTCCAGCAGGAGACCGGTCTCGGAGCAGCTTGGACGGAGAGAGGCAGCTCGCAACAGAAACTGTTCCTTAAGGCTCAGAAAGCTGGGTCCCATTAGTGTCACTCTAAATGCGGGTCCTAGTGGAAAAAGGTTCTCATGGATTGAGAACTGGTTGAAGGTCAGGAAACAGAGTGGGTGTCAATGGGCAATTTTCACAATGGAGAGAAGTGAAGAGCGGTGTGCCCCAAGGATCTGTCCTGGGAACGGTGCTTTTCAACCTCTTCATAAATGACCTGGAGACAGGGTTGAGCAGTGAGGTGGCTAAGTTTGCAGAGGACACCAAACTTTTCCAAGTGGTGAAGACCAGAAGTGATTGTCAGCCCGCTTCTCCGGGGGCTACATTGGCTGCCCATTCGTTTCCGGGCCCAATTCAAGGGGCTGGTTTTGACCTTTAAAGCCCTATACTGCTCTGGGCCAGGATATCTTAGAGACCGCCTACTCCAGTACAATCCGGCTCGCCATCTCAGGTCATCAGAGAAGGCCTTTTTGCAAGTGCCACCACCCAAGGAGGTCCGGGGATGGGCTGCAAGAAATAGGGCCTTCTCGGTAGTGGCACCAACATTATGGAACTCCCTTCCCCTTGACTTGAGAATGGCTCCCTCTCTTGAGAGCTTTCGGCGAGGCCTGAAAACACTGTTGTTTAAACAAGCCTTCTGATTTCTGGCCTTCTTAACTTTTTTATACATCTTTTAGTTTTACAGGCTTGATTCCTCGGTGATTTGCTCTTTTACTCTTTTAATCTGACTACTGTTTTTATGGCCCTGTAGTGTGTTTTTAAATGTTTTTATCTGCTTGTATTAATGTTTTTAAAATCTATTGTTTTTTTAATATGTTGTTAGCCGCCCTGGGTCCCGTTAGGGAGAAGGGCGGGATAAAAATAAAGTTTTATTATTATTATTATTATTATTATTATTATTATTATTATTATTATTATTATTGTGAGGAGCTCCAGAAGGATCTCTCCAGACTGGCAGAATGTGCAGCAAAATGGCAGATGTGCTTCAATGTCAGTAAGTGTAAAGTCATGCACATTGGGGCAAAAAATCAAAACTTTAGATATAGGCTGATGGGTTCAGAGCTGTCTGTGACAGATCAGGAGAGAGATCTTGGGGTGGTGGTGGACAGGTCGATGAAAGTGTCGACCCAGCGTGCGGCGGCAGTGAAGAAGGCCAATTCTATGCTTGGGATCATTAGGAAGGGTATTGAGAACAAAACGGCTAATATTATAATGCCGTTGTACAAATCTATGGTAAGGCCACACCTGGAGTATTGTCAGATGCAAGGGAGGTCAGAATGCATAGATGTCTCTATGTCAGATGCATAGATGTCTCTATGTCAGAATGCCAGATGCAAGGGAGGGCACCAGGATGAGGTCTCTTGCTATCTGGTGTGCTCCCTGGGGCATTTGGTGGGCCGCTGTGAGATACAGGAAGCTGGACTAGATGGGCCTATGGCCTGATCCAGTGGGGCTGTTCTTATGTTCTTATGTCCAGTTCTGGTCGCCGCATCTCAAAAAAGACATAGTGGAAATGGAAAAGGTGCAAAAGAGAGCGACTAAGATGATTACAGGGCTGGGGCACCTTCCTTATGATGAAAGGCTACGGTGTTGGGGCTCTTCAGCCTAGAAAAGAGATGCCTGATGGGGGACATGATTGAGACACAAAATTATGCAGGGGATGGACAGAGTGGATAGGGAGATGCTCTTTACACTCTCACATAACACCAGAACCAGGGGACATCCACTAAAATTGAGTGTTGGGAGAGTTAGAACAGACAAAAGAAAATATTTCTTTATTCAGCGTGTGGTTGGTCTGTGAATGTGATGATGGTGTCTGGCCTGGACACCTTTAAAAGGGGATTTGACAAGTTTCTGGAGGAAGAATCCATTACGGGGTACAAGCCATGATGTGTATGTGCAACCTCCTAATTTTAGAAATGGGTTATGTCAGAATGCCAGATGCAAGTTAGGGCACCAGGATGAGGTCTCTTGTTATCTGGTGTGCTCCCTGGGGCATTTGGTGGGCCGCTGTGAGATACAGGAAGCTGGACTAGATGGGCCTATGGCCTGATCCAGTGGGGCTGTTCTTATATTCTTAGGTTTAAGAAGCACTGGGCTGGTCTAGTGTAGTTTATTTTGCAAATGCCATGAATTTAAGATAAACGGACCATTTCCCAGAAAGGCAGGACAGGAATGGTGGACTCCTGGAATGAACTGCTTCCTAGAACAAAGTGCCAAGTAAGACAGAGCAAGTTAAGCATCTGTACAAGGAGCAGGAGGTCTCATCTAGAGGGTAGAGCCTTCGTTAGCTTGAAGATAACATCAGAAGGTTGCCAGTTTGAGGGCACCGGCATATTCCTGAACGGCTGAGAACGGCGAGATCTTGAAGCAGCTGACAAGCCCAGCTGAGTCATTCTACCTGCTCTTGGTGTGAGCAAGAAGCGTCTTGGCTGCCCTCCATGTGAGAGATGGAGCTGCTTGTCAGCCTGTGTGGGCGAACTGGAGGCCAGAAGTGAGACCAACTAGGAAGATCCATTCTGAAATGTGGTTGGTTCTTGAAAGAGAGAACCTCTATGATTGTAAAAATCCCCTTGAGGGATTTAGAAACACCTGCCTATGTAAACCGCCTTGAAAGTCAGAGGAGTAATCCGATGACCAGAAAGCTGGTATATAAATACCTATTTATTTATTTACAAGGAGAGGGAGGAAGAGAAGGAGAAGGCAAATGTACTCTCCACATTTAGGAGATGAAGAGCAGGAGGAGGAGGAGTAAGAGAAGGGAAGTGTACTCTCTATTTTCTAAGCTTTACCTAAAGTTAGCACTTCATCTCACCTGAGGGAGGACTTCTCAGGTCCAGTAATTTGGGACACAGGAGCTGGGTGACCACAATAAAAGTAATACTTAAGTGCTTACTTAATTAAAAGCAGTAAGGCAGACTTTAGACAGGGAGCTGATTCTGAAGGGAGTTACAACCCAAGTCTACATAGGCCTATTCTGATGAGCAGCAGAGTCTACTGGAGAGTAAGAGCTCAAGGCAGAGGCACTTCGAAAGTAAACAAAACAGAGGAGGAAAAAGAGGAAAATAAGCTTTTCTACTTCATTTAAATTTACCTTACTCTTAACCCAATTTAGAACTTAAATGAAAGTTAGAACATAATTTAAAGGTCCAGTAAATTGGGACACAGGAGCTAAGTGAGGGCAATCAATCAATCAATCAATCAATCAATCAATCAATCAAAGCAAGAAGGCATAATTTGGACAAGGTGCTAAAACTCAAGTCTAAACAGGTCCACTCTGAGTTGACCAGAGTTCACCTGAGAGTAGGAGCCCAAACTAAACAGAGTAAGAGAGTAAAAGGAGAAGGCACACTTACAGTGCAATCCTAATTGCACCTAATTGCACGACTCAAGGCCCTGGAACTGGCCCGGGAGGGTCGCAAACATGTTGTAAAGTCTATTTGCACCTTTGTGGAAGTCAGCTAGACAAGTGCAGGAATGTGCACCAGATTGCAGAGGCTGCATCCAGCCTCCGCAGTGATGAAGATAAGTTTGCACTAGCATCTCCAGGCCAGCGCAGGAGTCTGGGGGGCATGGGGAGAGCAAGTTGGCGGGCAGCAGGAGATGGGGCCAAGATCCGGCAGTTCTTCCAGAACCCACCGCAGCCTTATGATTTATACATTACAAAACTTTATAGGCCATCTTTTAATAAGTACCTCCAAAGCAGTTCATAGAGAACAAAACACAATACAAATTTTAAACAGCATCTATTAAGAAAAATGCAGTTGCAAAAACACTTCATAAAATATAAAAGAAGAGCCCTGCTTGATACAACAATTTTGAGACGTAGAAATTTTAAGACATACAAAATTATGAAGGGCATAGACAGAGTGGACAGAGGGAGTCTCTTTTCCCTCTCATGCAACACCAGAACCAGGGGACATCCACTAATATTGAGTGTCAGGAGATGAGGGCAGACAAAAGAAAAACATTTTTTTAACCAGTGGGTAATTAGTCTGTGGAACTCCTTGCTACATGATGTGGTGGTGATGGCATCTGGCCTAGATGCCGTTAAAAGGGGATTGGAAAAATTTCTGGAGGGAAAGTTCCATCACAGACTACAAACCGTGATGGGTATGTGCAACCTCCTGATTTTAGAAGTAGGCTACATCAGAATGCCAGATGCAGGGGAGGGCACCAGGATGCAGGTCTCTTGCTGTCCTGTGTCACTGTGAGGTACAGGAAGTTGGACTAAATGGGCCTATGGCCTGATCCAGCGGGGCTCTTCTAATGTTCTTATGTTAAATGATGACATAAAACTTAAGTGGAAATGTTTCACTAAATGCATAGCTGCATTATTATTTTCGGTTTGGATTGCTTACCCCCACAAAAGGCAGAGGCCTCTTCATCCAGTCCCTGATCATCGGCAACCCACGGATCTTCCCCTCGTTCCAGCTGCGCAATGAGTTCAGGCTTGGCATCTGGAAATCGCCCTTGGGAAGGAGAAGAGAACATTAAGTTCAGCTGAAGGTCCATGAACCCTCAGAGCTCTCCCTGTGAAGGCAGAGAAGAAACCAAAGGAGTGAAATCATTCTTTGACAGCAGGGCTTGGGAAGCTTCTTCTGGACCACGGCCAAAGGCCGCGTCGTGAGCTGCGTTCATCCCTATATCTGATAAATGAAGGGAAGAATAATAAAAGCCAACAAACTATGTTTGTTTTACTTAAGTAATAAATACTGAAATTTTTATTATTACAAAGCACAGCTTTTAATTTGAATTAGACACACAATTTAAATTGTGGATGGTAAGTGAAGGGGAACGCCTGGCAGTTTAGCTATATATTACTCCACAAGTAGGAAAGACAAGAAAGACACACAACTGTGCGGCAGACAAAACTCAGCCATTTCCAAGGAATCCAAATGGAGGGTGTGCACCCCTGGTCCAGCTTCTCCGCGTCCCTCTTGAAACATGGGGCAAGAACAGGTCACAGTATTAACAATGACCAGCCCTTAAACCTCCTCTCTGGAAAATGATTTCTGAAAATGACTTACTTCTGAATAGACGTGCACTGAATCCTGATCCAATTCAGTTTCTGGATGCAGTTCAGTTCAGCTCAAGTTCATACAGGAGGCTGATCCATCTGGCTTGGCTCTGTGAGTGCTGCACCCCCCAAGAGGTGGGCACTTGACCCTGATTCCGTCTCGTGTTCCACACTTTGTGGGCACTTTGCAAGCCAAGCTGGCTCAACCTGTTTGATGCTGGTGCTCCAGGCTGCTGGGCTCACCTCCCTCTGCTCCTTCTCAGGGCCTTTTGGAGTCTTGCCCTGTTGCATGGGAGCTGATGGTGGGAAGTCCCAGTTAAGTTTGATCTCAGTGGTACAGGGTCTCATGACTCATGAGCAGCGCACTCCGTCAAGCATAGCAAGCTGTGTGCTACCCATATTGTGTTCTGAGCAAACCTCAGAATCACAGGGCCTGAACCACAGAGAGATGAATGCTGGAGTTCTCAGGTGGGGCTGCTCTCCCCCCCGTCGTATACTCCAAGGGTTTTGGGGTGCTCAGAGTTTTTGGTTCTTGAACCCTAGAGCTCTCAAGGACCCTTGTTCAGTAGTACTGTCACCACACTGTATGTGCCATTGTCTCAGTCCAGGGACACTGAGACCCTCTAGGCTTAATTCTTTCCCTTGCAGGCACGGTACACTATCTTTAATTTAAGACTCACTCCTCAAGTTACTAGTCCTCAATGAGTATTTGGTAGCTTGCTGAACGGCTAGGCAGGATTCTGAACCTTTGTCCCCAACAGACGATGAAACAACTTAGTAAAGGGATTTTTACTTCATTAAGTACATAGGGTTACTTAAAGTTACAAAAGGCAGCAAATGCTAGAGGCATAAAACATCTAGGAAACATATCAGCATTAAAATAACAAAGCTAACTGTCTATCTCTATTATTCCCTAACTCTCACCTGGGTCAGCATTCTTTTGTAGCTCTTTCAGCTCCCAGTTAACTAGGAGGCCACGTGGCCCTGGTGGATCAGGCTTTCCCTACAGGAACTTGCACACACAAGCTTTTCCACCAAAAGACACCAAAAAGACAAAGATCTGACACTTTGGGCTTTGTTCTTATACTTCTCATGCTAACAGGACTCAGGTAACTCTGTACTCATTTAAACTGTCCAATCAGAAACTCTTGGGGACAGAATCTTCGAGAAGTGGGGCTGGATGCTAGCCCTCTCAGCTCTCCCCTCCCCACTGGAGGTCCATGAGCGCCTTTCTGTTTGCATAGGTGCTACATTATCACCTTCCATTGAGTTGTAAATTCCTTGCAGTTACTGGTTAGTTTGGTTCAGGCTGTACATTCTACTAGGCCTAAACTGTACATATTCATGACACCCACCCACCCCCATGAGCCTGGCAGCAGAAGTGCCATCAGTGCCCCAGCTGTGTGCTGAATGGCTTCACCCTCTACTTAGCATAAATCTTTAACCCCATGATCATGATATCGACTCCCCCCCCCGCCTTGTAGCTGCCATATATCAAGGAAGAAAAGGGGAGAGGGAGGCACAGCATGGTCTTTGGGGCTGGGGCCTTCCACTGTGTTTGGGGCCTCACAGGGCTGGGTGACATTGTTTGGCAGACCAGATACAGCTCATGGTTCGTAGGGTGCCAATTCCTGTTTCAGAGGCAGCAAAAATATCTTCCTGAAAAGGAAAAGGGTGAGAAAAAGCCATTGGCCACATGATGGAGGAGCCCCCTTACCCACAGAGGCCACATTACGGTAATTCTCCAGCATGACTTCCCTGTACAAGGCTCTTTGGTCTGGGTCCAGCAGAGCTGCCTCTTTCTCGGTGAAACGCACGGCCACATCCTCGAAAATCACCGGACCCTGCAAGAACAGAACACCCTCAGACAGTGTCCAGGAACCCAGACCTTCCTCTGTATCTCCAGCACAGGCAGGAAAGGAGTGGCTCCCAAGCCAGACAAAACATCCACACTTCCCTTCCTCACCAGAAGAAGACTGGAAGTATTTTCAGGCATCAAGTATAATCTTTTCCTAATCATGGATCCAGATAGTTTTGTCAGCAGTTTAGACTCCGCAGATGTACAGGTAAAAACGTTTGGGGAAAGCTGAACAAGGAAGTTGGGCATTTGCTCCTCTCATTGGCACTTTGTGTGCACTTCTGCCTACATGGCTGCTGTCAGGAGGGAAGATTTCAGATGATTTGCTGGGAGAGGACAGTTCTCATCAATATGCTGTCCAGGCTTTCAAGGAGGGAGGCCTTATTCTTCAGTGGTGGGCAGCCCAGTCCTCACCTGCACGGGCACAACCAAGACCTGCGCAGCAGCCAGCACAGGTGAGGAGGTGGGTAGAGGGGCGTTTTTCCTGTTACCACAAGTAACATCCCAGCCAGTCCTATGGGGTTACTTGAATCTCCACCAGCTATATAGCTAGCAGAAGTCCAAGCATCCTAGCGTAACACTGGCTCGCCCAGGAGAGAGGTCAAGATTCGGCAGAGGAGACACCTGCTGACCGTGCCGCCCTCCCAGGCCCAATTCACCCACCCCCCAATCTGCCTATGCCCAGAAACACCCTCTCTTCCCTCTCCGGAACTTTCATCACCCTCCCAAAGCCGCTGCACTGCTCAGCGGTGTACGTACCTCAGCCAGTGGCCTGGATAGAGCACCAGCAGGGTACCAGGCCCCTCGACAGGCACTGCCTACTCTTACGGACATTTGCAACACCTTTGGCCACTGCAGGATCCGCTGCAGGCATCATTTAGGATTGTGCTGTCAATCTGTGAAATCTCCAACTAGTGTCCAGTGTCCCCTCCCAAATCCATGGCTGCTGTCAGGAGGGAAGATTTCAGATGATTTTCTGGGAGAGGACAGTACTCATCAATATGCTGTCAAGACTTTCAAGGAGGGAGGCCTTAGTCTTCAGTGATGGGCAGCCCAGTCCTCACCTGCACCGGCAGAAATAAGGCCTGTGCAGCAGCCAGCACAGGTTAGGAGGCGGCTAGAGGGGAGTTTTTACTCTTACCACTGCAATGGAAGATCAGAAGATCATCAGGTGGATGATGTGGTGTTGACAGCGATTCCATGTTTTGACAGCTGGTTGACAGCTCTGATTCTCTGCCTTTCTCACCTGGGATGTGGGCCCGACTGGTAAGGGGGGCCCCGCCACACCTAAAAGGCGCTATAGTGGCCATACTAGGGCCAGCGCAAGATCGTGACGTGGGGGAGGTTGTGCTCCTATTAGGACAGCTGCAAGACATGCCTGATGAGGGTACCCCGAGGCCTAAAACCCGGCAGGTGTCCGAGGAACTGAACCCTCCCAAATCCAAAGGGAGGGTTCCCACAGGGAAATATCAAAAGGGGAAAGGACAAAATAGATGGCCTGTCCACATCCGAACTGTACAAACTCTGGGAGAAGGAACGGGCCACTAAGAGAACCCCAACCAGAATAAGACAAGCAATGGCTACAGATTCCTCAGCAGAGCCACCTGAAGCAAATAGAGTATCCCCCGCTACATCTGAGAAAGACCTTACCACGTTGGGATGGGGCATTCCCTGCTCGATTGATGCTGCCCACACAGCAGCAGCTAACTGCGGGGGTCTGTTCACAGGTGAAAGGCATTCCCCTCACCAAGACACCATTAGGGCATTTGCAGTGGGGGGAAGGGCCTGGACAGGTCTGGCAGGTGGACTACATAGGCCCACTGCCCCAAGCAGGTAGGTGGCAGTATCTCCTCGCCATGGTAGGTACCTACTCTGGGTATCTATTTACACACTCTGGGGCTAGGGCAAACCAGCAGACTACAATCAAAGGAATGGAGGTGCTAATATGGAGGTATGGTGTGCCCGCACAGGTCCAGAGCAATAATGGTAGCCACTTTGCAGGGGCCGCAGTGCAGGACTGGGCCAACGAGTGGGGGATTCAGTGGGTCTTCCACATCCCACACCATCCCCAGGTAGCTGGATTAATAGAGAGGATGAATGGGCTACTAAAGCAAAAGATCAGAGAGTTGACTCCTGACCATACGTTAAAAAAGTGGAGCACAGTATTAGACCAGGCAGAATTTCAGGTAAACAGCAGGCCCATTGGCAGAGGTCAGACCCCCCTGCAACGTATGGTGGGCTTAGGAGCCCCCACCCCAGCTGCAGTACTGAAGGTGTGGAAGACAAACACTGATGGCATTGTACCAATACGTGTCACTCCTGGTAGCATTGGGGTGGACCTGGCTACACCTGGGGAGGTAGTGGTACCTGCCGGAGGGAAGGTTGTTATCCCCTTAGGGGTTGGGATCGCCGTGCCCTCTGGAACCAATGGAAGGATTCCCCCCCCCCCCCGATCAGGACTGGCACTTAAAGGGGTACAGGTGCTAGGAGGGGTGGTGAACCCTGACTACCAGGGGGAATTATCCTCCATAATGGAGGTAAGCATGACCTCACCTGTCAGGCTGGACAGCGGATCGCACAGCTAATCTGCGAGAAATGCAACATGCCAGCCATCTGAGGGGTGGATGGACCAGGGAAGCCCACAGCCAAAGGAGACAGGGGATTTGGCTCCACTGAAGAAGAAATATGTAGTGGGCAAAAAGTCTGGGTTATATACCCCCACCAACCAAACAAGGCTGGGGAAATCATCAGTCGGGGCCCTGGGTCCTCATATTGGGTGCTAGTGGCAGGAGCAGACTCTCCTGTCTCTTTAGATATAGGAAAACTTAAGCGTAGGGAATAAAAACTCCTATACCCTACCAAAAAAAGAGGCTGCAGACAACCAATAAAGGGGACCACTGTGACACCAAGGGGTGGAATGTATTGGAATCAGATTGGAAAATTGGATTGGAAAATCTGCCAAGGAGGTAGATGTGGTGTCAGCAGTGGCCCCTTTAAGGGTAAGGCCTGGGCATCCAGCAGAGTGTGCTGCACAGCTGCAGCCACTTGAAGGCAATAGGGCCCTCAGGGATATAAGGAGCACCTGAGGCAGGAAGGGGGGTGTGGGTTGGAGAAGGAGTGCAGGTTGGAGGAGAGGAGACGAGACCCTACCTACCTACCTACCTACCTACCTACCTCAGACTATGACTCGGCTTATTGGCTCTGGACTCTGATTTGGCAACTTTCATTGATTGGCCTGGGACCTGACTCTGACTCTTGCTTGCTGCAATGGTGAGTTAAACAAGGGAAACTAATCAGCCTTAAGCGGGCAGGAGGCCCAGTGGGGAGGAGCTGTGGCAAGACACCAGGCCCCCTGACCTGCACTGCCTACTCTTATGGATATTTGCAACACCTTTGGCCAGTGCAGGGTCCGCTGCAGGCACAATTTAGGACTGTGCTGTCAATCTGTGAAATCTCCAACTGAAGTGTCCAGGATTTCAGCCAAGCCAGGCCCTGCCTGGGACTCTTGGGGTGTTGCTGCCAGTCAGAGTACACAGCCTGGGACAGGCAGACTGAGGGGCTGACTCCATATCTCAGCCTCCTATGCGTGAAGCAGAGTATTCCTGCCTTAGCTGGTGAACGTGGATTTGTCCTGGAAAACTTTACGGCAGAAGGTAAGAACATAAAAACAGCCCCACTGGATCAGGCCATAGGCCCATCTAGTCCAGCTTCCTGTATCTCACAGTGGCCCACCAAATGCCCCAGGGAGCACACCAGATCACAAGAGACCTCATCCTGGTGCCCGCCCTTGCATTGACATTCTGACATAGCCCATTTCTAAAATCAGGAGGTTGCGCATACACATCATGGCTTGTACCCCATAATGGATTTTGCCTCCAGAAACTTATCCAATCCCCTTTTAAAGGTGTCCAGGCCAGTCGCCATCACCACATCCTGTGGCAAAGAGTTCCACAGACCAACCACACGCTGAGTAAAGAAATATTTTCTTTTGTCTCTCCTAACCCGGTCAACACTCAATTTTAGTGGATGTCCCCTGGTTCTGGTATTATGTGAGAGTGTAAAGAGCATCTCCCTATCCACTCTGTCCATCCCCTGCATAATTTTGTATGTCTCAATCATGTCCACCCTTGGGCGTCTCATTTCTAGGCTGAAAAGGCCCAAACGCCGTAGCCTTTCTTCATAAGGAAGGTGCCCCAGCCCAGTAATCATCTTAGTTGCTCTCTTTTGCACCTTTTCCATTTCCACTATATCTTTTTTGAGATGCGGCGACCAGAACTGGACACAATACTCCAGGTGTGGCCTTACCATCGATTTGTACAATGGCATTATAATATTAGCCGTTTTGTTCTCAATAACTTTCCTAATGATCCCAAGCATAGAATTGGTCTTCTTCACTGCCGCCACACATTGGGTCAACACTTTCATCGACCTGTCCACCACCACCCCAAGATCTCTCTCCTGATCTGTCACAGACAACTCTGAACCCATCAGCCTATATCTAAAGTTTTGATTTTTTGCCCCAATGTGCATGACTTTACACTTACTAACATTGAAGCGCATCTGCCATTTTGTTGCCCACTCTGCCAGACTGGAGAGATCCTTCTGGAGCTCCTCACAATCACTTCTGGTCTTCACCACTTAGAAAAGTTTGGTGTCCTCTGCAAACTTAGCCACCTCACTGCTCAACCCTGTCTCCAGGTCATTTATGAAGAGGTTGAAAAGCACTGGTCCCAGGACAGATCCTTGGGGCACACCGCTTTTCACCTCTCTCCATTGTGAAAACTGCACATTGACACCCACTCTCTACTTCCTGGCCTTCAACCAGTTCTCAATCCATGAGAGGACCTGTCCTCTAATTCCCTGACTGTGGAGTTTTTTCAGTAGCCTTTGGCGAGGGACCATGTCGAACGCCTTCTGAAAGTCCAGATATATAATGTCTACGGGTTCTCCCACATCCACATACCTGTTGACCTTTTCAAAGAATTCTATAAGGTTCGTGAGGCAAGACTTGCCCTTACAGAAGCCATGCTGATTTTCCCTCAGCAAGGCCTGTTCGTCTATGCGTTTTGAGATTCTATCTTTGATGAGGCATTCCACCATCTTACCCAGTATAGATGTTAGGCTGACCGGCCTTTAGTTTCCCGGGTCCCCCCTCTTTCTCTTTTTAAAGATAGGCATGGCATTTGCTATCCTCCAATCTTCTGGCACCATGGCCGTTTTGAGGGACAAGTTGCATATCTTAGTCAAGAGATCAGCAACTTCATTCTTCAATTCATTAATAACTCTTGGGTGGATGCCATCAGGGCCCGGTGACTTATTGATCTTTAATTTATCAATGAGATCTGAAACATCTTCTCTTTTAACCTCTATCTGACTTAACTCCCCGGTCAGGAGGGGCCGTTCGGTGTGTAGCTTCCTGATAAGGCTACAGACCTGCTGAAGACAATACTGCTTAGACCAGTAGACTAGAATGGTTCTCACACATTTGGCACCGGGACCCACTTTTTTGAATGCGAATCTGTCAGGACCCACCAGAAATGATGTCATGACTGAAAGTGAAATCATCAAGCAGGGAAAATTTTTAACACTCCTAGGCTGCACCCTGCCCACAATTACCCAGGAGTAAGTCCCATTGACTATCATTGTTAAGTGAATATACATAGTAGCTGGTTAAAAGTTCAGCTCTGTCACATTTCCCCAAATGCAGTCACATCTCAGGGGAGCATCAAGTCTAATATACTAAAAATAAAATATAGAAATGAATGGGTACCAACTGAAATTGGCCTACTGGGTCCTGACCCACAGTTTGAGAAATTACCATAGTATTTCTAGAACTCCTTTTTTTTCAACTTCCTTCCTTCTTTAACCCGTTTCTGCCCAACCCACAGGTGTACCTGTTTGATCCTTGTTGTGTAGATGCAACGTTGGGCAGAAATGACTTAATCTTAATTTTTTCTTGATAAGTCAATACTTGATAAGTCAACATTTTAAATGTTCACAGTGGCCTTTTGCTTCGTCGTCTGAATTGTCTGTAAGCGGCAACAGACTTTTACATGTGTTGCAACTGTCCTGCTCTGGCTCCCCACCACAAAATTACCAATCAACTCCTAAAACTTCATACCTGAGCTGGATCTGCGGTACCCATTTGGAAGTCCGAGAGAGGAAGAGCTGATCCACACTGAATCCAGGTTGCCAGTCTGCAGTCTGTGGGAGCAGAAAGAACAAGGCAGGTCAGGGCTGGGTCTTCTCAGCATCACGTCCTGTCCCAAAGCAGCAGATGGAGACATTCTGGAGTGAAATTCTCAAGGGGGAGGTCTGGATTTTGGCTCCTTTCTTCCCCAACCTCTGAAGAAATTCTAGCATCAGGTGATGTGTTGGAAAATGTGTGGTAGGAACCAGAGGTGGCCCATAAATGGCTTTCTTGCGCACTATTAAACAACCCCGACTCCAACTGCAAGAATCTTTGTGGTTGTGATAATTGGCGCAGCCATTTCTAGCAAGTTTCCCCAAAGAGAATCTGTGCTCAGGACAGGGGATCGTCCTCTCCCTCCCTCCCCCAGCACAGGGAGGTCCACAGACGAGCCATTCCCCCCTCCCCAGTGCAACAGGCCAGGTACTCTGAATGCACCCAAGGAAGAGCCTCCCCTCCCCCCTGCACTATTCCTGGGTGTCGCACAGACCACCCACCTCTGCAGCCACAGACTCTCCTCCAGTGCAGAGTGCAAAGGGAAGATCCTGCCTGTGCTTGGGGGTAGCAAAGCAACCAGGTCCTTCTCCTTTGCCAGCCTCCGCCAAGACCTCCTCCAACCAGGAAACAGAAGCGGAACATGAATCCCCAGGAATGCTTGAGCACTGCCCTCCCCCTGGATCCAGAGCATGCTGGGAGGTGTAGTTCTTTGTTGTCTTTGCCTAAGACGCTCACACTACCTTTGCTGCAGCCTTTGGGGAGGGAGGAGGCTTCTGGGTGCCCCTGATGCGCTGCCACCCCTGAACCCAGTTCAAAGGAGGATGAGCTCTGGGCATTGGACTGGGGTGCAGAAGGGAGAGAGGCAGGTTCAGCTCAGTCCTGCAAGCATCTGCCTCTCCTGGTAATCTGGCCAGAGATGCTCAGGGGGTCTTCACTGCAGCCTTTGGGGAAAGGCTTGCCCTCCCTTGTCAGCACCCTCCTGCACTCTGTTTCATCCTCTCCCCTCCCCCTTTGGAATGGGGCAGAAAAAAAGCTTTCAACCCTAATGATACCTCTTTCTGAGGACCTGCCTCCCTGCCCTGTTTGGGGGCCACCCACAGACTTCTGACTTGACAAACTTTGAGTCTAATCCAGCCAGTTCTTACATTCTAGTAAAGAAGAAGTGAAGTAAATGAACTCTTGGCCCAGTAATGTAGAGCCTCCATGGACAGCAGCAGTTTACCACTGGGGACAAAGAAGCTGCTTTGGGGCTTCCTGGTGGCCAGTGTTGGAATGCTGCCGACTCCATGGGTCTTTGGACAGATCTGGAAACAGCCTCTCTTCTGTTTGCATGTTCCCCTCTCCCTCGCTTCATATATTCTCTCCCCCACTACTCAATTCACCTTCTCCTTGAGATCTCAGAATCTGCCCCATTGCTCCAATGCCAGGAAGGGAGGGAGAGAGGGACATGCCATTTCCCTTCCCAAGGACAGAGTGGAGGGAGGTGGGACAGGAAGAAAAACTGACTTCTTCTTCTTTCTTTAAACATCCTCCCATCTCACACTCTGGCCCTCCTCTAGGATTCAGAGCATCTGCTCCCCTCCTCCCCTTCCCTCCCTCTGCCCATCACAGAGTCAGATGTGTTTACTTTCCTAATTGAGTTAGAAAAGGGTTAAGGGGACAGAGAGTTCCATATGAGAGAGAGAGAGAGAGAGAGAGAGGAAAGACCCCTTCCTGACAAATCCCCCCCCCCCTTTTCTCTCTCCAGCCATGGAGCTGGAGGGAGCAACCAATGTGCAGCCTTGAACCTTGGATCAAAAGAGCAAGGCTCCAGGTGAAGCTGGTCCCCTCCCTCTTTTCTGACTGATCTCCTGGCCTTGTCAATAGCTGCGTGACAGGCAGAAGGCCTCCAGGGGAAGCTTTCCTTGCAGCTGGACCTGCAGTGACAAAAACATTTCAGAGCTGTCAAGGTGTCAGTGAATAAGCACACAGCAAGGAAAGACTGTTGCCTTCCCTTCCGCTGGAAGCATCAGGCTGGCCAGGATTAGGAGCCAACTCCTGCAGCAGATGGACTCTGGGTCTGATTCCACAGGGTGCGTCTTCTCCTAATCTAGTTCTGGTCAAGTCTGTTTTCAGCATCACACTAGGATATCCTGGGGGTGGTGCCAGAAGGGAAATAAAGTAGATTTGTAGGTAGAATTAGAACATTTGTAGGTAGAATTGAAGTAGCAAGTGCATGTGCTTAAACTATGGAACTCTCTGCCACGTGATATGCTGATAGCCAGTGACTCACATGGAGGTAAAACGTTTGACAAATGCATGGAGGTGAGAACTAGAAGCAGATATGGGCACCGGCTGAGGCCACCTCCTCTTAAGAGCAGCTGCTACTGCCCCTCCTTCCTCCCAGGTGTTTCAGCCAAACGGACCTTACATTTCGCTCACGGAATCTGTACTGTTTGGCAGTATTTGGTGCTACGCTGACACACACTGAGATCACTGCCCAGATGTAAAGGTTGGTCCAGCTGATTCCCACCCCTTCATGGATCCAGAGAGTTCACCAGCCATTACTTGCACAATTTCAGGTTTCCCTTCACAGTCATGAGGTCTAGACACTTAAAAATAAAAAAGATATGCAAGAATGATAAGATAGCAACTTCTGCTTGCATAAACTCACAGACTGAAGATCAGTCCTCTAGATCAGGGGTGCCCAAACTCCTGGCCCGTGCGCCACTTGCGGCCCGCAGTGGGTCTGCATCTGGCCCCCAAGTGGGTCGTGTGCCTCCAATGGGCACACGGCCCACGGAAGAATCACCGTGACCCGCGCTGCCCAAGCACACGAGCTCCTGGTATGTTTGTCCCTTGCTGCCGGCAGCGAGGGAAAGACCAGCCCAGCTTCTGCGCAACGCCTTTTATAGTGTTAAAGTAACGTGAGACTTGCAGATCTCACATAACCTTATTGCTGAAAGCCCATGCGTGCATGCACTAGGCTAGTCTTTCCCTGCCAGGCTCCGGGGGCAGCACATGGAGCCTGAAGCAGCAGGGAGAGACAGAGCGCCTGCGTCGCCACCTCCACGAGGGAGGTTCTGCGGGTGGACAACCATGCGAGCCAGCAGGCAGGCAGGCAGGCAGGCACTTCGTCATCAAAGTGCGGGTGAGTGCTGCCACCGCCACCTCTGCCGCACAGCAGCAGCAGCAGGTGCCAGGGAGAGCTGGCGAGCACCACCACAGAAGCAGCAGCAGCCAGCACCCTCACCAACAAGGCTCCCTCCCTGAATAACTTTGGTGTGAAGCAAAGAGTGAGTCTCCATTTAGAAATACTTTATTCCTTTTTTTACTGCTGCCTGCAACCTTCCTGCCCAAAATATGTGCCTACTCTGGGGTGGAACTTTTCCTGTGGTTCCCCTCCTCTACCCACCTACTTTTCCTGGATAAAAAGATGCACGCCTGCCCCACATTGTCTTCCTGTGCCTCTGGTTTTTAAAATGCTTGCTCTGCTGCTGTGACCATGTGCGGTGGGCAACACCCCCTCTGGTGTTTCCCATTTCCTCCCTCAACTATAACTGCTTTTATAATTTTTTTAAAATTCTCTTTCTTTTGGGGTGGGGTTTTGTGCAGCAACATGTGTATTTAGCGCCACTGTTCTGTCACTGATGTTTCCATGTGTTCCTCGACTTTTTTCTTTTTTCTTCCATGCCAAAAGGTGTGTGCTTCAGGGCACATCCTGCCTGTTTCTGAACAAGTTATATCTGTGGGGGATCCTGCCTCAGAGTCAGCTTATGTCTCCATGTATTTCTGGCTTTGTCTTTGTCTGGCTTTTTCCTGGCCAAGAGGTAGGTTCTTATGGCGTGCGTGCGTGCGTGCGTGTGTGTGTGTGTGTGTGTGTGTGAGAGAGAGAGAGAGAGAGAGAGAAAGCACACACACATCAGTGACATTACTAATACTGCTGTCTCATTACTTCCCTCAGGTATGGATAGAAAGTGGAGAAAAGTGGACAATGAGGGCCGTATTTTCAGCCCAGAACGGGGCACCAAGTACTTTTTCACGCACTGCAGTGAGAAAGCCCTGTGCCTTATCTGCAATGAGAACGTTGCTGTTCTCAAGAAATACAATCTGCGTTGCCACTATGAGACCAAGCATGAGGACATACTCGCAGTACACAGGAGCACAGCGTTCTGAGAAACTGGAGCAACTCAAACGAAATTTGGAGTCACAGCGCGCTGTGTTCATGCACAGGAGAACAGAGAATGAAGCTGTGACCAAGGCCAGTTACAAGGTGACATACAGATTGTCTAGAAAGGGGAAGCCATTCACAGATGCAGAACTAATCAAAGGCTGTGTAGTGGATATGGTGGAAGAGATAACCCCAGGTTTTGAAAGTGCTTTCAACACAGTGAGTTTGTCACGAAGTACTGTAACTCGAAGATTAGAAGATATTGGAAACAACATTGTCCATCAAACTGTAGACAAGGCAAGCCAGTTTCAAGTCTACTCTCTGGCTCTCGACGAGTCTACAGATGTGTGTGACACCTCACAGCTCCTGGTGTTCTTCCGTGGTGTCGACAGCGAATTTAATGTGACTCAAGAATTGGCATCAGTGCACAGCATGCATGACACAACAACTGGGGAAGACATCTTCAAAGAATTAGAAAAGTCTTTATTAGAATACAATCTGGACTGGAGTAAGCTGAAATGTGTGACAATTGATGGAGGAGAGAATATGTCTGGGGTGAAGAAAAGTTTGGTTGGACAAATAAGAAGAGTGGAGAGTAGTGGACTATCAAAGCCTATGTTTCTGCATTGTATCATCCATCAGCAAGCACTGTGTGCAAAATATGTGGACGTGATTTGTGTTCTGAAACCTGTGGTAGATACCATAAATTACATAAGATCTCATGGCCAATTCATCACCAATTTTGTGAGTTCCTGAAGGATTCAGACATCATAGACTTGCCCTTCTATACAGCAGTCAGATCACTCAGTTGTGGGAAGGTCCTCTTGCGTTATTTCCAGCTCAGAGAGGAAATAAAATTATTTCTGCTACAGAAGAATTACCATGTACCAGACCTGTATGACACTGACTGGCTCATGAAACTGGCTTTTTTTGTAGATTTGATATCCCACGTGAACCAACTCAATATCAGTATGCAAAGAGAAAACAATCTAATCAGTGACGTCTTCTCACTTGTGAAGGCATTCAGGTCCAGATTGCTGCTCCTTGGAAGGAATGTACAACACCAGAACTTGGAACACTTACCCACCTGTGCAAAATTGCGTGCTGGGAGTGGAGCAGCATTTCCATCATCATTTGCTGCAGAAAAAGCAATTATTTCTACCCCACCCTTTAATAATAAAAGTAATTTATTTCTACCCCACCCTTCTCCCCAAAGGGACCCAAGGCGGCATACAACAAGTTAAAAGCAGATTAAAACAGAATTTAATAAACAGATAAAAGCATTGACATATTGACAGATATCATAAAAAACAGTAATCCATCATGTGGATCCAGTAATCCATCATGTTTCATGATATTCTGTTATTTGTTTGTTCAGTATGTTGCAATCTGATTTCTGAAAGCTTTAAATCAGAAAGAGGATATTATATTTTCCTTGGAAAGGTGGAAGAATTCACAGCCCAATCCTGCGCTGCCCGGCACTGCGGGACCTGGCGGCTCCGCAAAGTGCCCCCGCCGGACCCAGAGCCTCCTGCGCTAACGCGGGAGGCAGGCTTCTCAGGTGAAGTAAGGGAACAATGGGACTACTCACTTCAGCGGCGACTGTTTGGTTGCTGCTAAAGTGAAGGTGCTGGTGTTGGGCGCGCAGCCCTCCACGAGCACCCTGGATCTTGCAGAGATTGGCTCCGCGGACCTGCCTCTCCCCCATCCCTGGGAACACCCCTGACAACGCCTCCCCCCTCCCCGGAAGGCCTCACCCATGTCCCCGGGAACACCCCCATTCCCCGTTCCATATGCAGTACAGATCTGTAACATTTCCCCAAATGAAGTCACGTTCCATGGTAACATCAAGTCTAAGACACTAAAAATAAAATACACCTTGAAATGAATGGGGACCCACCTGAAATTGGCTCGCGACCGACCTAGTGGGTTCCTACCCACAGTTTGAGAAACACTGTAGTTCTGTATTCACTCGGAGCTTTGCGTGTTCTCATTTTCATAAGAACATAAGAACATAAGAACAGCCCCACTGGATCAGGCCATAGGCCCATCTAGTCCAGCTTCCTGTATCTCACAGCGGCCCACCAAATGCCCCAGGGAGCACACCGGATAACAAGAGACCTCATCCTGGTGCTCTCCCCTACATCTGGCATACTTAACCCATTCCTAAAATCAGGAGGTTGCGCATACACATCATGGCTTGTACCCCATAATGGATTTTTCCTCCAGAAACTCGTCCAATCCACAGCTTCGTTTCATTCCACAGCTGGGCTTTTCTAATATTTAGGTAACTAAGGTTACAACATAAGAACATAAGAACAGCCCCACTGGATCAGGCCATAGGCCCATCTAGTCCAGCTTCCTGTATCTCACAGCGGCCCACCAAATGCCCCAGGGAGCACACCGGATAACAAGAGACCTCATCCTGGTGCTCTCCCCTACATCTGGCATACTTAACCCATTCCTAAAATCAGGAGGTTGCGCATACACATCATGGCTTGTACCCCATAATGGATTTTTCCTCCAGAAACTCGTCCAATCCACAGCTTCGTTTCATTCCACAGCTGGGCTTTTCTAATATTTAGGTAACTAAGGTTACAATCCTAACCAATTTTCCAGCACAGACATAAGGGTAATATAACTACAAAGTAAGGGAACAAACATTGCCCTACCCCTACAGTGCTTATTGGCTCATGTCCATATCACCAAACTCCATTCCCAAACCAGAAGCAGTTTCACACTTTTAAGAAAAGCTTTTCTTTCTTTCTTTCTTTCTTTCTTTCTTTCTTTCTTTCTTTCTTTCTTTCTTTCTTTCTTTGTAAGAAAGAGAGAATAATAATGAATTGATGACTAAATGTACATCACACACCTTTAAAAATCAAAGTTGAAAAGGCCACTTGACACAAAAGGGAGAGGAAAGACTGACAGCTGACAGTTAGGAACTGCCTAACACAGCACTGGACAAAGGGAGAGAAAAAGGTTGGCAACCACAGCTTGTCTGGCTTATGTAATTGTTCTAAACGCCCAGCAGATGACTCGCATTGTGGTGTGTATTTGCAATACTAGATCTGAAACTCCATTTGCAAGTTGTAGGCCTGCAAAAGCAGAGTGCAGCCTCCATCCTCTCAGCTTTCCAAGGGGAATGCAATGCGCTCTGTGAAATAATAAAAGTATTCAGCACTGCCGATCCTCTCAGCTCTGGTCTCCACTGTATGAGGAAATTAAAAAGTTCTTCAGATTACATGCCCACTATTAGCAGGGCTCAAGTAATGTCTTCACCACAAGTAAAGTCTAGCAGTCAGAAGAAGAAACAGAGACAAGAAGCTCTAACCAACCAACTTGATACATAGGTTACAGCAGCCCCATCTACTGTCACAAGAGGGCATTCATACCCTTGGTTAAAATGCACCCTGCTCTGGCTCTGTTCTCTCATGTCCCCACCAACCCTTGGAATATGATTTAAAAAATGTGGAAACAGGGTGAGGCTCGGTATTAAAAGGGTGGAGTCCAGCACCAGCCTGAGAAGACTGAGAAGGTTAAAATTTGGTGCCAGTCCACCGAGAAAAAGGTAAAAAACCTGTCGAGACATCTGCCCACAGTTTGATTTTAATTTTTTTTTGCCATAGAAGCTGTGACCCCGCACACTTTGCCTTCCCCCTCCTTTGCTTTGGCCATGTTTCAGTCAATGTGTGATGCTCAAAGCCAACCTTTCAAAGGCTTTGAGTCAAAGGCAAAGGGGAATTTCTTCTCAATAAGCAAGGCAAGTGATTCATCAGCTGATCACACCAGCCTCACAGCCCAATCCTATCCACACTTTCCTGGGAGTAAGCCCCATTAACTCGAATGGAAATTTCCTTCTGAGTAGACATGCATAGGATTGGGCTGTGATTCTCCTCCTCTGCTGCTGCTGGGGCTGGGCTTTCTTCACTCAGAGGCAGTATTTAGCAGCACTGGCTGGACTATGACCAGAAGGCCTGCTGGGCAAGTGAGTGGGCCTGGTGATTGGGAAACGCTGAATGTTTTGGCCTGAAGCAACCTACAACTACTGGGTAACTGCAGAGGAACCATGGCATGCAGGGCTCCTGTGTAGTGGCCAGTGGTGCAGCTACGTAATGCAGCAGGGAACAGAAACAGAGGCAAGGATCAAAGTGCCAAGAGGAATTTATTGTAGTGCTCCAAACCAAATAGGTGATTCCAATTAGTCTAGCTGGAACTATCTCACTCACACTTTACTCTAGACCAGATTTTTCCAAACCAAGGCCCGGGGGGGGGGCACATCCAGCCTGACAGAAGATTTTACCTGGCCCATGGCATAGTGGTGGGGAAGGGACTTACTCTTGAGTACACATGCACAGGATTGGGGTGTAACAGCTGTCAGACACAGCTGGTGTCTGTGGGACAGGCTGGTGGCAGTGGGACAAGATGAGAAAACGTTAGGAGGAAGTTGTCCTAATCATTAGTGGTTTGACCGAGTTGTGCTCTCTCTGTGCATTTTGCTGGAGCAGTGTTTCTCAAACTGTGGGTCGAGACCCACTAGGTGGGTCACGAACCATTTTCAAGTGGGTCCCCATTCATTTCAATATTTTATTTTTAATATATTAGACTTGATGCTACCATGGGATGTGACTGCATTCAGGGAAATGTTACAGACCTGTACTTTTTTTTTTTTGTAGTAAACCTTTAATGGCATAAATACATCTGTAACAAATTCTACAAAACAATGACACCAAAAAGCTTGCAGCACAAGCGACACACATCAAGGAAAAATCTATTCACAAAGAGTAAACTGTTCAACCAACCAATACTATGACTTAGGAATCATGGCTTAGGATTAACTATAAAGCGTTCTGGAAATTCCCAAAGCAAGTGAAAAAAACAAAAACGGGTCACACATTTTGCAAAGACAAATTAACTTGTCTAAAGGCAGGAGTTTTTGATAGAACAAGAGCTAGGTATCTGGCAACAGCAAATGTCAAGGATCCAATAGCATCTTCCATAAACCTTGAAAGAGAAAATTCACATGAAGGAGGATAATAGGAAACCCAGGTGGCTAAATATAATTTTCGTATAAAAGAATGATGAGGACAGAAAAATAATATATGAGACAGAGTGTCTGGAACTTCCTTACAAAATAAACAAAGACGTTTGTCTCGAGGGATACACAAAAAACAACCATAATGTACTGCGGAAGGGAATATGTTAAAACGGGCTAACAAAAAGGCTCTTTTCAGCTGCGGATTAGTGAGAGTGAAAAAGTAGTTGGAAGTCAAAGCATGTTGAGGAGATAGACCAAAAAAAAAGAGGAGAACAAATGGGATTGAGGGTACTTTTGAGAAAATTAAATTCAGCCAAGAAAAGATTCTCCCTAATAATACTGTAGGCTTGTTGTAAGCTTAAATCCGCTAATGCTTCGATAGAAAGATTAATGGAAGAGAGTTTTGCTTCCACTGATCGAAACCAAGAGGAGACATAGGAATCCTTTAATAGAACCAAAATAAGAGAATCAGGGGACGGAGTTAAGTGAATTTTGAGCCAAAATTTAAATGTTAACAACCAGGCATAGGTGGAGGGAAGATGAAGACCTAGCTCTATTAATATAGAAGAAAGACGAATAAAGTTAGGAATTCCAAGAATCTTCCAGAAGAAGGAAGCAGCTAACCGATTGATATCCTTAGTAACTGCTTGTATCCATAATGGAACTCCATAAAATAAATGGGAAATAATCTTGGATTTAAAGATTTGAATTGCAGCAGGAATGAATTGATTTCCGGAATTAAAATGAAAATTTATGATAGCTGAAAGATAGGTGTTAGTGGAAGAAATAATTGCCTTTTTGTGAAGAGACCATGATAGTTTGTAGTGAAACAGAAGACCTAGATATTTAAAAGATTTGACGTGAAGGTACGAATGAGAATTGATTGACCAGATGGAAGGGGACCAGTGTCAGGGAAAAAACCATAATTTGTGTCTTTTTAGAATTAATGATGAGGTCATTCTTCTTACAGTATGATTGAAACTTAGTTATAAGTTCCCTTAGCCCAGATTTAGTTAAAGCCAAGAGAACAGCATCATCTACATAGAGCAATATAGGAACCGGAAGATTATTAATTACTGGAAGAGAAAAAGAATTTGTCGCTAAATGAGAAGGGAGATCTGCCAAAAATAGATTAAATAGTAGGGGGGCAAGGATACACCCTTGCCTCACACCCTTATTAATTGGAAAGCTAGAAGAAAGAACATTAGAAAAGGGAATACGTACTTGACAACGATTATGAGAATGAAGTTGACGAAGTAAAAATAATAAACAGAGATCAATTCCCCAATTATTGAGCTTATTCCATAAAAGATCTCTATTTATAGAATCAAACGCACCTTGAAGGTCGATAAAAGCAACAAATAAACTAGATCTGTTAAAAATAGACTATTTCTCTGCTAAAAATAATAAAAGAAAAGCATGGTCAAGAGTAGAAACTCCTGGGCGAAAGCCAGATTGTTCAATCCCTGGAATGTTATTTGAGCGTGCCCAGGACGATAATTTAGAAAGGAGGAATTTGGCATAAATCTTCCCGATGCTGGACAAAAGACTTATTGGTCGGTAATTAGATGGAAGAGCTGGATTATCTTTCTTAAAAATTGGAAAAAGAAACGAATGCCGCCATACGTCAGGAAAACAACCTGAGGTGTTAATCAGGGTGAAAAGTGAAGCTAGAGGGTATGCCCACCAACCAGGATTGCTTAACAGGACCTCATTAATTATGAGGTCAGGGCCTGGAGCTTTGGCAGGTTTAAGAGAGATAATTAGATCGTGAATCTCGGTCGGGGAAACCGGTTGCCATTTGGGAAGATTCTGAAGGGCATCATTTAGGAGAGGAGGGGGAGGATGAGAATAAAAGGTTTTGGAAAAGTAGTCTACCCAAGTAGCCTCTGGAATTGGAGGGTGTATAATGTAAGGGGGACGACACGCCCTTGTAACTGCAGACCAAAAGGCCTTGTGGTTTTTGGACAAAATGGCTTGATGTAGAGAGGACCACTTTTTAAGGGCATAGTGTTGCTGTTTATCCTGAAACGTTTTATGACATTCACTTCGAAAACGAAAATAATTCCTTAGATTATAATAGGAAGGACAACTATGGATAGAATAAAACAAAGAGCGAACTAGCTTTTTAAGCCTCCAACATTCTGCATCGAACCATGTATTACTGGCATGGGAAGAAGGTAGATTTGGACTAAGATCACTCAGATGACCAATCAGAGAAGTAGTTAAAGAGATAAAAACTTTAATCGCGTCAGGACAGGTCTTAGAAGAGGATAAATCTTCTAAAAGAGAAATAGTCGTAGGAGCCTGAGTCCAACAAGCTGAGCCTTGCTCTGCTGCAGGAGTCCATCTGTAGGGCCGGGTTGGATTTGGGGAAGGCAAGAAGAGGGAAGGAGCCCCAGAAGGGATTTGAAGGGAAAGGCAAATAGGTGAGTGATCACTTTCTGAACGGGGACTAACATAAAAATCAGAGAGGAGGGGATCAAGGTCTGAGGAAATTAAAACATAATCAATCACGCTAGCTCCTCTAGGAGAAAAATGAGTATACTCTCCAGGGATGTCCTGACCCCTGGCACCATTTAAAATAAATACATTTGCTAAAATACACAAATTTAAAAAGGATGGAGCAAAACTATTTATTGAAGAGTCTTTGGAATGTCTTGACTTCGAGAACCAGGGGGGAATTTGGTCTACAAAATGCCAATTCATAAATTGGGCTAAAACTGAATTGGAAGAACCAATTCTAGAATTAAAATTTTCAGAAATAATCAGGGAAGCCTGGGGATGAGATTTGGAAGAAACAGACACAATCTCACCAAGATCTGACCATATATCTGGTGGGGCCAAATTCGCTGGGGGGATATACACGTTAAAAAGGAGAATTTGAACTGTTTTAAACTGAAGAAGAAAAATTTGGAAATAAAGTAAATTAGAATGAAGCTGTGTAATGATATAAGGGGATCCAGACCTGGCAAAACAACAAAGACCCACACAAGGTCTTCCAAAAACATTCCTCTTAAAAGCAGGAGTAGAGAAAGAAGTACAACCTGTTAGAGTCATTGGGGACCAAGTTTCCTGCAGCAGGATAAGGTCAAACTGGAAAGAAATCTGATAAAATCTTTGTCAGAATGCTTGGAAGACCAGCCTGAGATGTTCCAGGTTATAATAGTTAAAGGGGGAGGGGATGAAGAGACAGGAAAAGAGAGCTGTAGTTAATGAGTGAGTGAGCTGGTGGAATCTACTCCAGAGACTGAAGGGGATGGGGAGGGACAAGAGGACTTTAGTGGGGAAAGGTAAAGAAGGAGAGGATCAGAAGAGGGTGAGGAATCCACCACACTATTGCTCCTACAAATCTCCTCCTGTGCATCAAGGGGGGCAGGGACATCACATAGAACAAGGGCATCATTAGTCAAAACAGAGGAAGGGGCTGAAGACATGGAAGGTTGTCCCTGCAGGGAAGAAGGAGGGCCCATAGGAGACTTAATAGAGAGGAGACCCCTTTGAGCAAGATCCGGGCTGCTATAGGAGGAAGTCTCAGAACCTACAGTGACAGTCGAGGGTTTGGAATTGTTAGATAGAAAAAAACTAGTAAAGTTATCGAAATGAGGGTCGTTAAAAAAATGGTACCTGGACAGGGGTCAGGGATTTCATTAACAGACAGGGGAAAACCATGATCCTGATATAATGCACTCTGAGATAGAGGCCCCTTATCAGGAGCTAACAAGCAATTTGCAGATGGCTGTGCTGGCCTGGGCATGCAGAGGACATATTCATCAGTATTGAGAGAATTTGCAACAGCCCTTGAGTTTGCTTTAAGTTCATCTGTCATTTCGGCCCATGCTGGAGCAGCTGAAATTAAGGTGGTAATCGAAAGATCGTTAAGCTTCTTCAGAACAACAACATGCTTGGTAAAATCAGGGTCCGAAATGGCTCCCACTACATCACAAGAAGTGGGTGAGACGTAGGTGGCAGGGGAAAATTGCACAGATGAAGAGGAAAGATGCTGAGCAGAGCTGTCAATGCTGACGTCATTAGAAGCTGAAAAGGAGTGAGCTGGAGCCGTGAATAGACCATCCGAGCTAGAAATGGAACAATCCATCTCTGGCTCTGTAGGTGAAACTCTAGAGATTGTTTTCTGAGTGGATTCTGTGATTTTTCCATCTATTTCTGTAGCACAAAAAGCATTGGAAGAATGGATTCTATTCAAACTAGTTAGTTGTTCCATATCTATTTTACAGCTGGAAGAGAGAGAAGGGCAGAAAGGTGGCTTTGGAGTCTTTGTGACTTTCCTTTTGAATTTCATCCGAGGTCCAGCTTGTTTAAATACTCTCTGGATAATAATATTGCAAGATCTCAAATGAGATCTGATGTTGAGCAACTTATTAGAAATGTGGACAGAGCTAAAAGATAAAAAAAAGTCGTTTAAAATTCAGACAGGTGGGAAGAAAAAACAATTCCAATAACTCCTCAGAATGAAGTTCATGATTCAGCAGCTGCGATAGGGAGTTCAAAATTCTTTGCTTTTTAGTCCAAAGAAATGCTTCATAACGAGGAATGTGTAAAACAATGTCTGTAGGATGCAATAACAGCTGGGTTTTACAAGCAGGCCCCACTGACCGATGATTGCTGTTAATCATATCAGCTGGTGGTGAAGAGAGGGGGGTGGGGTAAGGCTGGTTTCTGGTTCACTAGCTCCATTCCTTTTATACCAGGCAGCAAGCTGTGAGATGTTCTGAGACAGGGAATTAGAGGACAGGTCCTCTCATGGATTGAGAAGTGGTTGGAGGCCAGGAAGCAGAGAGTGGGTGTCAATGGGCAATTTTCACAATGAAGAGAGGTGAAAAGCGGTGTGCCCCAAGGATCTGTCCTGGGACCGGTGCTTTTCAACCTCTTCATAAATGACCTGGAGACAGGGTTGAGCAGTGAAGTGGCTAAGTTTGCAGACCAAACTTTTCCGAGTGGTGAAGACCAGAAGTGATTGTGAGGAGCTCCAGAAAGATCTCTCCAGTCTGGCAGAATGGGCAGCAAAATGGCAGATGCGCTTCAATGTCAGTAAGTGTAAAGTCATGCACATTGGGGCCAAAAATCAAAACTTTACATATAGGCTGATGGGTTCTGAGCTGTCTGTGACAGATCAGGAGAGAGATCTTGGGGTGGTGGTGGACAGGTCGATGAAAGTGTCGACCCAATGTGCGGCGGCAGTGAAGAAGGCCAATTCTATGCTTGGGATCATTAGGAAGGGTATTGAGAACAAAACGGCTAGTATTATAATGCCGTTGTACAAATCGATGGTAAGGCCACACCTGGAGTACTGTGTCCAGTTCTGGTCACCGCATCTCAAAAAAGACATAGTGGAAATGGAAAAGGTGCAAAAGAGAGCGACTAAGATGATTACGGGGCTGGGGCACCTTCCTTATGAGGAAAGGCTACGGCGTTTGGGCCTCTTCAGCCTAGAAAAGAGACGCCTGAGGGGGGACATGATTGAGACATACAAAATTATGCAGGGGATGGACAGAGTGGATAGGGAGATGCTCTTTACACTCTCACATAATACTAGAACCAGGGAACATCCACTAAAATTGAGTGTTGGCCGGGTTAGGACAGACAAAAGAAAATATTTCTTTACTCAGCGTGTGGTCGGTCTGTGGAACTCCTTGCCACAGGATGTGGTGCTGGCGTCTAGCCTAGATGCCTTTAAAAGGGGATTGGACAAGTTTCTGGAGGAAAAATCCATTATGGGGTACAAGCCATGATGTGTATGCGCAACCTCCTGATTTTAGAAATGGGTTATGTCAGAATGCCAGATGCAAGGGAGGGTACCAGGATGAGGTCTCTTGTTATCTGGTGTGCTCCCTGGGGCATTTGGTGGGCAGCTGTGAGATACAGGAAGCTGGACTAGATGGGCCTATGGCCTGATCCAGTGGGGCTGTTCTTATGTTCTTATGTTCTTACAGAGTGAACCTGTTCTCCAATTCCACCCAGCCATTCCAAAATTAACAATAACATATGCACAGACATCAAACAAGCATCACTCAGCTGCTGTACAAGAATCTCCGGCCGCGAGCCAGCTCCTAAAGTTTGTTCACCCTCAGGGGAAGAATTCTTTCTCCTCCTTTCCCTCCCTTGTTGCTCCCTGGTCACAAAGTCTGGAGAGGGGCAGACAGTGTCACCCAAGAAGTATAACAAGGGCGGCAAAGAGGAGTTATTACTCACGGCCCTTGAATCCTGTTCAGCCGGTTGCTCCTTTGCAGAAGAGAGATAAGAAACTATTTGAGACTGGTGATGTATTTTAAGTTTCTTTTCACAGCCCTTCTTTTTTTTCACCACCCTTGAATCCTTATCATCTGAGAGGTTAATTCTTACCCTTTTCTTCCCCCTAATTGGAGGCCTAATCTGTTATATTTTAGTTGGAGGCAGGGAGAGAAGTAAAAACGCTGCTATCCGTTCCGCAGCTTACCGGAAGTCCTCCACCAGGCTCTGACCTGTACTTTTAACAAGCTACTGTGTATATTCTTTTAACAATGATAGTAAATGGGACTTACTCCTAGGTAAGTGTGGGTTGGATTGCAGTCTGGGATTGTTGAAAATTTTCCTGCTTGATGATGTCACTTCCAGTCATGACATCACTTCCGGTGGGTCCTGACAGATTCTCATTCTAAAATGTAGGTCCCAGTACTAAATGTGTGCAAACCACTGTGCTGGAGTATTAGTGTTCAAAAAATGCTGTTGGAACATGGAGTGGGTGCGTGAAACTTCTGGACTTCTCAGTAGTCAGGAAGGGATGTGATTCCAAAGTGCCAAGTGGTTATGGAATGACTAGAAAAGCCTCTGCCCTCTCCTCTCGTGGCAAAATTGGACCACTGTGATCTCTGAACTTTCTTCGTGCTGACAGCAACTACATGGTGCCTGAGTTCTGAGTCCTTTGCCTGACACTGCCAGCACCCTCCAGGAATCTGCCATTTTCACTGGCTACCCTCTGTTACTGGCTGCACTTGTCTAAAACATGCATGACACAAGGCGGGAGGCAGTGATGCGCAGGGATCAAGTGTCATAACCAGTTGGCACATATATTCCATTTGGTGGTGATTGAGGAAAAAGTCACGGTGCACCAAAGTTTCCTGAAAAGTGCTTGGGATGAATCCCTGTGTTTCTGCTTCATTTTTGTGTTCTTTGGGGTCTATTTTCTTGTATTGGGGCATGTTTAACTCATGCAGCTTCTGTACATTCAGGTGCTGGGAGGACACAGGCAGTGTATTTCTCTTTATTTTGGAAAGGCCACAAGCCCCTGTTGAAGAAAGGGGCTGATTGAAGGGAGGGTCCATGGATGCGTGCCCCTGCCCCCAAACTGTCATGCCAGCAGAGAAGGGTGCCTGCCGGGATGGGGAGCAAAGTCGGATGGAAGGGGAAACTGATTCGGAATTGGAGCCCAAGTCTACCCGGTAGGTGGATCTGGGCTCCAAGTCCAGGTGGGAGCCCAGATCTACCCACCCAGCAAAGCTAGGCCCTAGCAGTAGGTCCCCCAATTCACAGAATTCCCAGGCCCCAATAGTCAGGTGCACCCCTTCTTCTAGTTAGTGTGCGTCCAGAACACATGGCCTTGCATCAGGTCTGCATGTGTTTTGGCATTGTTTGAAGGTGAAATTAGAAGTGTGAGTAAGGGCCCAATCCTATTCAAATTTTCAACAATGGTGCAGCTGCAATGCATACTCAAGGCAAGTGTTCCCTTACCTTGTGGAGGCCTCCGTAACTACCCTCCCACAGCAAGATGCAGTACACACCCCATTCGTGCAACTACACAAAGGCTGGAAAATTAAATAGGATTGGGCCCTAAGACAGAAATCCCACCCCCCCCCCATCTCCATCACATGCAGAATTAAAGATGCCTGCATCAGGATTGATGGACTGATGTTGTAACGAGAGGCTTCCACAGCATGAAACAATCCACCGCCTGAGAAATATTTAAAGTTACAGTAAAGAAGAGAGGGAACTCAGTGCTCCAGGATGCAAGTTTGTTTATTTTTATGTATTTATTTTATTTGTTTGTCTTGCATTTTCTAAACTCATTAAATGGCTTGTGGACAAATTCTAGAGTAGGGTACAGACTGCTGAAGCACAAGCCCACTGCAAGGGGATGAAAGGATGGAACTGCAGCCAGTCTCTGGATCTCTTGTCAAAGAAAATGGAGATGCTTGGACTGGAGGCAGCCAGAGCCTTGGGTGTCTTCCACCCACTCACAATCCTGACTTAGGATTCACACATTCAGGAGGAGGGAAAGGCACACGCCCTGTATTGCATTTGTTAGTTGTGCAACAATGGTAAGCGAGAATCGAAAGTCCGGTCATTACAGTGCGGTTACAGTCCTTTAAGCCATACTCTCCACTGGTACATCCGTATGTAGTTCCTTCGTATTTTCCACTTTCTAAAGAAAGGACAGCAATGTAAGCCTGGAAGCACTTGTTTTGGAAGAGAGAGTGATCTCACAAACTAGCACAAAGTCCATGGGAGGCAGGATTGAGCCACCACTCTCTAAGAGGCCCTTTGGAGACCAGAGACTCTGGCTGCAGGACCCAGGTGACAAACACCCTGAGCCTGCTGTCATGTAACAGGTGAGCAATCAGGACTGCTTTTGCTAAGTGAATAATCCCGAAGGATGGTTAATCATTCCCTGTTAGTCATAACTAGGAGCCTCCATTGTGGTCCTCTCACCTGAGAGGAAGCTCAAATATGAGTGTCAGCTGAGTAACTTTCCCCTTCATTTGGTGTTTGCAAGATATACCAAAGCAGTGTGAACTGGAGGTTCTAGAAGAGGTGGAGTGATGATGTGATTTGAGAGAGACAGAAAGGGAAGTACATTTTCATATTAGCTCCCTCTCTCTCTCATATATGTGTGTTTGTATATGTATATATACATACTTACACACACACACACACATACATATGGCCCTTGGTATCCATGGGGGATATGTTCCTGGACCCCCCACAGCTACCGATATCTGCGGATAATGGAATCCAGGGAGTGTACCTCAAGAACTTCCCAGATGTGACCAGAAGCACCTTCCAATAGTATCTGGGAAGTGTTCTGAGTCCTGGGAAGCCATGCACCAAAATTGAAAGTGCCTTTCTGAGGCCTCCAGGAGGTGTTCTGAGGAATGAGAAGACTCTTCTGGTTGTGTCCAGGAGGCTCAGTGAAGCCCTACTGATGTGAGTCGGAACCTGCATTGAGTGAAGTCCATGAGTCCTGAACCCACGAATAAGAAGGACCCACTGTACACACACATACATGCATTGAAAGTGTCCCACCCTAGGATGGCTTCACTCATAAATTCCTAACTAGAATCCCCATCTAATTACCCCAAAAGGGAAAGGATTATGCACCCCGCACAATTTAAAGAAGGCAGAGGGGAGCCCAATGTTGCAATGCACCAAGACCAGAGTCCATTGGATTCCTGCAACACATAGTGGCCATCCCCCCCACAGCCAAGAGCAGGGAGAGCCTGCCTCACGGAACTTTCTATTACTGTTTTAGCATGGTTTTATCTATTATTTTGAAATATTTTGTGAGCTGCCTTGAGAGCCCCTAAGCAGGGTGGAAAGGTGGAATATAAATTCCTCCAATAAATAAATAAATCCTAGGATTCCAGCCATTGCATAATCTGTCCAAACACTCCTGGCAACCCCACTTGCTTTGCATTACTCCAACATTGCTACAGGGGGCTGAACAATGATCCCCCACAGAGGGTTACTGAAGTCCCTGGAAAAGGAAAGGAAGGATTCAAGTCACCCTGCCTCTGTCCACTCCCACAGAGTACTTCTTGCATGCACACCCTGGTGGCACCACTCCCCCTCACAAACACTGTGCTTGCATCTCCAGAGAGGGAAGATGTGCGATTGATGCTGTGGGCTATTCCCTTATACTCTCTCCATTTTCCTTCTTGCTCACTAGGCAGCCATCCAACAGGTGAACACATCACACAAATTTCAAGGGAAGCTGACAGCCTGTCTACAGCAATCCATAAGAGCCCATTTGACTCTCAGCAAGGCTGCTTTCCCCAACCAGTCAGGCTCCTGTGGTTTCACAAACTGCTTGACCAACAATGAACCAACTGGTGTAGCCAGAGCACACTGGCACCAGTTTATTGGCTGCCTGGTCAGCTCCTCCATTTCTGTCCCTTCTGGCATTGCCCACTCTGGCCACCCAGGATCCTTCATTTGCCACCACAGTTGTCCAGGAGCCTGCATTGGCTGCCCCAACTGGAGGTGCATATGGTATTGGGACCCCCCTAGGCCACCTTGTGCCTGTGGGCCTTGGTCCACCCAGCTACTTCCTAGTGACTTGACTGCTCTGTGAGGCCACAATGAACAGGAATGCTTAGAGTGTTCATCTGATGCAGCCTGTGAAGTTTGGACCTGAGCTGTGGGCAGGGTTGTATGGGCTATAGATGCTGAGGAGCAGTGCCAAGGGTACATTGTGCTGGCTCTGGCAGTGATCTGAGAAGGTGCCAGGAGTGGCAGGAACAAGTGCTGGTAGATGTGGCTACCCTGCTTGCAGGGGCAGAACTGCCTCTTGGGCTTCATGGCTGGGGTACAGGAAAGGGGGGAGGGACCGGTCTGAGTGGGGGACAGGACCAGCAGAGGCCTTCTCCACTGGATCCTATGCCCCACTTTGGGATGCAAAGCCCACATGGGGCTCCTCAGGTCTGCACTGGCAAAATAGCTGAAGGAGACTTGAGTAGTCCCATTGCGGGGCCTGGAGCTTACATTCCCTTCCCTCGAGGAGACCCCTAGCAACTTCCCTGGCCCTGCTGGATACAGCAGTAGATGCCAGGGAGGCGCCAGGCAGAGAATAGGACTGTAATCAGAGGCACCCAGGAGGATAGGATTGGGCTGTACGAGCTCTGAGAGCTGGAGCACTGCAGAGAACTTCAAACCTCTCTGCTCACCTCTGCCATGAATAGATGGAAAGCTGTTGCCTCTCAATTTACATATTGAGCTGAATCATACTTCCTTAATTTACAGAGGTGTTTAAGAACAACATCAAGGATATATAGGTTTGCACACTCAAATTGCACTATCACAATATTAAGACAACTGCACCTTGTCCTTACCGCTATAGAATGACTTTGAATAGCATTGATACTTTTTCTTTTCAGGCGTGCAGAACTGTGGGTGTCTTTCACAGACCGCAGCATCTGTAGATCCACATTCATTGCACTGGAGTCCCTGGGCTAAGAGAAAAGAGGAGAGCTAAAGGGAACCTCCTCAACCATTCAAGATTCACCCCTATCTCCAGCTATGATTTGAAAACTGAAATTTCTGTTGTGAACTTTTCATTCTGCCAAATACCATAGTATCCAAAGAGTGTAAGATACCAATTTCCCTATGTTGTCAAGTACAAAACACCATTGCATGTCTTGTCAGCCTGCATGCCATGCCAAATATTGAAATTGCATAAAATGCAATGTAATGTCAGCTGGAGAGAGCTGTTGCAGGGCAGTGGTTAACACACCAAGCTGTGTATTGGGCACTCCCTGGTGTGACTCTTGCCTCTGTCGAGTGCTCACTGGGTAGCTTTGGGCAGGCTGCCAAATCTGAGCCTCAACAGTCCAGTTGCAAAGTGGGCATATCCTTTTCTCTGCCGTAGCATATGGTTGCGCAAAAGCAGGCTGCACTACAAGCTGTGGTAGTGGTGCGGGGCAATTGGGAAGCTTGGAGAAGCGAGGGAACGTATTTTCCCTTACCAGTCCATAAGCCCCTGTTCGGGGTGTGTCGGCAGGCTCTATCTGGGATAGAATATCAAGATGCTCATGGTGGATGCCACCCTCTCCCATGCACCCCCTCTCTCCCTTGGTCTGTCTCATCTCCCCACCCATGCCCGGTTCAGCCCGCCTTGCTGAATGACCAGTGTCAGCCAGGCTGCTCTTTGCTGCTGCACACGGGGTACTCCCCATGCCCAGAAGCACGCAACTACACATGCATCTGGATCAGCTTTGATAATACCATATAGTATGTTCTGCCACCAGAATGCTAGTTCCAGCACTGAATCACTTTGACAGGATTGCTGTAAGGTTTGTAAAGAGGTAGTGCGAAAGAATGGCTACAAGCACTGGGTGAATGCTCAATGTTGTTTTTGTTATCGTATATCAAAGATTGAATGACTTCCCAATATGCTTCATGTGGACATTCAGATCACAGCCAGAGAAGGTTTAATGGTGGGATCACCCAGCTGGTGTCAGCACTGAGGTTAACAGAGAGATTCTGCCTGGATTTGGCTCCCTGCATTTCAGTGTCTATTTCTGTTCAGTATGAATTGCAGCAAATACCTTTGGGAGTCAAACTTTGGCTGACAAGTGGGACAAAATAGAAAACCAAATCCATTCTTCAACCTCTTCCTCAACCATCCCAAATCATGCAGACTGTGAAGTGCTGCTATCCATTCTTCCACCTCAGCACCTGCTCCTCAGTTCAGGAGTCTGCCAGGTTGTCCACCCACTTTAGGAGAGTTAGCAACATTTTCCAGAAATCACAGCTCAGCCCTAAGGCTCTAGGATTGGGCTACCCTGTGGACCACGTTGAGACAGCAGAAGGCAATTCTTCTGTCACAAAATGGCTACCAACAGCATGCACAGTGCTCTGTCAGCGGCCATTTTGCATGCTGCTGCAAGCTAGCGCACCTCCTGGACAAGTTAGGGGGCAGTGCGGCAAGGGGAGGGCAGGGACGGTTTGGCACAAAATTGGGCAGGAAGGGGGGAGAAACAGGGGCAGTAGGGTTTGGCTCCAATGGCAAGGGTACATGCCAGATCCTGCCCACCCATTTGACAATCTCCCTGTCCATTTGTTCGCCCTGAACTTGTGCCAGGTATCAAGCTGGTGCATGTCTGGGAAGACCCATTGTTGAGTGGGAGGCTCCATTATGAATATAGGAAATGATTCCCCTTTCCCTGCTGAATGATCTGCCCCCCTCTCCATTAGACACAGCACATGCCTTTTTGAGAGTGGCTGAATCAGTGGGGGGAAGGATAGGACTGAGCTCTCAGAATCCTGTCCAAGAAAGCCAGTGCCTGAAGTACCTCTCTAGAGAGTTCTTGACTGCTGACTCTTCCCAATCTCAGACATCAACTTCTTTTCTCTCTATTTGTTTCTATTCCTTTATTCTGGCACCAATTGTATCCTTGGCTGCCCTCTGGGGCACAGCAGTGCTGACAGAGCCTCCAGGTCAGCTGAGGACCATTTCATGATGGAGAAATTTCTACTTATCTCCTCTGCTGCACCACTGTCCCTGATGGGTTTGAGGATCCCATCAGGGATCCTGCATAAGCTCTTTGGCTTATTGAGGATCTGCATAAGCTCTTTGGCTGGCACGGATTCAACTGGACCCAGAGGAGCATGGCGAGGCCAGGCAGGGAACATAGGGTATTGGTAGTGCCGCTGCTGTCTGGATCCACCCTGACTTGATCCCTGGCTGTCCTCCCCAGTCCTCCTCCTCCCTGTCTACTGATTCCAGCTTAAAACAGCCCTTGAGCCAGAGGAGCTACTGTTGCGCAAGCGGCATCGTCCACCATTTGTGACAGTGGCTCAGCAGCATGTGACAGCAGCCCAGCATTCACATTGCCAGTATCCAGCATGCACTAGCACACTGCAAACTCTAACAACAGAGCTCATGGACCAGATCAGGCAGTTACTCACCCAGAACACAAAAGAGCAGAACAGAGAAGCCAAGGAGAAGAATCTTAGTCATTTTTCTTGATTTTCTAGAGCCACAAATACCAGCGAGAATGAGACAGGACCCTGCACAGTCTCTTAGCCCCAGGTGCCTCTGAGAGGTGTGGGATTCCAATTTATCCTCTGATAAAAAAGGTGTTGGCGAGAGGATGAGGGTGGAGCCCCAGGAACATGGCAAGAGACCCAGTGTTCTCTTACAATGGCTTCTCAGTCAGAATAAGATGCCTTTTGGGAACAGATGTATCATCACTATTTTGTGCCAAAGAAAATAATTTGGAAATCTTTCCCAGCAATGGGTTCCCTTTCCATGATGAAACTAGAGCTGCTGCAAGCTGACTGGCTCAAAATATTGCACTTTGGGCATGCTCAAGGGGTGGCAAACTCAAAGTACTTAATTGACTCCATCTATGCATGATCTCACCAGAGTAAAGACCCCCTCTGCTTTCCAACAGCCCAGTCATATCCATCCCTTCCCTAAAATGGTGACCATCCTAAGGTGGAAGGGGGAGGAGAGTCCTAGAGGTCTTCTCTGGGTTAGGGAACATTTCTTCCCCAGGGTAAGCCTCCATTGTGCAGGAGAGGTCTACTCAGACAATCATCAGCGAAATGGATATTGCCAGACAGCGTGGAGCCACACCACAGGATTGAGTTTGGGAACGGCAGTGCCACCACCCCTCCAGAATTTCCTGCTGAATTATCTTCATTGATGAGCAGTGAGCAAAGCTCCAACATGGGCAGGAAGGCACAGGCATTCCACCCCGCTCCCGGCAGTCTGCCATGTAGTGAGCTCATGGAGTGCCTTTTCTGAGGTGTGTTACTGTTTTATGACACTCATTTCGCCAACCCAGTTATGGCCAGAAAGTTTATTATTGGGGTCTAAATGATGTGGTGCTCTTGAGCAATGAACTCTACTCAGGCTACAAGCACAATGTGCTGGCATCAATTGAGAGACCGAGATATACAAACACACCAATGTGCTTGGGATTTTGAGAGAACGGTTTTGAAAAAGGGCTCAATGCAGTGATGGGATTCAGCCGGTTCACACTGGTTCTGAAGAACCAATACCTAATGTTGGTATCAGTTCTGCGAACCGTTTGCTAATGAGCGCCAGTGGCTGGAGCAGCGAGCATGGCAACGGCTGCGCACAAGTCAGACTCGTGCTGGCACCCAATTGCCCAGAGCTGAGTGCCTGGCGCCAGAGAACGGCAAACTTGAAAGGACCCTGTGAGAGCCTCGCTGCACCTGCCTGCAGCGCAGGGTCTGGAGAACCTCTCGTGCACAGCCCAGCAAGGCCAGCCCTGCGCTTTGGGCATGCGTGCACCTCCTGCCAGTCTGAAGGGCACCCGCCAGGTTCGCAGACACCCCAGCGTGCGCAGAGTGACAACACGGGCAGGCGGGCGGGCGGGAGGATGGGCAGCAGCAGGGCCGTGCAGGTCAGCATGGATGAGTACCTGAGCAGCCTGGGCCTCTGCTGCAAGCTCACGGCCAAGGACGCCACCTGCCTCTTCCGCGCAGTGGCCGAGCAGGTAGTGCGGGAGGCACGAGTGGGCTGTGTGGCCACCCTCCCCCTTGCAGCCCTGACACCCAAACAGCCCTGACCCCCCTTCCCACAAGCAGCCCTGACCCCCATGCAGCCCTCATCCCCTTGATCCACAAGGGCTGGAAGAGGTACTTCGGGCAGAAGTCCCACAGCCAATGATGCTCGGATAAAAGCAAAGAAAATGCAAGTGAGGACGCCAATCAAACAGCAATATGGAAATATCTTCAATAACAGTTTGTCAGGTATTTAATATTTTCTCCTTCATATTTTAAAACTCTTTCTTAAAATATAATCTAGTTTTGTGTACCTCTTTTATTGTTTTTATTTGAGTATTTAGTGCATGAATTATTAAACTACCTTTCGGTATATCTTTTGGTATACTTAAAATGGTCATTAGAACCTGTTGTTAATTTATTTGAAACCCACCACTAGCTCAATGGGTATATTCACAAAGCTCTGTCTCTTCTCTGTGAGCTTGGCCTCCCCCTTACAACCAAAACCGAAGCATCCAGCAGCAAGTGGGAGAGGGGTCTGCTTCTCTTCTATCCTGTTCGGAACAAAATGACGCACTTCAGGGAAGTGGATAGACTGGTTTCTGGAGCTTACAGTGAGGGGTAGACTCAGAGGTCTGGACAAGTACCAGCCGAGGATCCATGTCCCTGCTGCAACCCCTGAATCTCCACTCTCAGTGGCAGTGACAGAGCCCAACACACCATTAGGTGGTATCTGGGGGTCCAATACATGGCTTTCGCAAAGCTCCCCCCCCCCCCCCGCTGTTGGCACTAATCCAATGCAATTTATTTTCTGCCAAGGACTTGTAGGTTGTGTACGCCAGCCAACGATATCCTGAGCAAGTGTTTGCTGGTCAATATTTTTCATAAAGGATTTCTCACAATCTGAAAGCAGATTTATGCACATTAATTAAAGCACACTGAATATACACATTGTTCCCAGAAATGTCCTGTACGCGTATATACATATTCCATCATATTCTGGGCACAAACACACAACATTGTAGACTGGCAACTGCAAAACACCTTCCTGTCAGGTACAACTAGCACTTTTCAGACTCATCAGTGCACCTGCCCACTAACTTCCCATAGCCAGTAATTTTCAAAAGTAAACTCAATATAATAAAAAACAGAAGAAGGGCAATGGAAACATCCCACATGAAATATTGCTCTACGTTTTATTCATTTCTAAAGGCCACCTCATTCGCCATCCTCTCTCCTCTACCAATCCTGACTATGATTCTTCTTTGTGTTGTGGGGTGACAATGCTCCCATCCATCATACACTGTGGAAACATGTGATGTGAATATTCCACACACAACACACTCGAAATCCTGTCATGAGAAGGCAAATATCGTGAGGGGAGCTTTGGTGTCAGCCTCCTAAGTGTGACCTCCTGAGGGTGACCCCCAATGTGGGACGCACACACCGTACCACCCTACCAATGCCTCTATAATGAGCAGCACAAAGTCCTAGATGATGGATTGTTGGGCACTAACATGATTTAGGAGACATCATTTTGGGGAAATCATGTAGTTTCTGAGAAATGGAAAGCTAAAAACATGCTTTCTGCGCATGTTAATGTTTTGGGGAAAAACAAGCACAGTATTCATGCTTAATTTTATACAGCAGGTAAATTGCTCAGTAAGGTGGTGTGAGGGTTAGTTTACGAATATGAAGTAGATATGCATTACAGGTATAAAAAGTTTGGGCACCTTTGTTGAAGTGCGCACCCCAATACAACTGGCCTGTTTCAGATGTGTTGGCCTGTGTACAGGGCAATTAAATATAAAGACAAGGGGAATCTCTAAACGAGAAGCTGTTTGTGCTTCCAGTGTGTCTCCAGATTTTGCCAGGTCAGAACCCTGGGGGCAGCTGGTTTCCCAACAAGACAATGAAGCAAGAAGACTGTGAGCACTTAGAAAACAATGGGATGATTTCTAGGCGCGAGCATGGGTTTGTCAGGAACAAGTCGACCTAGACCGGGGTGGACAAATGTTTTGGCAGGAGGGCCACATCATCTCTCTGACACTGTGTTTGGGGGCCAGGAAAAGAAAAAATCAATTTACACTTCAAATTTCAGTAAATTTACATAAATGAATACATTAGAGATGGAACTTATATGAATGAATGGATTTTACTGAGCTTATTTATAATACACATGAGAACTATAAGACAGGCATGTAGAACCGCATGAGAAATATGAACTGTTTGCCACATACCTCTTGCACAGTAAAAACATATACACCAAGCGAGAAACACGTGGAGACATAAGTTGTTCAGAGGCAATGGGGAGAGGGCAAAATAATGCCCAGGGAAAAGCAGAAATCACATGGAGACTATGCAAGGCCTTGCTCTAACTCGGCCTGCAGCTTGCCTCTGGTAGTCGCAGGCAGTGAGGGCTCCAATAGTCTCTGATGGGCTGGAGGCTCAGTGGTGACTGGGGGCTCCCTGCAGGCCAGATTGGGGATCCTCGAGGACCACCAATGGCCCATGGGCTGGTTTTGCCCACCTCTGACCTAGACAAGTCTCGCCTCCTTTGACAGAATGATTAGTGTGGTTGATGGTGGGAATGCCAAGGACAGAGTGTTTCTAGATTTCAGGTATACTCAAGTTTCAGATATACTGCATTCAACAGAAAGCCCAGTCCTTAACCAACTTTCCAGAGTCGATGCAGCTGCAATGTGGGCCCGAGGTTAGGGAACAAACATTCCCTTACTTTGGGGAGTCCTCTGTGACTCTTCCCCCCTCCCCCGCATATTGCAACATGTGCCCCATTGGCATGGCTGCATCTGTGGTGGAAAGTTACTGAATATCTCCCACAACATCCCTGTGGGTGAAATGCTAAAATGAAGGCTCAATGATAATGCTGCATCCCCCCGTAACTGCAGGGTTTCTGTTCTGGGGCCAGCTGGTATGGAAATCACAGATACGGGACAAACCTTCATAAATAGCAGCCCCTTGTGTGCCCAGTCCAGTATCTTTGTTTTATTGTAGTAGCCCTTGGAGTGGGTGGGGGAGCTTCATGCTTAGCATTCTTTCTGAACTGAAGAACCAAGCATGCAGACAACCACTCTCCATGGTACAGAGAGGTGACTAACAGCCCAATCCTGTCCCTGGTGGTGGTGTTGGGTGCAGTGGCACCAAAATGGCTACTGCTGCATTCAGCAGCACTGCCGGGGCCACCAGAGGTCTCCTCAGGGGAAAGGAACTTTGGTTCCCATCCCCAGGGAAAGCCCCAAGCCCTGCAATGGAGCTTCTTAAGTCTGCGTCGGCTTTTTTGCCGGCAGTGAATTGTGAACCTCTGTGTCACAGAACCTTTGCAGCCCAATACAGAAGATCGGATATGGCCGAGCAGGGCTGCACTGGTCCCACCTCCCCTCCCACTCCAGTTTCTCCCCCGGCCTTGCCCCTTCCCCTTCTCCCATCCCTGGAATGACTCCCCTTGCCCCCAAGGCCCTCACCACCACTCTGAGCTCTTCCTGTGCTGTGAGTGGCATTCGTCTGGTGCTGGGTTGCAGCTCAGTCCTCTTTGGGTATTGGGTAGAACACCCAGAGCCGCTCCTGGAGCTCAACACTGACACTGATGGGCCATAGGATTGGGCCCTAACTGAACTAAACAGTTTCTATTAATGTTCAGTTTGTCACCCTCTACGAAGCAGGCTGGTTCTTCAGTTAAGGAAGAATGAAGAAGCCCCCCCACCTGACTGCAAGAAACCCCCCCCCACTGCAAGCGCTACTACAGTAAAACAAAGGTACTGTTATGTGTGATGTGCAGAGGGAGAGCACACAAGGAGTGTGTGGGGAGGTCCCCCTGGATCCATGGATCAGTTGATCCATGGATCGGCACCAACTTCTCGGTGGTCACACCAGTGTTATGGAATTCCCTCCCCATTGAGCTGAGGACAGATTTGTTCACCTGCCAGCGAGGCCTGCAAACATTTTTATTTAGGAAAGTCTTTGAGGCCCTATAATGGCTGCTTTTATGAATCCATTTTAATGTTTATTGGTGTTTTTTTTTTTACTGCTGTCTGTTTTATACTGTTTGTTTTTATTGTTTTATGTTGTTATATTCATCATTGGCATCCTTCAGTCTTGGAAGAGTCTGGTATCTGAAAAGTGGTTCTGCTCTGAAAAGTGGTTCTGGAACAGCATCTAGTATGGCTGAAAAGGCCAATTCGGGAGTGTCAATAAACTGCTGCTTCCCGTGTTGTGCCGACGCCGTATGGCGAATTTGGAGTGTCCTCTCCAGTGCATGAAGCCTGGGTAAAGAAGGTATGGAGGATAGGCTGTTACCCATGCAACAAATCCCCCCTCTCCACGTCGCTGGAATGGTCCAATGGAAAGGCAGAAGCCAATACGGTTGGTTCCAGCGGCGTCGCAGGAGTTGCCAGAGCGTGACTGTATCGAGCCGCGAACTGTCTCAGCGACTCCGACTCCTGATTTTGCCTCGAGGTTGACTCCTGAAGCCTTTTCCATAACTGGATGTAGCCACAAGGCAGTGGAGGTTTGAGGTCAGAGTTTCCTTCTCTTCGATGATCTTCCCAGCCTTCCCAGGCTGACGAGTCCCATATACCCAGTGGCTGTTTAGTCGTCTCTTACGACAAGTACAGTTGAACTGAGGGCCTATTCTTATCCCCAGCCCCAGGGGACCCTGACTCACCACTCGCCACTCCCCACTCATTCAGAACTACAGCAGCAAATACTGCTGATAAAAATATTATCTTTTATAATTTTATCTGGATTTTAATGGTTTTTGTATTTTTACCTATTGATTGTTAGCCTCCGGAGTGCCTCTCACGCCCAGCCCAGCCCTGCGCCTCGCGCATGCATGTGCCTCCTGCCAGCCTGAAGGGCACCCGCCAGGTTTGCAGCCTCCCCGGCAGTGTGACAGCGTGGGCGGGCGGGCGGGCAGTAGTAGGGCCGTGCAGGTCACCATGGACACCCTGGGCAGCCTGGGCCTCTGCCGCAAGCTCATGGCCAAGGACGCCACCTGCCTCTTCCGCGCAGTGGCCGAGCAGGTAGCGCAGGGGGCACGAGCAGGCTGTGTGGCCACCCTCCCCCATGCAGCCCTGACCCTGTCCCCCTTGCAGCCCTGACACACAAACAGCTCTGACCCCCCTTCCCTCAAGCAGCCCCGACCCCCATGCAGCCCTGACCCCCTTTATGCACAAGGGCTGGAAGAAGTACTTCGGGCAGAAGTCCCAGGGCCGATGATGCTCGGATAAAAGCAAAAAAAATTGCAAGTGAGGACGCCAATCAAACAGCAATATGGAAATATCTTCAATAACAATTTGTCAGGTATTTAGTATTTTCTCATTCATATTTTAAAACTCTTTCTTAAAATATAATCTAGTTTTGTGTACCTCTTTTATTGTTCTTATTTGAGTATTTAATGCATGAATTATTAAACTACTTTTCGTTATATCTTTTGCTATACTTAAAATGTTCATTAGGACATAGAACCTGTTGTTAATTTATTTGAATCCCACCACTGGTTCAATGGGTATGTTCACAAAGCTCTGTCTGTGAGCTTGGCCTCCCCCTTACAACCAAAACCGAAGCATCCAGCAGCAAGTGGGAGAGAGGTCTTCTTCTCTTCTATCCTGTTCAGAACAAAATGACGCAATTCAGGGAAGTGGATAGACTGGTTTCTGGAGCTTACAGTGAGGGGTAGACTCAGAGGTCTGGACAAGTACCAGCCGAGGATCCATGTCCCTGCTGCAACCCCTGAATCTCCACTCTCAGTGGCAGTGACAGAGCCCAACACACCATTAGGTGGTATCTGGGGGTCCAATACATGGCTTTCGCAAAGCTCCCCCCCCCCCGCTGTTGGCACTAATCCAATGCAATTTATTTTCTGCCAAGGACTTGTAGGTTGTGTACACCAGCCAACGATATCCTGAGCAAGTGTTTGCTGATCCATATTTTTCATAAAGGATTTCTCACAATCTGAAAGCAGATTAATGCACATTAATTAAAGCACACTGAATATACACATTGTTCCCAGAAATGTCCTGTACGCGTATATACATATTCCATCATATTCTGGGCACAAACACACAACATTGTAGACTGGCAAATTGCAAAACACCTTCCTGTCAGGTACAACTAGCACTTTTCAGACTCATCAGTGCACCTGCCCACTAACTTCCCATAGCCAGTAATTTTCAAAAGTAAACTCAGTATAATAAAAATCAGAAGAAGGGCAATGGAAACATCCCACATGATATATTGCTATACATTTTATTCATTTCTAAAGGCCACTTCATTCGCCATCCTCTCTCCTCTACCAATCCTGACTATGATTCTTCTTTGTGTTGTGGGGTGACAATGCTCCCATCCATCATACACTGTGGAAACATGTGATGTGAATATTCCACACACAACACACTCGAAATCCTGTCATGAGAAGGCAAATATCGTGAGGGGAGCTTTGGTGTCAGCCTCCTAAGTGTGACCTCCGGAGGGTGACCCCCAACGTGGGACGCGCACACCGTACCACCCTACCAATGCCTCTATAATGAGCAGCACAAAGTCCTAGATGATGGATTGTTGGACACTAACATGATTTAGGAGACATCATTTTGGGGAAATCATGTAGTTTCTGAGAAATGGAAAGCTAAAAACATGCTTTCTGCGCATGTTAAGGTTTTGGGAAAAACAAGCACAGTATTCATGCTGAATTTTATATAGCAGGTAAATTGCTCAGTAAGGTGGTGTGAGGGTTAGTTTACGAATATGAAGTAGATATGCATTACAGGTATAAAAAGTTTGGGCACCTTTGTTGAAGTGCGCACCCCAATACAACTGGCCTATTTCAGATGTGTTGGCCTGTGCACAGGGCAATTAAAAATAAAGACAAGGGGAATCTCTAAACGAGAAGCTGTTTGTGCTTCCAGTGTGTCTCCAGATTTTGCCGGGTCAGAACCCTGGGGGCAGCTGGTTTCCCAACAAGACAATGAAGCAAGAAGTCTGTGAGCACTTAGAAAACAATGGGATGATTTCTAGGAGCGAGCATGGGTTTGTCAGGAACAAGTCGACCTAGACCGGGGTGGACAAATGTTTTGGCAGGAGGGCCACATCATCTCACTGACACTTTGTTGGGGGCCGGGAAAAGAAAGAATCAATTTACACTTCAAATTTCAGTAAATTTACATAAATGAATACATTAGAGATGGAACTTATATGAATGAATGGATTTTACTGAGCTTATTTATAATACTCATGAGAACTATAATACAGGCATGTAGAACCACATGAGAAATATGAACTGTTTGCCACATACCTCTTGCACAGTAAAAACATATACACCAAGCGAGAAACACGTGGAGACATAAGTTGTTCAGAGGCAATGGGGAGAGGGCAAAATAATGCCCAGGGAAAAGCAGAAATCACATGGAGACTATGCAAGGCCTTGCTCTAACTCGGCCTGCAGCTTGCCTCTGGTGGTCGCAGGCAGTGAGGGCTCCAACAGTCTCTGATGGGCTGGAGGCTCAGTGGTGACTGGGGGCTCCCTGCAGGCCAGATTGGGGGTCCTGGGGGACCACCAATGGCCCATGGGCTGGTTTTGCCCACCTCTGACCTAGACAAGTCTCGCCTCCTTTGACAGAATGATTAGTGTGGTTGATGGTGGGAATGCCATGGACAGAGTGTTTCTAGATTTCAGGTATACTCAAGTTTCAGATATACTGCATTCAACAGAAAGCCCAGTCCTTAACCAACTTTCCAGAGTCGATGCAGTTGCAATGTGGGCCCGAGGTTAGGGAACAAACATTCCCTTACTTTGGGGAGTCCTCTGTGACTCTTCCCCCCTCCCCCGCATATTGCAACATGTGCCCCATTGGCATGGCTGCATCTGTGGTGGAAAGTTACTGAATATCTCCCACTACATCCCTGTAGGTGAAATGCTAAAATGAAGGCTCAGTGATAATGCTGCATCCCCCCGTAACTGCAGGGTTTCTGTTCTGGGGCCAGCTGATATGGAAATCACAGATACAGGACAAACCTTCATAAATAGCAGCCCCTTGTGTGCCCAGTCCAGTATCTTTGTTTTATTGTAGTAGCCCTTGGAGTGGATGGGGGTGCTTCCTGCTTAGCATTCTTTCTGAACTGAAGAACCAAACATGCAGACAACCACTCTCCATGGTACAGAGAGGTGACTAACAGCCCAATCCTGTCCCTGGTGGTGGTGTTGGGTGCAGTGGCACCAAAATGGCTACTGCTGCATTCAGCAGCACTGCCGGGAACGCCAGAGGTCTCCTCAGGGGAAAGGAACTTTGGTTCCAAATACTGCTGATAAAAATATTATCTTTTATAATTTTATCTGTATTTTAATGGTTTTTGTATTTTTACCTATTGATGGTATCCGTCTTGGGTGCCCTGGGGAGAAAGGCAAATTACAAATCCAACAAACAAACAAGCAAACAAACAAACATTTAAAACTGTGTATACAGGGAACACCTGTACAGGTTAGCTGAAAGCTGGCTGAACGATCATTGCCAATGAGTGCTGTTAACTTGCTCTCCATCATCCAGGAGGGGGGTGTTGAGTGCAGTGCCACAGGCTTTTACTCAGTGTGTGGTCGGTCTGTGGAACTCCTTGCCACAGGATGTGGTGCTGGCGTCTAGCCTAGACACCTTTAAAAGGGGATTGGACAAGTTTCTGGAGAAAAAAATCCATTACGGGTTACAAGCCATGATGTGTATGCGCAACCTCCTGATTTTAGAAATGGGTTATGTCAGAATGCCAGATGCAAGGGAGGGCACCAGGATGAGGTCTCTTGTTATCTGGTGTGCTCCCTGGGGCATTTGGTGGGCCGCTGTGAGATACAGGAAGCTGGACTAGATGGGCCTATGGCCTGATCCAGTGGGGCTGTTCTTATGTTCTTATGTTCTTAGGCTCTGTCCTGAGTCCTGCGCAGTTCAACATTTCTATAAATGATCAGGATGATGGGGTAGAAGAAATGGTCTTCAAATTGTCAGATGACACAAAATCAGGAGGGGAAGCGTACCCTTTGGAAGACCAAATCATGACTAAAAATAGTCCAGATAGTTTTGATCACTGGGCCCACAATGACATGAACAAAGGCACCCAACAAAGCCATCGGAAGACTCACTTTTGTGCACAACAAGCTCCATGGCTGGGTGTGTGTGCAAGAAAGACAAGGACATTTTGTTTGGCAAAGAAATATTCTCTTCTTCCCCCACGAGTCCCCCCGCATCCCATTATGCTGATCCTAGACATTATGCTGTTGACATCTTGCAAATCAACCTACTTAGAATAATGTAGTGGAGCCACCCTCACTCTTGATGCAATACCTGTTCTCTTTAGAGGATAAATTGGAGACCTGCTCCTGTCTAGAGACACTTGGGACTCTCAGAGAGACCAGAGCCCTGACTGATTCTCCGGGGTTATCCCACCTCTGCAATCAGAGAAGATGAATCCGCTTCTTCTCCTTGGCTTCTCTGCTCTGCTTTCCGGGGTTGTTGGTGAGTAAGTGGAGGGGAAAGGAATATCCCTGGCAAAACAAGTCGTGGCTGGAACAGTGAGTATTAGAGGCCAGCCCTACCCACTGCAAGCCCAGACTGTGCAGCACTGGCAAAGGAGCACAAGCTGCATGCTGTGGGTGGGTGGGAGAGAGAAAAAGGCAACCCAGGAGAGATAACTAAAAAACTTTTTTTGCTGGCCCACTCCCTGCCCTAATTTGTCCCTGAACACTTCCTGATGGCAGCAGAGGAAAGCGGAGGGTCTGTGGGCTGCTATCGTTTGTGTGTGGCTTCTTTGTGCTGGTGACCACGGCCTGCTGAAAAGCAAAGTGGCGTTCATGCCATTGGTCTGAGACTTATGGTGTTGAATCAGAGAGCTGCCACTTGAAGTCCTGTGTAGGATTGGGGTGTTAGTCCATCACGTCAGTTCTAGATCCCAAAATGCTTCAGAAGGTGTTTCTCATAATTAATGGGGAAAGTGTTCCAGGTTGATTCCGATGTTGGTTCAGAGCTTGTCAGATTGCACAGCTGAGACCATCTTCCCATCCTGTTTTGCCCCTCTCTGCCCCCATTCTGCTTGCCCATCACCACCCTCCCCCGCTCTGTTTCACCCCTCCCCTTTGCAAAGGGGCCCCAAAGAAACTTTGTACCCTCTGCTAAAATTCCTCTCAGAGGAATCTCCCATTCTCTATCTATCTATATTTATACCTATCTCCCATTCTATATCTTGTCTTTGATGATAGATTATCTTTGCCTAAGTGCAGAACCTTGCATTTGTCCCTATTGAAATCCACCTTATTCATTTCAGCCCAGTGTTCTTTTGTCTCGGTCTTCCTGAAGGCTTCCACTATCTTCTATTGCAGACCTCAGTGTTTGTGGGGGTGGGGCAATGGCAGTGATGCAATCCCCAGGATCGAGCCACTGCCAGGGTCAGAAAGGCTTTAAAAAAAAAAAAAATACTTACAGGCATCTGTGCTGGTCTCTGTGGGGGTGCTGGAAGTCCTCAAGATGCCTCTGCGGGACTCCCCAAGCCTCTGACTGAGTAAAAATAATGATCAGTGATAATGATGATTATTTTTCTTCAATCGGAGGCTCTCTACACCCTCGCAGAAACCATCACAGACACCTGAAGTATTTTTTCTTTAAAAGCCCTTCTGACCCTGGCAGCGGCACGATCCTGGGGATTGCGTCACTGTCATTGCTCAGTCCCACCCCTTAAGGGGCCTGAAAGGAGCGCTTCCCTGGCTGGTGGGTTGTAATCCACCATTATGGGAATCACCATTCTATTTCGTTTGCTATTTCTCCCAGCTTGGCATTATCCACCAATTTGATGAGGTCCCCTTGTATCTCCTGATGAAGGTGTTAAAGAGAACCGGGCCCAAGACAGAGCCCTGGGGTACTCCACTTCAAAGCAGCCTGATGCGAAGCCATTGATGAACACCCATTGTTTATGGTCATCCAACCAGTTGTGAATCCATCTAAAATGGATTAACGGACTAGATGAGCGGTTCCCAAACGTTTTGGCACCACTTTTTAAAACTAGCACTCTGTCAGGACCCACCTACCTTTACGAGACTAAGAAAAAAAAAGGAGGGGGCTTCACTTTATTTTGTTTTGTTTCTTCCTTGCAAATGTGATATGCTTCTTGACCTCCCAAGCTTGCTCCAGGCTGGGTCAGCATTCATGCTCCATGGCTGTTGCTTGGCGGAGCCATGCTTGCATGAGGCAGTCACATGCAGAGCACCAGCACCATCTACTGGCCGATTACATGTATACCTCTAGTAAATGTTTCTGCATTAACCAAGCCTCTCTTCTATGGTGTTCCTCTGCTCAATTGGACTTTGTTATTCCTTGGTCCTCTATTAATCTTTTAACCTTTTTAAAAGGTTGGGGTTGAGGGATAATAAGTGAAATTGTCAGCCTCCTTGCTTGTAAGCGTGAGTTCAAGGAGACTGTTGAGGTCCAAAACTATTCTAGAGGTCCTGCCTGGGGAACCTCTCTGGTGATCAAGATCTCCTGTGCTGGTGGCAGCGGATTAGAACTACCAAGGCTTTCCCCACTAATCTGTGTGTCCAAACTTAGAGAAAGATTGGGGGGAAGGGAAGAGAGAGAGTGCTTTGCACTAGGCACTAATTCCCTAGATCAGCGGGTGTTGCTTGGAGCCCCCCCTTTTCATAACAGGAAGTTTATTTAGTACTCTAGGATACAGTTCATCTGATCTAAAGGATTTTAATTCATTTAGGACAGTTAGGTGGTTCTTTACTAGTCTGCTGTCAATCTTAATCTGCAGACCATTCACTAATCTTTCAGGTTTTCATGACCTCTGTGGGGATATACGCATTTCCCCCCATGAGCTAAGGACCCAGCATCCGCATTTGCACAATCCTCCTTCCAAGAGGACTCAAAGAAGTTGAGCAGTTCCACCTTCTCTTTGTCACCAAACACTAATTGGCCATCCTTATTGAGAAGCAATCCCACCCTCTCCTTTCTCTTCCCCTTCCTTTGGCTTGACCTCAAAAAACCCTTTTTGTTGCTCTTGACATCCCTGGTCCACATCATCTCATACTGAGCTTTAGCATTCCTGACCCTTGCTCTACCAGTCTGGGCTACCTTTCCATCCTCCTCCCCGGTGATCAGCCCCATCTTCCATTTCCTAGGCGTCTTTTTTACAGCTCAAACTGTGCTGGTGCAGCCAGGAAATGGCTGGAGGTCACCTCAGGGTGAGGGGATATTTTCCCTTAACCCTAATAAAGCCCCAGCCACCCTGGGATGGGGGTTAGAATGCAGCATGTGATGCCACAGATGATCCCGCCCCCCCTTTTGGCCTGATCTACCCTCTCCCATCCTGCCCTTCCCCTCTCTCAAATGCCCCTTCCTGCCCAATTCCACCCTCCCCCCCCCCCAGGTCCACCCTCTCCCACTTCCCACACTGCCCAGTATACACTTACATGTGCCAGCTGGCACAGGGGTCAGATCCAATGCTGCCTATCCAGTGCAGGCCTCCATGCTGGCCCTGCTGGATCCCAGGTAGGCGCAAAAATGCCTTATGTGGCAATTGGAGCCAGCCTGGGGATGGGCCACACTGACTCCACTGCATGTTCAGATTTTGCTGTGAATCTTCACTTCTAAGATACTTGTGCAGATATAGTGGCTTTTTGAGGTGTCTCCCCATTTCATTCTAATAGGAATTGTTTTGTTTCTTTCTTGAACTTGACATTGGATCAGAGGTTGCCAGATTCCACAGCTGAGGACTTGTCCACATGTGCAGTCAAAAGTGATTTGGTGATTTGTTTTTCTTTTTTTCAGTACCTTTCCCAGTTGTACAATCTCTTCTGGAGATGTGTTACTTACTGTGCTACTAACATGATTGGTGGCATTAATTAACTCAGTGCCACTGGTATTTCTCCTCCAGCACTTCTCTCATCAACCATTTTTCTTACAAATGAAACCACTTCTAGATTAATTCTTACATGAATTCAGATCCAGGAGTAATAGTTCTGAAATCCTTCATTCATTCATTTACTCCTTCATTCCTTCATTCATTCATTCATATATTTATTTGTTTGATCTGTTGACATATTTACACCTGCCTATTAAACAGCCAATACAATACATCACTCATTTCTTTCATGTTTGCAAACACTGTCACCCATTCACAACAGATGTGCAACTGCTGGGTTCTCCCAGTGAATGGAAGTCCAGGTCCTGTCAGATGAAGCAATCAAAGCTTTTGCAGTGCAGATGGCTGCACAGGGGCATGTCCGGAGTGCTCCACGATGATGTCACCATCATCACCAAGCTCCAGAGACTGGGACAGCAGCTGTGTGCAATGGCAATTCCAGCTGTGCAGCCCAGTGGCTGAGCCGCTTACAGAGAACACTGCTTAAAATCCTGGAAATATTTGATACATCCAGCTGAGGGCAGAACCAAACATTCTCTAGTTCTGCTTTTCAGGGACAAAATGACAAAAGGGGTCAGCGAACAAGCAGCCAGGTCAAACATAGATGTGAAACACCATCAGGCTGCCATCCTATGCACAGATTCCTGGTAGTAAGACCTATTTAAATCAACTAGACTGACTTCTGAGTATTTAATTATTTATTTATTTCCCACCTTCCCCATGCTGAAGCAAGTGCCCCATGCAGCTTACTAAGTTCCACAATAATTGTACAACATAGCACAGCAACAAGGAAAAGCATCAAAACCTTTAATTTTAACATTCTACTGTGCTGACCCACCAGTCACAAGACTCAATCTTGGTTCTTCTCGAGAGTCACAATGCAGCATACTAGGAAACAAGCAAAACTGTCTTTTACCAGATGCTCCGTTCAGTTACAACACTCTCACTCTTTTTCAGTCCAGAGCCTTTGGTGCATGGAGCCATGCAGATATGTACCATGTATCCATTATTCTTGTTATGCCTGTGGCACGGATCAATGTTTTACACGTGGAGTTTACATAGGTAAGACACCAGATTTCCCAATCAGTAGCCTTAAGGTGGGCTGGGACTTTCAGTAGGCTGCCTCCCTCTTCTCCATTCCCTTCTATGATGTTGCTGATCTTCAGAAAGAGGAACACTCCCGTTTCCAATTGTTCTCTTTTTCCCACACAGATGATACTTTGACTTCTAAGCAACGTGGCTGCACTACGCCCAAGAATCGCAATAGATGCAACACGACAGTCACTCGTCCTTACAAGTCCCCGTTCTTTCCTCTCAGCGAGAGTAGCAACCGGACCACCATTTTCAAGTGCTGCACCAAGTTCAACTGTAATAACAATTGGCCATCTGATTTTCTCTAGTGAGTGAGCCAGTCTTCCAGAAGGGACAGTGACTGAAGAAGAAAGAAACGGCTCATAGCCCAACTGTAACCAGATGCACTCCATATTCCTTCTGGGAAAATAAATGCATGGTTTGCTCCTCATCTCTAAAATACCCCCTACTATAATGGTGGCTGCAATTTTGTATACACTTTCCTGGGAGTCAGTCCCATGAAATACAGGGCTAGGCTTGTGATGTAAGGGCCCAATCCTACCCAATTTTCCAGTGCTGGTGCTGCTATGCCTATGGGGTATGCACTGCTTCTTGTGTTGGGGAGACAGTCTTGGAGGCCTCCTCAAGGTAAGAGAACATTTGTTCTCTTACCTTGGGGTTCCATTGTGGCTGCCCCGGTGCTGAAAACTTGGATAGGATTGGGCCCTAAGTTGAGGAAAGCTCTGACTGACATAGAAATATTATTTAGTCAAAATGAAACCTCCTTACATGTTACTACACTTGCTCCCATTCTTTCCTCTGCCTCTCCCTTCCACCCCGTATTCTTTCACCCTAACCATTGCCCACCCCCTACCCCCAAAGGGTCTGTCTCACCTGCTGAAATGTAGACTGTGATCCGCTCAGTGCAGGAGTTTGTTGATTCTTCTGTTACTCTGTAAGGTTATGAATACACTGGTTGGACTATGTCACATTAAACAAAGCAAGTACAAAAAACATGCCTTTCATTTGAAGCTGTGCTATTACAGGTTGTGTATCCTTTATCTGAAATGCTTGGGGCAAGAAGATTTGGGGTGTTTCAGATTCTATATATTTTTTATTTTGGAATATGTGAACATACATAATGAGATCTCTTGGGGATGGGATCCAAGTCTGAACATGGAATTGATTTAGGATTCATAAACACCATATACACATAGCCTGACACTGATTTTACACAATATTTTTGAATAACTTTGTGCATGTAACAAAGTTTGTGTACATTGAACCATCAGAAAGCAAATGTGGGCAGGCTTGCGCAGGGGAATCTGGGCATGCACAGAAAAGATACATCATGGCTGAAGGGGGCTGGTAGGAACATTTTCCCTTGGGGATGCTGACTAAACTGATTTTCACCTTTGTTTTGACTGTGACCAGTCACATGTGGTCAAGTGTGGAATTGTCTGCTTGTGGTGTCCTGTCAGCACTCAAAATGTTTCAGATTTTGGAGCATTTGGGGTTTTGGATGCTCAGTTCTGTATCAACATGTCTGCTTCTGCCCTGAAGACTCTGTCTTGCATTCTCAGCTGTGCCACTGGCCTGAGCTTCTCTGCTCTAGTCTATGGTCATGATTCTCCTCTCCTCGTGTCTTTTCAGTCCTCCTTTTCTGTTTTCTATTGATGACAAATTCTTACTTCTCATTGATAAGTACATTTTCTTCTTGCCATTGTCTCTGCCTCTTTGAGTCATGTCCCAATCCCTAGTTCATTTCACAAGTTCATTTCCTTCACCATCTATCGAGTATGTGTGATCTGAAGAGCATGTCTGCAGAACTACTGGAATGTGTGCTTGAAGTGGACATTTTATTTTTATTATCACATTTTTTAATACTGCTGTTCCTGTGAGGAGCTCAGGGTGGTGTACATAGTTTCTCTCTTTCATTTGTGCTCACAACAACCCCAGGTAGGTGATGCTGAGACATAGAGACTGGCCCTAGGTCACCCCAGAAGCTTTCTGATCAAGTGGGGATTTGAAACTGAATATTCCAGGTCCAGCTTCCGAATGACTCCACTATGCTGGCTCTCACTGCTGTTTAAGGGCTGGGACTCTGATCTCAAGGAAGTTTGCCAAGATTCTCTTCCGAGTTCAGCTATATGATACTGGCAGGGTTTTGAGTGCTTGGGCTGTTGTCAGGGCCCATGGTTGGCCTGCCCCTGCTTACCTCGGTTCGGGTGAGGCAGCTTAATCATACACAAAACAGAAATCCACATTTGCTGCCACACACTGGAGCAAGGAAAGGGGGAAGTTCCCAGTGAAGTTGGAAGGGGCCCTGCTACCCTGTTGAGGACCCTCTCAAATCTGGAGCCCTCCCTAATACCAAGTATTGATAGAATCCAGTAAAAACCCTTCAGCGAGCAAGTGCAACACTCAGATATAGAATAATTTCTGGTGTGGGGTGGAGGGAGTAGAGGGAGAATCTGCATTTTCTCTGTACTTGTCCATCTGCACCAGTCAGCAGAATATCTGTTCTGGTCAGTTTAGTAGACTTTGGGAGCAGGGATGGATTAAACTGATAGGTGGGGCCAGCCAGGCTTCTGACAAAAAAGGGCAAGGCACGCAAAGTTCCCTGTAAGCTGTGCAGCTGCCCAACTCCAAGCTCCATGCAGCACAGAGCTTCTCAACCGAGAAGTTCCCTGATGTCATCACTGGACATCCAGGGAGAGCATCGAAGCATACAGAAGAAGAAGGGGTCTGGTTCACTGTCGCAGACTTCTTAGAGCTGCGGATTTCAGACTCTCCGGGAGTTTGGAAACCGCAGTAAGTCCTTGCGGGGGAGGGCAGGGAGGAAGCAGGGGTGGGGGGAAGGCAGACAGATGCTCATGCAGGGCTCCCCACACCCCCAGGAGGCTGCTGCAGGGACTGGTGAGTGAATCCCAGTCCCTGCAGCCTCCTGAGCAATGCAATCTTGAGGATCGCATCGCTGCCTTCCCCCCGCCACTGCCCCTTAGGGGGGCTGAAACCAGGGCCCTCAGGTTGGGGCATCGCAATGCCCCAGTTTGAATACCACTGCCTTGGAGGGAATAGAGCATGGCTGGTCTCTTAAGTCCTCACGTTCACCCCTTTTGAAGACATTAGGGCAGTGGTCTTCAACCGTTTTTGTGCCATGACCCCAATCAATAAGCAGAGCGTAAGGCTGGGGTCCTACACTCCATAGATACCAGCTACACCTGCTCCGCTCTGTTGCCACCCACCCTACAGCCATGCCACCCACTCCCAGCACTGGTGGTCTGAGGGGGTTCCAAGAGGGAAATGCCCCAGGCCACCATCCTGCGAAGTGCTGCTGCAACCCCCTCCTCGCCACCTTAGTTTTGTTTTCTTTAGGTCCTTTACTGGGCCTCCGAAGGCCTTCAGGTTCCGGAGAAAGTGACATTTTCAGGCCTCTGGGCCACACGAGAGGCAGCATTTTGTGGTCCTGATCCCAGGTGACCCAGGGGCCAGGTTCGTAAGTGACTTCTAACCCGCATCCTGCCCCCTCAGCACTCTGTACAAAAGCACTTCCAAACTCAGAGGGATTTCTGCCCAATGTTGCATATACACAACAGGGACCAAATGTGTACACTTGTGGTTGGGCAAAATTTTTGAGACGGTGGGGACCACATGCAACCCCCACCCCACCCTCGCACACAAAAAATACAATTAAATTTGTAATACATAAGAAGATGATTTAATAATTAATGTGATGCTTGTGCTTGCATTTGCTTCACTAGCTGTGAAAGTCTTGGGTTTACATGCAATACATGGAACACATAATAATTCCCCCCCCCAACTCAGAGGTTTTCACACCCACCCAATTCAATCTAGTCTTTTTTCCCCCACATCAGACCACATGACGCACAGCCCTTGCCTCTCTGAAGTGTGGAAAAACACCTCAAAAAGGGAGAGGGTAAGCACAAGGGGATTATAGACAAGTCATGCAAGGTAGTTAAATGAGTCAACAAAAAGCCCACACATCCCTCCACAGTTCCTTTCGTTACACAGCCCTGGCCCTGCTCCCCTCCACTTGTGAGTCCAGAGTCCTTAGGAAAGTGTTCAATACACTTTAGGCAGGTGGGTCCTGAAGGAGAAGAGACGTGTGAAGGAAGCACCAGCTCAGAGAGACATCTCAGAATGGCTGCGGCATGTCTCAGGAAGAAAAGTCCTTTTGGTGTGCACTGCAAGGTCTTTAGGGGGAAAAAAGCCTCTCTTCACTTCCTGTTCTAATTGCTGTCATGCTCTAGCTCAGGGGTGCTCAATAGGTGGATCGCGATCTACCAGTAGATCGCGAGGCAAAATGAGTAGATTGTGGAGTGCCAACCCCCCCCTTCAGGTGCCTCTGGGAGGAAACGCTGGGAGTAAGGCCCATTGTACTCAATGGGGCTTACTCCCAGGTAAGTGTGGCTAGGATTGCAGCCTCACAGCCTAATCCTAGGCATGTCTACTCAGGAGTAAGTCCTGTTATACTCAGTGGGGCTCAAGGTACACCAACATACATTGTACACATAAATGTTATATGTTATGATGGCGCGAACATTGTAAAAAAAACTCTGGTAGATCTCTGGGCCTTGCTGGGTTTCAAAGTGGCTCTCGAGCCAAAAAAGTGTGAGCACCCCTGCTCTAGCTCTACTTTGGTTGGAGCTAAGAGAGTGTGAGCAAGCCTATAGGTAGGCTGCAGCCACAAAACAACAGCTGCCTACTCTGTCATTAATCTGTGGAACTCCTTGCCCCCGGATGTGATGATGGTGCCTAGACTAGATGCCTTTAAAAGGGGATTGGAGAAATTTCTGGAGGAGTTCATCACAGCCACAGTGTGACTAACAGCCCCATTCTAGGCATGTCTACTCAGAAGCAAGTCCTATAATAGTCAATGGGGCTTGCTCCAAGGTAAGCATGCATAGGATTGCAATCTGAGGAGATAGGGAACTGGCCAAGTGTGGTGTGGGGGAGGGCTCCCCGTGGACAAAGCAGCTGCTGCTCTCTGAGGAGGAAGAGTCAGGGGTTGCACCTGCTGTACTTGGCTACAGTGGTGCCTGTTCTGCAACTTCTGGGATTGCTTCTCCCCAGGTGCGCAGCTTGCAGCAAGACTGCAGAGGTGCTGCCTGTTTCCCTCTCCAGAAGGGGTGCCAAAACCTGGTTGCCTGGATCCCTTGCTCCACCCCTGGGCATTAGAAGAGCACATCCAGGGGGCCCAATCCTGCCAAATGGGGAGGGGGTACCAGGGCTGGGGGTTCAGCATACTGTTTCTCCCCTCTCCTGCTGCCACACTGCCTCCAACTCCCTTCCTCTGTGTTCCCTGGCCAGCTGGAGTCCGGACTCCCAGGGAAATCGCATCCAGAGAAACCCACTCCCAGAGAAACCCACCCCCAGTCAGCCAGCCAGCCAGCCAGAAATGCCTTTGTGAGCCTGTTCCTCCTCCTCCTTATTACTCCCATTCCTCCCCTTCTCAGGCCCCCCCTCCTCCTCCTCCTCCCCCTCCAGCGGCCCCCCCACCCACCCGCCAAGAGACTTCCCAGGCTGGCTGCAGTCCTGATTTGACTCCTGAGAAACCAGGCTGCAAGGGCTCACCTCAAGGCACAGGGTCAAGGAATGGAGGCAGCAGGCTGGAGGCAGTGGTGGCAGGACACCTCTCCTCTGCATGCAGCTGAGCCAGGAGGCTGCACACATGCGCGCATCTTACAAGGCGCCTGCGCTTCACTTTTTCGCTTGTCTGGGCACTCACAGACAAGGAGGGAAGGGAGGAGGAGATGGAGAAAGGCTATGCTCTGATTGGCTCTGAGCTGCTCTGATTGGCTGCTGCACCTGCAGAGGCTTTTTTTCTCCTGGAAGGGCATTTCCCCCCTTTTTTCACCAGAGAGGTCGCGGACCACCTGGAGGGCGCTGTGGACCACCAGTGGTCCGCAGACCACGGGTTGGGAACCCTAGCACTAGAGGGAGCTCCAAACCAGGACGACTCTGGTTGAAATTTGAATTTCACCTTTGCCATGTAGATGGCAAGCCGCTCCCTCTCAATTTGCACACAAACCTTAATCACACTTCCTTACCTTATAGAAGTGTTGTAAGAACCACCTCAAGGAAATACAGCTTGGCACACTCAAAGATTCAGATAACTGTGTCTGATTCTTACCATTACAGACTGACTCTGTGAAACATTGTCCCTCTTCCTTTTCTGTCTCACAGAACGTTGAGTGACGGCGACAATACTCAACGCTTGTGGATGGGCAGTGATTGCACCGGAGTCCCTGGGCTAAGAAAAAAGAGGAGGGCTGAAGGGAACCTCTTCAGCCATTCAAGATTCACCCCCAATCTCAGGGGTTCCATTTCCAATTCAAAGCTGTGATTTGAAATTTGTTTTAAGCATTTCATTTTCTCAGATATCACGGCCTGTCAATATTCAAAGAGTGTATGATGCCAGCAACTTCATGCTGTCAAGCATGAAACACCATTTAGTCTGTGGAACTCCTTGCCACAGGATGTGATGATGGCATCTGGTCTAGATGCCTTGAAAAGGAGATTGGACAATTTCTGAAGGAAAAGTCCATCATGGGTTACAATCCATGATGGGTATGTGCAACCTCCTGATTTTAGAAGTGGGTTATGTCAGAATGCCAGATGCAGGCACCAGGTTACAGGTTGCTTGTTGTCTTTTGTGCTCCCTGGGGCATTTGGTGGTCCACTGTGAAATACAGGAAGCTGGACTAGATGGGCCTATGGGCTGATCCTGTGGGATTGTTCTAATTTTCTTCTTGCATGTCAGATCCGACAGGCACATTTCAAACAGTGAAATCACATGAAGTGTGATGCCATCTGCAGACAGCTGGTATGGTACAGTGGTTAAGGGGCCAAGCTGCGAATCAGCCACTTCCTGGTTTGACTCTTGTCTCTGTCAGGTGCTCTGTAGGTAGCCTTAGACAAGCTGGCCAATCTGAGCCTCAACAGCCCTGCTGCAAAGCGGGCCTATGACTTGCAATTTCTTACAGCCCAATCGGCAATCGGAGGCTTGGGAGAACACATTTTCCCTTACCCTCCATAAGCCCCTCAATCACCTCTGGGTCTCCTCAGACCTGCTGTTTGGCTGATGTAAGTCGAAGGATACAAAGGAGCTGTGCTGGCAGGCTCCAGAGGGGATGGCATCCAGCACAAATTGCCCATGCCAGGTGCCACCCCTCCTAAGTCCCACATGCCTCCATCCCTCCCCAATCCACTCCGATGCTCCCATTTCCATGCCCCATTTCACCCTCCCCACTGAGCTACTGCCAGTGGGGCTCCTCTTTGCTGCCACAGGGTCCTCCCCTCCATCTATTGTGGTTATCCAAAGGCATGCAGCTGCACATAAGCTTTTATGACGTCGTAAAGTGCATTCCACCATCAGGATGCTGATTATGGCAGTAGTGGGACAGCATTGAATTGGGCTGTCACTTTGACAGGGTTGCTCTAAGAACTGCAGAGAGATAAAGCACAAGAAGGACTACAAGCACTGGGGGAATGCTGAATATTATTATTATTATGAGATACCCTTTGACTACCTCCCTACCCTTTTTTCGAGGACATGCACCAACTACAGAGCTGGTGAAGGTCTGAGGAGAGCCACTGCAGAGTGGGAGGTTTATATGGAGGTAAGGGGAAATAATCCCCCTTTCCTCTCTGATGCCTCCCAGTCTCCCCCCCCCCCCACTGGACACAGGGTGATCATTTTTGGCATGACTGCAGCAGTGGTGGGGGGGTTAGGACAGGACTGGACTCAGAATCATTAGCCTTAAATCCTTTGTGTGAACTACCTCTCTAGCTAATTATTTACTGCTGACTCTTCCCAGTCTCAGACACCACCTTCTTTTCTCTCTCCAGTATTTTACTCAGAATCCCATCCTTGGCTGCCCTGGGGGCCAGAGCAGTGGTGGTGAAAACAGCCTGCACTGCATCCTGCAGGCCTCCTGGAGACCATGGCAGAATAGAGAAATGTTTTACTTCTCTACTCTGCAGTGCCAGGATCCCTGATGGATATACTAGGATCTACACTAGCTCCTTGGCTGGTGGAGATCTGATTGGACCCATGGGCATGGCAGGGCCAGGCAGGAGACAAAGGATACTTCTGGTGCCATTGCTGCTGATATCCACCTCGACTCACCCCCCTGCAGCCAAGATCCCTGTCCTGATCCTCCCCATTCCCATTGGTTGCAACAGTGGCTCAGTAGTCAGCGGTATGTGACAGCAGTCCAGCTTTCACACTGCCAGAACGCCCCTCGCTACCAGAATACAAGTTCTTTGTTTGGCAATAAACATTCTCTTTCTCAGAATCCCCAAAAGCGTCCTTATCATGCTATTCTTCACAGAAAGAACATTCTGCTGCAGACATCCTGGGAATACACCTTTCTAGAATCATGTGGTGGAGCCACCCTCACTCTTTACACAATATCTGTTCCCTTCAGAGGATAAATTGGAATCCTGCAGCTGTCTAGAGGCACCTGGGACCTTCAGAGAGACCGGAGCCCTAGCAAATGCTTCTGGGTAATCCCACCTCTGCCATCGGGGAAGATGAATCCGCTTTGTCTCCTTGGCTTCTTTGCTTTGCTTTTCAGGGCTGTGGGTTAGTAAGGGGAAGGGAAAAGGAAAATTCTTGGAAAAGCAGTGAGAATTAGAGTTCAGTTCTATCCCCTAAGCCATCCCAGAGCATGCAGCGCCATTGACAGAGCGCGCACCGAATGCTACAGGTGGGTGGGAAAACAATCCAAGACAAGCGTTTTTACTTACCTCTCTGTAGGCCGCCTGGTCTCCAATGGGTCTCCTTGATCTATGTGAGCTCTTTTGCTGGGGTAAGTCTGAGGAGACTCCTGGGGATGCGGACAGACTGGGGGGGGAATAGGACCTCCCACTTCTGAACCGCCCCCCCACACGCCTGCTCCCTGCCCTAATCTGCCCACGATCCTCCCCAAACTGTCCTTACTGCTGACTTACTGGTGGCAGCAAATGACAGTGGCCGCCATGGCTTTGTGCTGGTGTCCATGGCTGGCTGAATATCATAAAGGCTTTCATGCCTGAAGTTATGGTGGTGGGTTATGAGATCTGCCACTGTAAGCCCTGCACAGGATTGGGGTGTTAGTCCAGCAAGTCCACTCTAGATTCCCAAATGCTTCAGAAGGTTTTTCTCTTGTGATAAGATCATGAGACCAATTTTATTTCCATTCTTAAATGAATTCCCATCCAGGAGAAATAACTCTGAAAGCTGAGACCAAAGCTTCATTCATTCATTCTTATATTTGTCTGATCTACTTAGGTATTTACATCTGCACAGAACACAGCCAATACAGCACATTGGTGTTTACAACACAGTAAACAGCCAGTACAACAGTAAACAGTCAATACAAAACACAGCCAATACTCACCCATTTCAGTTCATATTTTCAAACCCTGTCATCTGTTCTCTTCTGCTTCCTCAGGAGGCAGCTTGTGAAGAGGTGTGCAGCTGCTGGGTCCCCAAAAGTATTTCTTTGACTGGATAGAAGTCCAACTCCACTCGGACGGAGCAATCCAAACTTCCAATGTTCCCTGTAATTCCCTCTGGGAGGGTGTGGAACTCTATGGTGGCTTGTGCACAGGGGCATCTGCAGAATGCTCTGCTATGATCAGGGCCTAGGAGAGGGGGGTAAAGGGGGTAATTTGTAACCGGGTCGAGTCAGAAAGGGGGCCAGGAGCCAAAGGAAGGGGCCCAGAAAGTTCCTGGGATCTGACATTTTCCTGTCTCACCTGAACTCACTGCCTGCGCATGATGCTCGGGCACAACCACACACATGCAGAGTTACCTGCTGCTGCAAGCCGTGCACACCAGACCTAGGAATGCATCCATGACCCTCCTTAACACAGTGTCAAATCTGGGAGGAAACTGGTCTGCTACAGTAGCTCTTTAGCTTGTGGATTCATTAACCATGAAGGAGTGTATAGAAGCTCAGGAGCGCAGCTGTGGGGCTACAGCTGCTGCAGAAGTTCATTTTGGTCCATTCTAGTGTGAGCCTAAATACTGATGATGCTAATTTTCTGCAGTGGATTTTCTATATTTCAAAGATTTTAGAGAGACTTAGGAGTGTGTTTGGTTTTCCAGATGACTTTATCGAGCTGCCAGTTCTGCATGGTCAGGTAGACCTGGGCTCTGCAGCAAGATGTTTAGTAGAACTGGACTCCAAAGTCTATTTTGGTAGTCAGCACCCTCCCCCTGCCCTATTTCCCCCCTTTTCTACCTGCCCCCACTGTCCCCCTCCCCCTTTGGGAAGGGGCCCAAAAGAAACTTTGTACCCCCAATAAAATTCCTCTTATAGGCCCTGGTCGTGATGTCACCCTCATCACCGAGATCCAGAGCACCAAGAAAGCAACTGTGTGGGACAGCAATTCCAGCAGTGTACAAAGAACGCTGCTGACAAACCTGGAAACATTCAACATCTCCAGATGAGGGCAGTACCAAACGTTCTGCAGCTCCGCTTTTCAGCTGTAGGCTGAGCTGAGAGATGGAGACTGACCCCGTGAGCTTCATGGCAACTTGCAGATCTGCAGAGCTCCCAGATATCCGGCTTGTTCTGGCTTCCGCTTAGCAGTGAGTTTCTGATGATTTGTCAGACTAGGGAGATGGCAGAAACGTTGCCTACATTCTGGGCATATATTTGGTTTCTCTACTGGATGGATTATCAGATGTTGTCGGAGGTCAGAGTTCTGGCTGAAGGCCTTTCCACAGTCTGAGCAGTGGCATGGATTCTCACCTGTGTGGGTTATGGGCCACCAGGAAGGAGCTATGACTGAAGTTCTTCCCGCACTCAAAGCGCAACAGAGTAGTTTCTCACCCAAACTGATTCTCTGATGTCTGATCAGAATTCTGGCTGAAGGACTTCCCATTGTCCAAACCAGGGCTGTCAAACTTGTTGCATAAAATTGCATTCATGATGCCTGCTGCAGACCGGAAGTGATGTCATTAAGCAGGTCCTGACCAGAAATTAGCACTTTTACTCACTCAGGAAGTTAGCTGCAAGTGACAGAAAATACGCAAATCCTGATAATATTTTCAAGATATGGGAGAGCCCAATTATTGTGGGGTTGCCCTTTCAGCAGTGACACCTCACCACAGCTCAGCAGCTGGCAGTGGCGCTGGGAGACCCTGAGGGCACGGAAAGATGTTCCATGGGCCACATCCTGCCCGCAGGCCTTGATACCCCTGGTTCAGACAGCTGTGTGGCTTCTCGCCATTGTTTCGAGTCCATCTCCTGGGAACAGCTCATTCGGAAAGCAGACAGCAGACAGAAGATGATGGCAGCCAGACCTCGGACCAGCCATTACAAGCTTCTTGCACAGGATGTTGTGATGGAACCTGGCCTAGATGACTCTAAAAGGCGATTGGGCAGTTGACTACATGCAACCTCCATGCACCTGAGCACAGACCTCTGACTCTTCCTTCACTGCTGCTGCTGCTGCTGCATTCCCCCTCATCCCCCTTGGCCTTCCTCCTCCTCTCCTCTCCCCCTTTTTGTGTGCCTCTGTCCTCAGTTGCAGCTCCCTCAGGTCTCCGTCTCCCTGCTCACTCCTTCCACTCTTATAGCTCCCTCCAGTTGTTGGAACTCCTGCCCCACCCCCACACCCCACCATCACCTCCTTTTTGGGCTCCCAGCCTCAGCCTTGAATTGAGAGATGTGAAGACATCACCAACTGGTACCAGGGCCCATAAACCAATCCTTCCAGCTCAGTAGAGTCGGTCAGCCCCGGCAAGGACACCGAAGCCATCACACTGGCTGATTGGCAGCACAATGGCATGGTGATGGCGAACGGTCACTACCTGGATGACAACACTTTTAGAACCATCAAAGCCAGTGACCCTATCTACACCTTGTGGCAAAGCATTCCATAGGCTAACCTCATGCTGTGTGAAGAGCTACCTCTTTTTGTCCAATCGGTTTTGTTATATGACCAGTAACTCTACTGCTCTGAGAGAGGAAGGAGGAAGATTCAGGGAACATCACAGCTGAATGCTTGAGTATTATTTTAAGCTGTACAGGTATAAACAAGACATTCCTAATTTCTACTCAATATTTTTTTATTACAACCATCAACAATGCATTATATCGACAATACAAAACAATGCAAACATACACATAGATTTGGCAGTGCAGAATGCCATAGGTCACTTCTGCTAATTAATCACAGTATATCTCCTACTCTAATTTCTCTTTTAGTTTCACCTCTTATTATCATTTATCCATATCATAAATTCTTCCAAATGCCCTCTATTGTATTTTCTAAATATCCACTTTCAACCATGTGTAAAATGGCTTCCATTGCTCAATCTGTATCTATTTTTTTTGTTAATACAATATTTCTGAAAGTCTGTCAATTTCTGCAACATTCATTATTTTTTCTATTAGTTCATCTTTCATTGAAGTTCTAAAATCTTTCCAATATCTAACATATAAGATTCTAGCAAATGTTAATACCATCATAACTAAATGCACATTATTTTCTTTAACTATAACATCTAAAATAATATTAAACAGAAAATAATTCTGCCTTCAAAGGGTTAACAAAGTCAACAATCTCTTCTATTAAACTCTACCGTTCTCCAATATATCAATTCCTTTTGATTAAGGAAACACTTAACACTTTCCTTTTGATTCAATTTCAGGTTCTCTCTCCGAATGAAGTGCGTTCCCCATTTGGTGCATTTCTAGGGTTACTTCCCTGTGTGGGTTCTTTGATGCACAATCAGTTTTCGATTCTCACTAAAGCTCTTTCCACAAAGTAAGCATTTATAGGGTTTTTCTCTTGTGTGCATTCTTTGTTCTACTGCCAGGTGTAAGCTCTTACTGAAGCTCTTTCCACACTGCAAGCATTTATAGGGTTTCTCTCCCATGTGGCTTCTTTGATGCACTGCCAGGTGTGAGCTCTGACTGAAGCTCCATCCACACTCCAAGCATTTATATGGTTTCTCCCGTGTGGGTTCTTCGATGCACAGTTAGTTTATGACGTTCAGTGAAGCTCTTTCCACACTCGGAGCATTTATAGGGTTTCTCCCGTGTGGGTTCTTTGATGCACAGTCAGCTGTGAGTTCTGACTGAAGCTCTTTCCACACTCCAAGCATTTATAGGGTTTCTCCCCTGTGTGGGTTCTTTCATGCAGAGTCAGGTTTGCGCTGTTTCTGAAGTTCTTTCCACACTCGGAGCATTTATAGGGTTTCTCCCGTGTGGTTTCTTCAATGCACAGCCAGATTTGAGTTCTGACTGAAGCTCTTTCCACACTCCAAGCTTTTATAGGGTTTCGCCCCTGTATGGTTTCTTTGATGAAAAGTCAGGATTGATTTCCAAATGAAGCTCTTTCCACACTCCAAGCATTTATAGGGTTTCTCCCCTGTGTGGGTTTTTTGATGCAAAGTCAGGCTTATGTTCCAACAGAAGCACTTTCCACACTTGGAGCATTTATAGGGTTTTCCCCCTGTGTGGATTCTTTGATGCACACTCAGGCTTGAGCTGTAAGTGAAGCTCTATCCACACTCCAAGCATTTATAGGGCTTCTCCCCTTTGTGGATTCTTTGATGCACAGTCAGGCTTGAGCTGTAAGTGAAGCTCTTTCCACACTCCAAGCATTTATAGGGCTTCTCCCCTGTGTGGGTTCTTTGATGTCCAGTTAGTGTTCTATGGTCTGGGAAGCTCATTTCACACTTGGAGCGGAGCATTTAGAGGGTTTCTCCCCTGTGTGGGTTCTTTGATGCACTGCCAGGTGTGATCTCTTACTGAAGCTCTTTCCACACTCCAAGCATTTATAGGGTTTCTCCCCTGTGTGAGATCTTTGATGCACTGCCAGGTTTGAGTTCTTACTGAAGCTCTTTCCACACTCCAAGCATATATAAGGTTTCTCCCCTGTGTGGGTTCTTTGATGCACAGTCAGGTGTGATCTCTGAGTGAAGCTCTTTCCACACTCCAAGCATTTGTAGGGTTTCTTCCCTTTGTGGATTCTTTGGTGCACAGTCAGGGTTGAGCTGTAAGTGAAGCTCTTTCCACACTCCAAGCATTTATATGGCTTCTCACCTTTGTGAATTTTTCTTTGATGTGCAGTTAGGCTTGAGCTGTGACTGTAGTTCTTTCCACACTCTAAACATTTATAGGGTTTCTCCCCTGTGTGGGTTCTTTGATGCACAGTAAGGTGTGAGCTCACAATGAAGCACTTCCCACACTCCAAGCACTGACATGGTTTCTCCCCTGTGTGGGTTCTTTCATGCACAGTTAGGTTTGTGCTCTTACTGAAGCTCTTTCCGCACTCCAAGCATTTATACTTCTTCATCCCTGTGTAGTTTCTTTGATGCCTTCTCAAATTTGATGTACTCCTGAAAGTTTTTGCACCTTGAGTGCCTTGTTCCTCGCTCTCTCTGTTTTCTTTTTCTGGTTCTACCAAGATGACATTTCCACCCTGAAAAGCTTCCCATTGATTTCTCCATTTCTCTGTCTGTCTTTGCTCCTTCTTCTCTGTTCTTTCTTGGTCTCTGAAAGTCATGTGTTGGACATCATGCATGACAGTTTTTGATGACACCCAGTGGGGCTGCCCCTGATCTTCATGATCTTGTCTGTTGCTTCCTGGAATAAAAGAAATTATTTTCAGCATGGGAATAGAGAAATGGCATGTCTAAATTCTTCTCCTCAGAGGCATTCTGTGTATATTGTTAACTCTCTGCCCATGCTGAGCCAGAGACAAATCTAACCAGTTGGTTTATGGAAAGCTGCAGGCAGCTGAGTCACACTGAGTCAGCAGAATGACTCTGCACCTGAGCTTGCCAACCCTAGTTAACAGGGCAGAATCTGATTGGATGCTCAGACTACTTAAACTCCAGTCTGCAGCTCCACCAGTGCAGTAGGGGTTAAACTGAGACACTGCTGCGGGAGACTTTGTTGAACTGAGAACTGTGTATACGCTGTGACTGACCTTGGACTGACTGACTGACTGACTGTGATTTGTGGATACTGATTTGAATAAGGTAAAACTGGACTGCTGTTCTCTGTGTATGACCTGGACTGTATTTTGACTATTCTTAGTGGAAAAACTCCTTGCTCTAATATACACCAGAAAATTCAAAGGAATCTGCTGTGTCTGCTGTTTCTTTGCATCCTGCTCTGCATTGGGACACACCCAAGGTTCCTATCTTCATACCTTAACATATATATTCATCCACTATTTGCAATTGGTTCTGCTTGTGGAATTCAGGGTTTTGGTGGAAATCAAAGCAGAATCTTTCCAGCCTCTGCCCAGTCCTTGGTTAGATCAGTAATTTTCTTTACTGATTCACTGGTAAGTTTTAATTGTTCTGCAGCACTTGTTCCCAAACTATGGGCCAGAATATGATTTTTGCTAAGTTATGAAACTGACAAGCTGAGAGCTGACAAGATAAAATGTAGAGAGCACCATGTACATGTTTACTCATGAGTATGCATACCTACCTTAGTTAACACTGAAGAGCAGTCTGAGGGGGAAGCAATACTACCAAAATGTTCAATGAACACAGTCCCCAACACACTCTTGAGAAGGAAGTTCCCCCCCCCCCCGTTGCAAGGTGTTGCAAGGTTCAAAAGCAAGACTCAGTAGTCAGGGTGATCATCTGCAAGCCTTTATTACATTGCCAGCAACAGGTGTCTCAAGGGACTCCTGTCCAAAGCTTTGAGAGCATGTGTCAATCTTAGCCAGACCTTTTATAACATTTTGGGTCCTTTGTTTGAAGATTTTGAACTTCCCATTGGCTGAAGTTTGACATCATAGAAGGGGCTCACTCTTCATAGGCTGTAGATAGCCTTAGAGACATTTGATTGGTAAGCTTCAAGTTACAGGTTCCAAATAAGGCAAAATTTTACATTTAAACACATGGAATACAGAGTTTTCAAGAACCAGCAGAGTGCACTGTAACCTTATTTTTATTCAGAACTGGCCTTTTGGCAAGTCATCAGACCTTATTTCTTGGCATGCAGCTCTTTCTTGATTAAGATGGCCTTGCATGTGTTGCAAGGAGCCACCTGTGTTATCTCTTCTCCCACATTCCCTCTTTCTCAGCAAAACACTGTGGCTTTCTGCCAACCTTTGTTAAGCAAGGACCTTTGAACTTGCTTTTACTCTCTGCATTCTATTTGTGACCTGTTACTTTTAATACATTTAAGGGATCTATAGTGGTGTACTTTCATATATTTTAATACAAAACAAAACAAACTTTCACTGTATAAAGGATTTCTTTTAAGAAATCCTTTTCTTATTTTCCTTTAAACAAATTACAGCTTCTATGTCAGTTGCAGCTCAAACAGAGGCTTTCTCATGGATGTTTTTCCTTATCTTCTTTTCTAACTATTTCTGCAGGTGCTTTGTATCTTTGCTAGCTAAAAACCCTATTTCAGCCTGCCAAATAAAGCTTTCCCTTACTACAATGTTGCAACCATATATGTTTCTCCCATTTGTAACATTTTGGTTTGCCTGCATACTGCTGCCAAGAAGGAGTTTTTATCTTTGAGAAGCAACTTTTCCAAATTCCAAAGCCTGTGAACTTTAGCAAAACAGCCTTCTAAGCTGTTTCCCTGTGAGACTGACAATGATTTTTTCTAACTGGAAATGGCTTTCATTATTCTATGTGTTTCTCTGATTTTATTAAACAATTTTAATAATATCAGACAGTTAAAACTCACTTCTAATGCTACCATCTCTCTCTCTATATGTTGGTTACACTTTAAAGACAGAGACTAATTTAAAGCATTGAAGAATAATTGACAGGCCAGCAGACATGGTGATCTCTTTGGCACTTCTATGAGATTTTGTGTGAATATCAACTAGAATAACTCTTCTAGTGTTTGTATGCATGTAACACTGTCCTTTGCTCTAAAAAGCATGAAAGAATAATAAGTTTAAACTGTAAATGAGTAAATTAGGTGTTATTAGTAACACCTGTGTTGGACTCTAGAGACTGACGTTTGGCTCCTTCTATCTGCAAGTAACATGCTAAAGCCTCTGGCTTGAGCCTAAGGGCAAGAGCCAAAGGGCTCTTGGCCCGTGGCTCTTAGCCCAGGGATCGTGACCAGAGGACCGAGGTTCCTTCCTGCATGGCGAACTGAAACAGTGGTTGGATTATTCCTCCCCTTCTGTTTAAAGGCAGGGGAGAGGAGCAACATAAACCCTCAGGGCAGCACAGTCTATTTCCAGCAGAGGAGTGGCCTGTGAGACCTCCAGTATTAGGCTTGGCCTGCTTTTATGTTTTTATAAGCAGCTCTACTGGTTGTCTCTGTCTGTACAGGCCAGTCTCAGAAGGTGGGCCTCGCCACATGTGTTTTTTCTTAGGAGGGAGCTCAGGGGAGGGGAAGGGTGCCACTATCAAGAGAGTGATGGGGCAGGGGAGATTTGATGGTGGGGGTTGGACAGGTAAGTACAGATGGAGAACCCATCATAGGCAGATCATCTCTTCTTCTGGTCCTTCCCCCAATTCTCGAATGCCTGGTGGTCTTGGCAGTGAGTCCCTGGATCTGAAGCTGCTGCTTTTGAATGCCAGGTCAGTGAATAATAAAACCTGCATCATCTGGGATTTAATCCGGCATGAGAAAGCCGACCTGGTATGTATTACGGAGACCTGGTTGGACATGGCAGGAGAAGTTAGTCTCTCCGAACTTTGTCCACCAGGTTTCCAGGTGTTGCAGCAGCCAAGATTGCAGGGACGGGAGGGGGAGTTGCAATGGTCTATCCTGAGTCCATCTCCCTTACCAGGTGCCCTGTCCAGCAGTCTGCTGGGTTCGAGTGCCTGCATGTTGTGTTGAGAGGGCCAGACAGGATTGGGATTCTGTTGGTGTACCGCCCGCCCTGCTGCCCAACAGTCTCCTGACTGGGGTGATCTCGGGGGTAGCATTGGAGACCCCCCGCCTATTAGTGCAGAGGGACTTCACGCTGAGGCCCCTGCAGCAGGTGCTGCTCAGGATTTCATGGCTGCCATGATATCCATGGGCCTGTCCCAGAAGATCTTGGCCCCAACACATACTGCAGGACATGTGCTGGACCTGATGTTTACAGCTGGGCATGGGGGTAGTGATCTGGATGTAGAGGAGGTTAAGATCACTCCGTTGTCATGGACAGATCACTTCCTAGTAAGGTTTAGGCTTGTTGCAGCTTCTTACCTTCGCAGAGGCGGGGGACCATTTTCTAAGGTCCGCCCCTATAGGCTAATGGATCCTGAAGGTTTCCTGAGGGCTCTGGGGGATTTTCCCACTGCCAAGACTGGCATCTCATCTGAGGCCCTGGTTGACCTCTGGAATGGGGAAATGACCAGGGCAGTGGATGAGATTGCTCTGGAGCGACCTCTGCACGTCGCAGACTCGGAGCATCTCCTTGGTTTACTGAGGAGCTGCGAAGCTGCTGGGCAGGCGTCTACAGTGACAGTCTTGAGCGACGGTGGCAGAAAGCTTGTGATGAATCTGATCGGACATGGAGTAGAGGTCATTACAGAGCCTATTCCGTGGCGGTGGTAGCAGCAAAGAGAACTTTTTTCTCTGCTACCATTGCGTCTGCTGAGAACCGTCCGGCATAGCTGTTCCATGTGGTACAGGGCCTTCTCCATCAAGCCCCTCCAGTAAACCAGGAGGAACACACGGTGAGCCGCTGTGACGTGTTTGCACAACATTTTGCAGATAAAATCGATCGTATTCGTCACAACTTGGATGCCACATTGACAATGTCCGATGATGTTCCCTTGGCAACTGCTTGTCCGGTGTTGTGGGATTCTTTTCAGCCTGAGGATGTGGACAGACTCCTTTGGAGTGTGAGGGCATCGGCCTGCCTGCTTGACCCTTGCCCAGCTTGGCTGATAAGAGCTGCCTGGCATGGACTGGCTGAGTGGACAGGGAGGGTGGTCAACTCTTCCTTGATGGAGGGGATGCTACCACATGATTTGAAACAGGCGGTGGTTCACCCCCTCCTGAAGAAGCCCTCCCTGGATTCCACTGTGTTAGACAACTACCGGCCAGTCTCCAACATCCTGTTTCTGGGCAAGGTAATTGAGCAGGTGGTGGCGTCTCAACTCCAGAGGGTCTTGGATAAAGCGGATTATCTGCATCCTTTTCAATCTGGTTTCAGGCCAGGCTTTGGGATGGAAACCACCTAGGTGGATGACCTATGCTGGGGACTGGACAGGGGGAGTGCGCCCCTGTTGGTCCTGCTGGACCTCTCAGCAGCTTTCGATACCATCGACCATGGTATCTTTCTGGGCCGATTGGCCGAGCTGGGAGTTGGAGGCACTGTTTTGCAGTGGTTCCGCTCCTACTTGGAGAATTGGTCCCAGATGGTGGTGCTGGGGGATGCCTGTTCGACACCCTGGCCCTTGAAGTGCGGGGTGCCGCAGGGCTCAATTCTGTCCAACATGCTATTTAACATCTACATGAAACCGCTGGGAGAGGTCATCCGGGGGTTTGGAGTGAGGTGCCATCAATATACCGATGACACCCAGCTCTATCTCTCCTTTTCTCCAGACTCCAGGGTGGCGGTTGAGGGCCTAGAGCGCTGTCTGGAAGCAGTGAGGATCTGGATGGGGGCTAACAACCTGAAATTAAATCCGGATAAGACAGAGGCTCTCCTGGTTCGGAAATCCTTGATGCAGGTGCTGGAGTAACGGCCTGCACTGAATGGGGTTGCATTTCCCCTGAAGGAGCAGGTCCGCAGCTTGGGGGTCCACCTGGACTCGCAGCTGCTCCTGGATTTCCAGGTGGCAGCTGTGGCTAGGGGGGCCTTTGCTCACCTTTGGCTGGTGTGCCAGCTGCGGCCATACGTGGATCATGCAGTCCTGGCCACAGTGATCCATGACATGGTAACATCGAGGCTAGATTATTGTAATGTGCTCTATGTGGGACTGCCCTCGAAGATGGTTCGGAAACTGCAACTAGTGCAGAATGCGGCGGCCCATGTGGTTACTGGAGGTAGGTGGTTTGACTCAAGTCAGTCGGCTTCTCCAGCGGCTGCACTGGCTGCCCATTCATTTCCGGGCCCAATTCAAGGTGCTGGTTTTGACCTTTAAAGCCCTATACTGCTCTGGGCCTGCGTATCTTAGAGATCACCTACTCCTGTACAATCCGGCTCATCCTCTTAGGTCATCAGAGAAGGACTTTTTACAAGTGCTGCCGCCTAAGAAGGTACGTGGGGCGGCGGCAAGAAATAGGGCCTTCTCAGTAGTGGCACCAATGCTATGGAATTCCTTTCCCCTTGACTTAAGAACTGCTCCCTCTCTTGAAACTTTTCGTCGAGGCCTGAAGACCCTTCTGTTTAGACAAGCCTTCTGAGTTCCTGGCCTTTTTAACATCTTTTTAAACATCTTTTTAACATCTTTTAATATCTTTTTTAACATCTGGTTACAGGCCTGATCCTTTTCTAATTTGCTGCGCTATGCTCTTTCACCTGGTTATCTTTTTTTCTTATCTGACTACTGTTTTTATATGTTATGTTTTTATCTGTTTTTAAATTATGTTTTGTAAGTTGTTTTTTAACCTTGTTAGTAAGCCGCCCTGAGTCCCTTCAGGGAGAAAGGCAGGGTAAAAATAAAGTTGATAATAATAATAAACTGTCTTTGCTAAGATGGGCATTTTTCTGCCCATTGTTATCTGTCTTTAGTTTGCCTTGCAAACAGAGAGCCATCATGACGGGAGTTTCCCTGTATCCCCCCATCTACTCCCATCCTCCCTACGTTCAAAGCGAATGCCTTGTATTCAATATGTGTTGTTCTAAACTTTATCTCTTACTAGACAACTTGTTATGCTGCCAAGAGCAACCTTGACATTTTGCCAATACAGCAGAGCTTGCCAATTCTTAGTGGAACTGCCTGCTTTCAATTTCCATGCTTTTTTCCTAAGAGAAAATAATATGGCTTTTAAGTTTTGTAAGCATTTTCCCTAATACGCATTTGCCCTAATGGCATATTACTCCAGTCATTCTGTCACCTTCTATCACCCCCAGCTCACAAGGAAAAGGTTTAGTGAAAGTGAAACTGAGTGATGCATTCACCTTTACTTGTGGGTAGGTACATGTACCTCAGGTCTTATTGAAGGTAAGGCAAGGCCATGAGTACCGTCCTGATCCGAAAAACGTGGAGCTCAACAAACGCACCATAATGTGGACCTTCCCCTCACCCTATTACAAAGGAGAAAAACAGAGGCCTGAATGGCTGAAGTGAAACTGTTTCTTGAGGCACAGAAAGCTGGGTCCCAATAGAGTGTCACTCTAAATGTGGGTCCCAGTGGGGAAAAGTTTAAGAACCACTGGACTGATCTAGTGTATTTTATGTATTTTGCAAATGCCATGAATTTAAGATAAATGGACCATTTCCCAAAAAGGCAGGACGGAAATGATGGCCACCTAAAACGAAGTGCCAAGTAGGAAGGAAGTGCTTCCTGGAACAAAGTGCCAAGTAAGACAGAGCAAGTTAAGTATCTCTACATGGAGAGGGAGGAAGAAAAGGAGAAGCCAAATATACTAATTTTAGGAGAGGAAGAGCAGGAGGAGGAAGAGGAAGAGAAGGTAAATGTACTCTCAGTTTTCTAACCTTAAATCAATTTTCAAATTTAGCTTTACCTAAAGTTAGCACTTCATCTCACCTGAGGGAGGACTTCTAAGGTCCAGTAATTTGGGGCATAGGAGCGGGGTGAGCACAATAAAGGTAATACATAAGTGCTTGCTTAATTAAAAACAGTAAGGCAGACTAGAAAGGGAGCGGATTCTGAAGAGAGTTACATCCCAAGTCTACATAGGCCTACTCTGAGGAGCAGCAGTCTACTGGAGAGTAAGAGCTCAAGGCAGAGGCACTTTGAAAGTAAACAAAACAGAGCAAGAAAAAGAGGAAAGGAAGCTTTTCTACTTTATTTATCTTTACCTTATTCTTAACCCAATTTAGAAATTAATCTAAGTTAGAACTTATTTAAAGGTCTAGTAAATTGGGACACAGGAGCTAAGTGAGGGCCATCAATCACTCACTCACTCAATCAATCAATCATTCAAAGCAGGAAGGTATAATTTGAACAGGGTGCTAAAGCTCCAGCCTAAACAGGTGCACTCTGTATGTGCACCAGAGTTTACCTGAGAGTAGGAGCCCAAACAAAACAGAGGATGAGAGTAAAAGAAGGAGAAACCACACTTACGGTGCAATCCTAATGGCATCCTGGGCCGATGCAAGTCGTAAACGTGTTGTGAAGCACATTTGCACTGCTGTGGAAGTCAGCTAGGCCAGTGCGGGAATGTGCACTGGACCACAGAGGTTGCATCCAGCCTCCGCAGTGATGGAGGAAGATAAGTTTGCAATGGCATTTCCAGGCCCACGTAGTAGTCCAGGGGGCATGGGGAAGGCGGGTGGGCGGGCAGCAGGAGAAGGGGCCAGGATCCGGCAGTTCTCCCAGAACCCACCGCAGCCTTATAAATTATACATTACAAATATTTATAGGCCATCTTTAAATAAGAATGTCAAAGACAGCTCAGAGATCAAAACACAATACAAATTTTAAAGAGCATCTATTAAGAGGAAAATACAGTTGCAAAAACACTTAAAAGATAGAAAAGAAGAGCCCTGCTGGACACAACCACGGGTATGCAGAGCCCAGCCTCCTGCTTCCAGAGTTGGCCAGAGAAGAGGGCTCAGGGGAACCAAGGCAGATCGTCTTGGCCAGCAGTCCTCTCCTGTTGTTGCTTCTGATTTCAAAAGAAATCCTGAACCTAGAGGTTCCACACAGCCGTTGTGACTGGTAGCAATGGCTACAACCTGTTTCAAAGGATCTTTCCCACTGCTTTTAAAGCGATCTGCTTTGAAACACCATCACATCTTGTGGCCCTGAATTATGTGAGTCAAAGCTAATAATTTCGGCAGTTGTGGTGAAAGAGAAGGCAAAAGGTTCACTGGAGAAGCGCTGCCTTGGATGGCGCCCACCTTCCATCTCAACAAGAACACAGATTCTTGTACTGAATCATCCAGCAGGATGAGTTGGTAGGAATCCAGCCAGTGCTAGAGTGGGCAGTGCCACTTTAGCTGGGGCAGGCCAGGAAAAGTTTTGAATGCTTTCTTTTCCCTCTCACACAAGGAAGCTGGACTAGATGGGCCTATGGCCTGATCCAGCGGGGCTCTTCTAATGTTCTTATGTTAAAACGTTGGCATAAAACTTAAGTGGAAATGTTTCGCTAAAGGGATAGCCGCATTATTATTTTGGGTTTGGATCGCTTACCCCCCAAAAAGCCAGAGGCCTCTTCATCCAGTCCCTGAGCATCAGGCACCCATGGATCTTCCCCTCGTTCCAGCTGCGCAATGAGGTCAGGCTTGGCAGCTGGAAATCGCCCTTGGGAAGGAGAAGAGAACAATAAGTTCAGCTGAAGTTCCATGAACCCTCAGAGCTCTCCCTGTGAAGGCAGAGAAGAAACCAAAGGAGTGAAATCATTCTTTGACAGCAGGGCTTGGCAAGCTTCTTCTGGACCTCAGCCAATTAAAGACCAATGTAAGAAATACCTTAATGTATATATTGTTACAGCGGCAAGAATACTGTTTGCGCAAAAATGGAAATCTACAGATGTGCCAAGTAGAGAAAATTGAATAGACAAAATTTATGAAATAGCAGAAATGGAAGCTTTAACAGAAAGAATGAAAGAGATTTAGATAGAGTAAGAAAATATTGGAAGACTTTTTATGAGTGGATACATAATTTTAGTAAAACAATATTGAGAGTATCAGTAAATCTAAATTTTTATATTGATAAATATGATAGTCTTTGTATCGATGATTATTGTGTTTTTTTGTTGTTGAATGATGCATGTTGTAATCTAGGGCCAATATCCTCACATGAAACCTGTGTTGTACCAGCCCTAAGTATAACTCATTTTCCTTACCTGTATCTCTAATAAATAAATAATTTAAAAAAAAAAAAACAAATTGTCACTTTTTGCCAGCTCTGCTGAACAACATGCTGCTACAGATAGTAGCTGTGAAAACACAGCCACAGAACCTGGAGAGTTTTTCACAGATTTTCCACCCCTGTGCTCCAAATTCCTGTGGCACACTTTCAGACATGGCACACCAATCTGCTACAGAACATCAGTTAGAACTTATAAGAGCCCTGCTGGATCAGGCCATAGTCCCATCTATTCCAGTTTTCTGTATCTCACAGTGGCCCACCAAATGCCCCAGGGAGCCCAGGGAGTTGAAAATCGCAGCTCTAATTCATATCTCCCCAAGTTAGAATCCTCAAGTTCTTCGCAGCATTCTTTTTTTCAGAACTGTTCTCCTTCCCCAACGACTGTAAACATTAAATGATCGTTTTGAAAGACTCCACGAAAGGCGAAGGGTCTTGGCCAAGGAAGTTGGATGAGATTCCTGCAGGGACAAATTTCCAGCTCGTCCCGAGACCTGTTTGTTGTATTTCTCTTCAGCTTGGTCAGGAAACCCTTTATGTCTGTTGAAAGCAAGCGGCAAGCAGGACACGACTGCTGCTTCGCTCAAACAATCTCTTGGTACTTAAAGCATAAAAAAGTCCTTTCCCCCTGAAAGAGCAGAACCATGGCAGACTGTGCTAACACCCCAGCAATGCTGACCTTTTGCTGGGAGCTTGTTAGAGTAATTGTATGCCCTGGAATTCATTCACAGGCAGCTTACAAGTGCCCTGGCCTAACTTTTTTCCCTTCATTGTTTCTCTCGGAGCTCTGCGGAAACCAAATAAGGTGTGAATGAGGTTTAAAAGGACAGGAAAAAGAGGTGCTTGTGTTTCTGTCGTGATGTCATTGAGTGATGTCATTAAGCAGGTCCTGACCAGAAATTAGCACTTTTACTCACTCAGGAGCTTAGCTGCAAACGACAGAAGAGAAAATACGCAAATCTTGATCATATTTTCAAGACATGGGAGAGCCTAATTATTGTGGGGCTGCCCTTTCAGCAGTGACACCTCACCACAGCTCAGCAGCTGACAGTGGTGCTGGGAGACCCTGAGGGAGAGAAAGGTGTTTCTTTCTACTAATTATTCTCTTCTCACCACTTCCATTATTAAATTTATATGTATATCCCTGTTACTGGAATTGAAAGAGGATGCCTTCCATAAAAGCCATCTGTATGACATTCCCTTTCCTCTTGAGAATTTTACTATGTTCTCAGTCTTCTTTCGCTTCTCTCTTACTCTCCACAGGACCTGCTTCAATATTTTAATTCTATATCCATCAACCGTCCACTCTTTCTCCTGTAATAGCTTCAGTAATTGATCTCTGTAGCCAATTCTGATGAATCTCACATGGATTTTCCTGGGCAGATCATGTTTTTTTATATATAATGTACTGACTCAACTTACAGTATCTAAATCTTGGTAAATCTCCTGCTTTGGGCAATCAATCCAATCTGCTATTAATTCACCAATTCATTAAAATGTATCTTCTCCTATTTGTTCTGGCAAGTTTTGTATTCTTCATATCCATGCTGCTCTCTCCATCTGCAAATCGGTTAACGTTGCCTCTTCATCCTGTTGATTTTTCTCTATATCCACTATTTTAGCTTCATCTTTCATTGTCGTTTTTTCCCATTTCCTGATCTTTTGTTTGTTTTCTGGTTTGTCTCCTCGTATCTTTCAACTGCACACTAAACTCATTGATTTGTTGAGTGAGAGTTTCCAAACTGACTTGAACCTGTGAAGATTGATTTGCTTGTGGCTGTCCCATTGCAAGTAATTTCTCCATATTTTTTTGCATTATTTGTTCCTAATCTTTTTCTTTCGGGTCTTCTTGACTCATCAACTTCCCACAGGGAGAGAAGAGAAACAAAAACAAACTCACCGCCCCAGTATTGCCATTATAATCCACTGCCACATCATTCCGATGCAAAGGGAAAAAGCACTTCCAGCTTCGAAGAGAGACTGTATCCGAAAACAATTTGGAATGCAAACCACACTGAACTTTAAAGATATAAAGCTAAAGGTGTGACCCACATATATCCCACAAAAAGCTCAGTATATCTTCACAAGCCAATAGATCAGTGGTTCTCACACATTTAGTTATTTGATTTTTCTCTGTAAACCGCTTTGTGAGCTTTTAGTTGAAAAGCGGTATATAAATACTGTTAATAATAATAATAATTTAGCAGTGGGACCCACTTTTTAGAGAAAGAATCTCTCGGGACCCTCAAGAAGTGATGTCATGACTGGAAGTGACATCATCAAGCAGGAACATTTTTAACAATCCTAGGCTGCAATCCTACCAACACTTACCAGGAGTCAGTTCCCTTGACTATCATTGTTAAAAAAATGTATGTAGTAGCCTGTTAAAAGTACAGGTCTGCAACTTTTCCCCAAATGCAGTCACATCCAATGGTGGCATCAAGTCTACTATATAAAAAATAAAATATTGAAATGAATGGTGACCCACCTGAAATTGGCACACGACCTACCTAGTGGGTCCGGACCCACAGTTTGTTCAACACTGCTATAGATAATTGAGAGGGGGGATCCTCCTCCTCTCTTTCCCTCTCTCATTAATACCTCTAGCATCTTCAGGGCTTTTTGCCAAGTCACTCAATCAAAGCTGAGTTTTGCATAACAAAGCTAACTTATCTTAGGTTTCCAGCTTCAGTTTTCCTAGCATATGGTATCTCCACACAGGGCCCGCAGCTTAATTGCAGCTTTGCCGCAGCCTCCCCAATTACTGCCATTGGACGACTTGGTTTCTCCTCAGAAAAAGGCCCTCCCACCGATTGGGCTTTGTTCTCCCAGGTTCCTTACACCATCTGGATGGTCACGTCTCTCCTGGCAGTGATCCTCAGATCTTCTCAGGTCCACAGATTTTGGGAAGAAACAGACTGTTTTCAGGAGCCCCTAAAACATGTCTGCTCACTCGCTGCTTGCCCCTCTTCCCTCATTTCTACTCAATATTGACATACAGCTGGGGCCTCGATGTCCACAGATTCTGCATCCGCGGATCTGGCTTCACTCAGGCATGAAGGGACACATGACACCACCCAAGCTCTCCAAAGGTGACACAGCTGCAGTCCCCTTTGGAGTGCTTAAATGGGCCAATCATGTATTTCATTATCTGTGGATTTCAGTATCCACAGACCCCAGAAATTATCCCCTGTGGATACCGAAGCCCCCTGTGCACATCTACTGCTGAATACAGTGACAACCAAGTTTCATGATTTTGGTACCCAGAAATACTTGAGTGAATGGAGGTTCTTTCCTCACTCAAAGCACTGATGTGGTTCCTATCCTACTTTGCTAACTTGCTGTGTCTTATAGGTTACTGCAGTGGTTCTTAAACTGGGAGCCTGTGGCCCACCAGTGGGTCATGACCCAATTTCTGGTGGTTCGTGAAGCTGACAGGGCAGATTAGGGTATGTGCATCAAGGGTTAAAAAACTGCTTCTGGGGGCAGCACTGACGTCCAATCACCATTACAGCCACAGAGGCTTCAATAGCTGGCAAAGTGATAATTTTTTAGGTGGTAAAGTTTGGGAACTACAGCTCTATAGTGAAAGCTCTCACCTCACTCCTAAATTCTATGGCTTCACCCCGTGTGGGTCCTTTGATTCAATATCAGGTTCTCCGACTGAAGTGCTTTTCCCATTTGGTGCATTTCTAGGGTTTCTCACCTGTGTGGGTTCTTTGATGCACAGTCAGGGTTGAGCTCTGACTGAAGCTCTTTCCACACTCCAAGCATTTATAGGGTTTCACCCCTGTGTGGGTTCTTTGGTGCACATTTAGTTTTTGACGTTCAGTGAAGCTCTTTTCACACTTGGAGCATTTATAGGGTTTCTCCCCTGTGTGGGTTCTATGATGCACAGCCAGGTGTGAGCGCGTACTGAAGTTCTTTTCGCACTCCATGCATTTATAGGGATTCTCCCCTGTGTGGGTTCTTTGATGCACTGTCAGGTATGAACATGTACTGAAGCTCTTTCCACACTCCATGCATTTATAGGGTCTCTCCCCTGTGTGGGTTCTTTGATGCACAGTCAGGGTTGAGCTATGTCTGAAGCTCTTTCCACACTCGGAGCATTTATAGGGTTTCTCCCCTGTGTGGGTTCTTTGATGCACTTTTAGTTTATGACGATCAGTGAAGCTCTTTCCACACTCGGAGCATTTATGGGGTTTCTCCCCTGTGTGGGTTCTTTGATGCACATTTAGTTTATGACGAACAGTGAAGCTCTTTCCACACTCCAAGCATTTATAGGGTTTCTCCCCTGTGTGGGTTCTTTGATGCACATTTAGTTTATAACGATCAGTGAAGCTCTTTCCACACTCCAAGCATTTATAGGGTTTCGCTCCTCTGGGGGTTCCTTGATGCTCAAAAAGGTTTCTCCAGTTTCCTGTCCATCTTTGCTCCTTCTTCTCTCTTCTGTCTTGGTCTCTGAAAGTCACGTCTTCTACCTCATGCATGACAGTTTTTGATGACACCCAGTGGGGCTGCCCCTGATCCTCATTATCTTGTCTGCTGTTTCCTGGAACAAAAGAAAATATTTTCAGCATATGAATAGAGAAATGACATGTCTAAGTCCTTGTCCTCAGAGGCATTCTGGGTATATATCCAGCCACTATTTGTAATTCGTTCTGCTTGTGGAATTCAAGGTTTTGGTGGCAAGCAAAGCAGAATCTTGCCAACCTCTGCCCAGTCCTTGGTTAGATCAGTATTTTTGTTTACTGATTCACCGGTAAGTTTTAACTGTTCTAGTGCACTGGTTCCCAAACTATGGGCCACAATATGATTTTTGATTAGTTTGACAGCTTGTCATTTTTAGTAACTGACAAGCTGACAGCTGAGAAGGAAAATGCACTGAGCCCTACGGAAACGGAGCATCATGTACATGTTTACTCATGAGTATGCAAACCTACCTTGGTTAACATTGAAGAGCAAGCTGAGGGGGAAGCAATACTATCAAAATGTTCTATGAATACAGTCTCCAACACACTCCTGAGAAGGAAGTTATCCAGCCCCCCTAAGCTGACAAGGAAAAAGTTTAGAGCCCTATGAAAAGTGAAACTGAGTGGTGCATGCACCGTTACTTGTGGGTAGGTGCATGTACCTCAGCTCTTATTGAAGGTAAGGCAAAGGGAAATGCAAGGCCATGACTACGGTCCTGACCCGATAAACGTGGAGCTCAACAAATGCTCCAGAATGAGGACCTTCCCCTCACCGTATTAAAAGGGAGAAAAACAGCGGCCTGAATGGCTGGCAAAGTGAAACTGTTTCTTAAGGCTCAGAAAGCTGCGTCCCAATAGAGTGTCACTTTCAATGTGGGTCCCAGTGGGAAAAGGTTTAAGAACCACTGGACTGGTCTAGTGTAGTTTATTTTGCAAATGCCATGAATTTAAGATAAACGGACCATTTCCCAGAAAGGCAGGATAGGAATGGTGGCCTCCTGGAATGTAGTGCTTCCTGGAACAAAGTGCCAAGTAAGACAGAGCAAGTTATGCATCTGAACAAAGAGAGGAAGGAAGAGAAGGAAAAGGCAAATGTACTTTATGTTTAGGAGATGAAGAGCAGGAGGAGGAGGACAAAGAGAAGGTAAGTGTACTCTCTGTTTTCTAATCTTAAATCAATTTTTCAATTTACCTTTACCTAAAGTTAGCACCATCTAACCTGAGGGAGGGCTGTTAAGGTCCAATAATTTGGGGCACAGGGGCTGGGTTAGAACAGTAAAAGTAATACTGAAGTGATTACTTAATTAAAAGCAGTAAGGCAGACTTTAGACAGGGAGCTGATTCTGAAGGGAGTTACATCCCAAGTCTACATAGGCCTACTCTGAGGAGCAGCAGAGTCTCCTGGAGAGTAAGAGTTCAAGGCAGAGGCACTTTGAAAGTAAACAAAACAGAGGAAGAAAAAGAGGAAAGGAAGCTTTTCTACATCATTTAAATTTACCTTATTCTTAACCCAATTAAAAAGTTAATCTAAGTTAGATCATAATTTAAAGGTCCAGTAAATTGGGACACAGGAGCTAAGTAAGTGTGGGCAATCAGTCAATCAATCAATCAAAGCAAGAAGGCATAATTTGGACAGGGCGCTAAAGCTCCAGCCTAAACAGGTCCACTCTGAGTTGACCAGAGTTCACCTGAGAGTAGGAGCCTAAACTAAACAGAGGACGAGAGCAAAAGAAGTAGAAATCACACTTACGGTGCAATCCTAATGGCATCCTGGGCCGATGCAAATCGTAAACGTGTTGTGAAGCACATTTGCACTGCTGTGGAAGTCAGGAATGCTGTAGGCCAGTGCAGGAATGTGCACCAGACATACAGAGGCTGCATCCAGCCTCCGCAGTGATGGAGGAAGATAAGTTTGCGACGGCATTTCCAGGCCTGCATAGGAGTGTGGGGCGCATGGGGAAGGTGAGTGGGCGGGCAGCAGGAGATGGGGCCAGGATCTGGTAGTTCTTCCAGAACCCACCGCAGCCTTATGATTTATACATTACAAATATTTATAGGCCATTTTTTAATAAGAATCTCCAAAGCAGCTCGTAGAGATCAAAACACAATACAAATTTTAAAGAGCATCTATTAAGAGGAAAATACAGTTGCAAAAACACTTAAAAAGATAGAAAAGAAGAGCCCTGCTGGACACAACCACAGGTCTGCAGAGCCCAGCCTCCCGCTTCCAGCGTTGGCCAGACAAGAGGGCTCAGGGGAACCAAGGCAGATCATCTTGGCCAGCAGTCCTCTCCTGTTGTTGCTTCTGAGCAACTGGGATTCAAAGGAAATCCTGAACGTAGAGTTTCCACACAGCCGTTGTGACTAGTAGTAATGGGTACAACCTGTTCCCAAGGATCTTTCCCACTGCTTTTAAAGCTATCTGCTTTGTGCCACCATCACATCTTGTGGCCCTGAATTCTGTGAGTCAATGCTAATACTTTTGGCAGTTGTGGTGAAAGAGAAGGCAAAATGTCCACCAAGGCTCACTGGAGAAGGACTGCCTTGTCTGGCGCCCACCTTCCAGCTCAACAAGCACACAGATTAGACAGCCTAGCCTGGTCTCCACCCCCAGCAGGCTGAGTTGGTAGGAATCCAGCCAGTGCTAGAGTGGGCAGTGCCACTGTAGCTGGGGCAGGCCAGGATAAGGTTTGAATGCGTTTCCACAGAAGGGGGGGATGTGAAGCAGCACAGCAAGGAGAAAGGTTCAATCTCGTCCAGTTCTGGTCAATGCATCTCAAAAAGAATGTAGTGGAAATGGAGAAGGTGCAGAAGAGAGCAATCAAAATGATGGGGCACCTTCCTTATGAGGAAAGGCTGCAGCGTTTGGGGCTCTTCAGTCTAGAAAAGAGGCACCTGAGAGGGGACATGATTGAGATGTACAAAATTATGTAGGGAATGGACAGAGTGGATAGTGGGAGGCTCTTTTCCCTCTCACACAATTTCAGAACCAGGCAACATCCACTAATATTGAGTGTCAGGAGAGTGAGGTCAGACATAAGAAAAACATTTCTTTACCCAGTTGGTAATTAGTCTGTGGAACTCCTTGCTACATGATATGGTGATGGCATCTGGCCTAGATGCCATTAAAGGGGGATTGGAAAAATTTCTGGAGGGAAAGTTCAATCACAGGCTACAAGCCATGATGGGTATGTGCAACCTCCTGATTTTAGAAGTGGACAGGAGGTCTGGTCTAGAGGGTAGAGCCTCCGTCTGCCTGAAGATAACATCCACAAGGTTGCCAGTTCGAGGCCACCGGCACCATGCGACCTCGGAGCAGCTGACAAGCTGAAGCCGAGCAATTCCATCTGCTCTGAGCGTGGGAGGATGGAGGCCAGAATGTGAAGCCAGATCGGAATGAAACACCTTGAATGTAGTCGTTCTTGAAAGAAAGAACCTTCTTTGAAATTGTAAAAATCCCTATTTAATAGGGATTTAGATAAAGCCTGCCTATGTAAACCGCCTTGAATAAAGTCTTGAATAAAGACCAAGAAAGGCGTTATATAAATACCTGTTATTATTATTATTATTAAGTAGGCTACCTCAGAATGCCAGATGCAGGGGAGGGCACCAGGGTGCAGGTCTCTTGCTGACCTGTGTCACTGTGAGGTACAGGAAGCTGGACTAGATGGGCCTATGGCCTGATCCAGCGGGGCTCTTCTCATGTTCTTATGTTAAACGATGACATAAAAGTTAAGTGGAAATGTTTTGCTAAAGGGATAGCTGCATTATTATTTTGGGTTTTGATTGCTTACCCCCACAAAAGCCAGAGGCCTCTTCATCCAGTCCCTGAGCATCGGGCACCCACGGATCTTCCCCTCGTTCCAGCTGGGCAATGAGGTCAGGCTTGGTGGCTGGAAATCGCCCTTGAGAAGGAGAAGAGAACAATAAGTTCAGCTGAAGGTCCATGAACCCTCAGAGCTCTCCCTATGAAGGCAGAGAAGAAACCAAAGGGGTGAAATCATTCTTGGACAGCAGGGCTCGGCAAGCTTCTTCTGGACCACGGCCAAGGGCCACGTCTGAGAGTGGGGAGTGAGCTGTGTTCATCTCTATATCTAATAATTGAAGGGAAGAATTTAAAAAACCCTACTAACTCTGAATGTTTGTTTTACTTAAATAATAAATACTGCAAATTTTATTATTACAAAGCACAGCTTCTAATTTGAATTAGACACACAATTTAAATTATGGATTGTAAGTGAAGGAGAACGCCTGGCACTTAAGCTACAATTATGCCACAAGTAGGAAATACCAGAAAGACACACAACTGTGTGGCAGACAAATCTGAGCCATTTCCGAGGAATCCAAATGGAGGGTGTGATCCCTGCACCAGCTTCTCCGCGTCCCTCTTAAAACGTGGGGCAAGAACAGGTCACAGCATTAACAATGACCAGCCCTTTAACCTCCTCTCTGGAAAATGATTTCCTCTTCTTCCTCTCTCCCCCCTCCCCCCCATGACCACAGTCATGCACACAGTCCAGTTGAGTTCAGTTTAGGCCTGCAAGTTGCACTCCTTTTCCTTCCAGAGAGAAACCCCACTGGAAACATTGCGACTTACTTCTGAATAGACCTGCCCCGAATTCTGCTGCACTTTGGTTTCTGGCTACAGTTCAGTTCAGCTCAAGTTCATGCAGGAGGCTGATCCATCTGGCTTGGCTCTGTGAGTGCTGCACCCCCCAAGCAGTGGGCACTTGACCCTGATTCCGTCTCGTGTTCCACACTTTGTGGGCGCTTTGCAAGCCAAGCTGGCTCAACCTGTTTCATGCTGCTGCTCCAGGCCGCTGGGCTCACCTCCCTCTGCTCCTTCTCAGGGCTTTTCGGAGTCCTGCCCTGTTGCATGAGAGCTGATGCTGGGGAGTCCCAGTTAAGTTTGATCTTGGTGGTGTGGAGCCTCATGACTCGTGAGTAGTGCACTACGTCAAGCATAGCGAGCTGTATGCTACTCATACTGTGTTCTGAGCAAACCTCAGAATCACAGGGCCTGAACCACAGAGAGATGAATGCTGGAGTTCTCAGGTGGGGGTGCTCTCCCCCCCCCCTTGAGCTTGGCAGCAGAAGTGCCATCAGTGTCCCAGTTATGTGCTGAATGGCTTCACCCTCTGCTTAGCATAAAGCTTTCACCTCGTGATCATGATATCGGCTCCCCCCGCCTTGTAGCTGCCATATATCACGGAAGAAAAGGGGGGAGGGAGGCACAGCATGGGTTTTGGGGCTGGGGCCTTCCACTGGATTTGGGGCCTCACAGGGCTGGGCGATGTTGTTTGGCAGACCAGATACAGCTTACGAGCCATAGGGTGTCACTTCCTGTTTTAGAGTCAAAAAGGTCTTCCTGAAAACGAAAAGGGCTAGAAAAAGTCATTGGCCACATGATGGAGGAGCCCCCTTACCCACAGAGGCCACATTCCGGTAATTCTCCAGCATGACTTCCCTGTACAAGGCTCTTTGGTCTGCGTCCAACAGAGCTGCCTCTTTCTCGGTGAAATGCACGGCCACATCCTTGAAAATCACCGGACCCTGCAAGAACAGAACACCCTCAGACAGTGTCCGGGACCCCAGACCTTCCTCCGCATCTCTGGCACAGGCAGGAAATGAATAGCTCCCAAGCCAGACAAAACATCCACACTTCCCTTCCTCACCAGAAGAAGACTGGAAGTATTTTCAGGCATCAAGTATAATCTTTTCCTAATCATGGATCCAGATAGTTTTGTCAGCAGTTTAGACTCCGCAGATGTACAGGTAAAAACGTTTGGGGAAAGCTGAACAAGGAAGTTGGGCATTTGCTCCTCTCATTGGCACTTTGTGTGCACTTCTGCCTACATGGCTGCTGTCAGGAGGGAAGATTTCAGATGATTTGCTGGGAGAGGACAGTTCTCATCAATATCCTGTCGATGCTTTCAAGGAGGGAGGCCTTATTCTTCAGTGATGGGCAGCCCAGTCCTCACCTGCACTGGTACAACCAAGGTCTGTGCAGCAGCCAGCACAGGTGAGGAGGTGGGTAGAGGGGAGTTTTTCCTCTTACCACAAGTAACATCCCAGCCAGTCCTATGGGGTTACTTGAATCACCACCAGCTATATAGCTAGCAGAAGTCCAAGCATCCTAGCGTAACACTGGCTCGCCCAGGAGAGAGGTCAGGATTCGGCAGAGGAGACATCTGCTGATCCTGCCGCCCTCCCAGGCCCAATTCACCCACCCCCCAATCTGCCTCTGCCCAGAAACACTCCCTCTTCCCTCTCCGGAACTTTCACCACCCTCCCAAAGCCGCTGCACCGCTCAACGGTGTACGTACCTCTGCCAGTGGCCTGGATAGAGCACCAGCAGGGTACCAGGCCCCTCGACAGGCACTGCCTACTCTTATGGACATTTGCAACACCTTTGGCCACTGCAGGATCCACTGCAGGCATCATTTAGGATTGTGCTGTCAATCTGTGAAATCTCCAACAAGTGTTCAGGATTACAGCCAAGCCTGGCCCTGCCTGGGACTCTTGGCGTGTTGCTGCAAGTCTGAATACACAACCTGGGACAGGCAGACTGAGGGTCTGACTCCATATCTCAGACTCCTATGCATGAAGCAGAGTATTCCTGCCTTGGATGGTGAACGTGGATTTATCGTGGAAAACTTTACTGCAGGAGGTGTGTAGCTTCCTGCTAAGGCTACAGACCTGCTGAAGACAATACTGCTTAGACCAGTAGACCAGAATGGTTCTCACACATTTAGCATCAGGACCCACTTTTTAGAAAGAGAATCTGTCCGGACCCACCAGAAATGATGTCATGACCGGAAGTGACATCATCGAGCAGGGAAAATTTTTAACACTCCTAGGCTGCAACCCTACCCACACTTACCCAGGGTTAAGTCCCATTTACTACCATAGTTAAGTGAATATACATAGTAGCTTGTTAAAAGTTCAGGTCTGTCACATTTCCCCAAATGCAGTCACATCCCAGGGGAACATCAAGTCTAATATACTAAAAATGAAATATTGAAATGAATGGAGACCCACCTGAAATTGGCCTAGTGGGTCCTGACCCACAGTTTGAGAAACTGCCATAGCCTTTCTAGAACTCCTTTTTTCAACTTCCTTCCTTCTTTAACCCGTTTATGCCCAACCCACAAGTGTACCCGTTTGATCCTTGTTGCGTAGATGCCACGCTGGGCAGAAATGACTTAATCTAATTTTTTTCCATTGAGATACTTGATAAAAATAAGATAAATCAACATTTTAAATTTTCACAGCGGCCTTTTCTCTGTAAGCAGCAACAGACTTTTACACATGTCGCAACTGTCCTGCTCGTGGTTCCCCACCACAGAACTACCAATGTACTCCTAAAACTTCATACCTGAGCTGGATCTGCAGTACCCATTTGGAAGTCCGAGAGAGGAAGAGCTGATCCACACTGAATCCGAGTTGCCAGTCTGCAGTCTGTGGGAGCAGAAAGAACAAGGCATGTCAGGTATTAACAACTCCCGAACATGGCATTAAACATTCCCAACTCCATCTGCAACCGCCTTTGTGGTTGTGATCTCCCTCCCTCCTCCAGCACAGGGAGGTCCACAGGCAAGCCATGCCCCCTCACCAGTGCAACATGCAGGGTGCTCTCAGTGCACGCAAGGGCAGAGCCTCCTCCTCCCCTGCGCTCCTCCAGGGCTTGCACACACCATCCACCTCTGCAGCACTCAGAGGCTCCTCCGGGCTCGTCCTGCGTCCTGCGCTGCTTGCAAAGGATGCTCCGGCCAGACTGCGAAGGGAAAGTGTCCGCCTGTGCTTGGGGAAAACGGCGAGCTTCTTGAAACTCCAGCAAGGAAGGAACGTGTACTTCTCTGAGGATGCTGGGAGGTGTAGTTTCTCTCTGCTTTTGAAAGTGATGCTCATGCGCTCAGGTTTGGAAAGGGGGAATGGCTTTCTTTTGCACTATTAAACACCCCCCACTCCAACTGCAACCGCCTTTGTGGTTGTGTTCATTGGTGCAGGCATTTCTAGCAAGTTTCCCCAAAGAGAGTCTGTGCTCAGGACAGGGGATCGTCCTCTCCCTCCCTCCTCCAGCACAGGGAGGTCCAGAGGCGAGCCACTCTCCCCTCCCCAGTGCAACAGGCCAGGGACTCTGAATGGAAGAGCCTCCCCTCCCCACTGCACTATTCCTGGGTGTCGCACAGACCACCCACCTCTGCAGCCACAGACTCTCCTCCGGTGCAGAGTGCAAAGGGAAGATCCTGCCTGTGCTTGGGGGTAGCAGAGCAACCAGGTCCTCCTCCTTTGCCAGCCTCCGCCAAGACCTCCTCCAACCAGGCAAGGGAGGCGGAACATGAGTCCCCAGGAATGCCCTGGATCCAGAGCATGCTGGGAGGTGTAGTTTTTTGTTGCTTTTATCAAAGATGCTCACACTACCTTTGCTGCAGACTTGGGGGGGGGGGAGGGAAGGAGGCTTCTGAGTGCCCCGATGTGCTGCCACCCCTGGACCAGTGCATAGGAGAGCGAGCTCTGGGCATTGGACGGGGGTGCAGAAGGGAGCGTGGCAGGTTCAGCTCTGTCCTGCAAGCATCTGCCTCTCCTGGTAATCGGACCAGAGATACTCAGGGGGTCTTCTCTGCAGGCTTTGGGGAAAGGTTTGCCAACCCTTGTCACCACCCTCCTGCACTCTTTCATCCTCTCCCCTCCCCCTTTGGGAAGGGGCCCCCAAAAAGCTTTCTACCCCGTGATAATACCCCTCTCTGAGGGCCTACCTCCCCGCCCTGTTTGGGGGCCACCCACAGACATCTGACTGGACTTTGCAAACCTTGAGTCTGACCCAGCCAGAGTTCTTACATTCTAATATAGAAGAAGAGAAGTAAATGAACTCTTAGCCCTGTAATGTAGAGCCTCCATGGACAGCAGCAGTATACCACTGGGGACAAAGAAGCTGCTTTGGGGCTTCCTGGTGGCCAGTGTTGGAATGCTGCTGACTCTATGGGTCTTTGGATGGATCCAGAAACAGCCTCGCTGCTGTTGGCATGTTCCCCTCTCCCTCGCTTCATATATTTTCTCCCCAACTACTCGATTCACCTTCTCCGTGAGATCTCAGAATCTGCCCCATTGCTCCAATGCCAGGAAGGGAGGGAGAGAGGGACATGCCATTTCCCTTCCCAAGGACAGAGTGGAGGGAGGTGGGACAGGAGGAAAAACTGACTTCTTCTTCTTTCTTTAAACATCCTCCCATCTCACACTCTGGCCCTCCTCTAGGATTCAGAGCATCTGCTCCCCTCCTCCCCTTCCCTCCCTCTGCCCATCACAGAGTCAGATGTGTTTACTTTCCTAATTGAGCGAGAAAAGGGTTAAGGGGACAGAGAGTTCCTAGAGTGGGGAGAAGGAGAAAGACCCCCTGGTTGAAGGCCAGGAAACAGAGAGTGGTTGTCAATGGGCAATTTTCACAATGGAGAGAATTGAAAAGCAGAGTGCCCCAAGGATCTGTCTTGGGACCGGTGCTTTTTAACCTCTTCATAAATGACCTGGAGACAGGGTTGAGCAGTGAGGTTGCAAAGTTTGCGGACGACACCAAACTTTTCTGAGTGGTGAAGACCAGAAGTGATTGTGAGAAGCTCCAGAAGGATCTCTCCAGACTGGAAGAATGGGCAACAAAATGGCAGATGCGCTTCAATGTCAGTAAGTGTAAAGTCATGCACATTGAGGCAAAAATCAAAACTTTAGATATAGGCTGTCTGTGACAGATCTATATCAAAACTTTAGATATAGGGTTCTGAGCTGTCTGTGACAGATCAGGAGAGAGATCTTGGGGTGGTGGTGAACAGGTCGATGAAAGTGTCGACCCAATGTGCGGCGGCAGTGAAGAAGGCCAATTCTATGCTTGGGATCATTAGGAAAGGTACTGAGAACAAAACGGCTAATATTATATTGTCGTTGTACAAATCGATGGTAAGGCTACACCTGGAGTATTGCGTCCACTTCTGGACGCCACATCTCAAAAAGGACATAGTGGAAATGGAAAAGGTGCAAAAGAGAGCGACTAAGATGATTACGGGGCTCGGGCACCTTCCTTATGAGGAAAGGCTACGGCATTTGGGCCTCTTCAGCCTAGAAAAGAGATGCCTGAGGGGGAACATGATTGAGACATACAAAGTTATGCAGGGGATGGACAGAGTGGATAGGGAGATGCTCTTTACACTCTCACATAACACCAGAACCAGGGGACATCCACTAAAATTGAGTGTTGGGAGAGTTAGGACAAAAAAAAAAAATTTCCTTACTCAGCGTGTGGTTGGTCTGTGGAACGTTTTGCCACAGGATGTGGTGATGGCGACTGGCCTGGACGCCTTTAAAATGGGATTGGACAAGTTTCTGGAGGGAAAATCCATTATAGGTTACAAGCCATGATGTGTACAAGCAACCTCCTGATTTTAGAAATGGGCTATGTCAGATGCAAGGGAGGGCACCACGATGAGCTCTCTTGTTATCTGGTGTGCTCCCTGGGGTATTTGGTGGGCCACTGTGAGATACAGGAAGCTGGACTAGATGGGCCTATGGCCTGATCCAGTGGGGCTGTTCTTATGTTCTTAAAGATGTTCCACGGGCCACAACCTGCCCCCAGGCCTTGAAACCCCTGGTTCAGACAGCTGTGTGACTTCTCACCATTGTTCCGAGTCCAACTTCTCCTGGGAACAGCTCAGTCGGAAAGCAGACAGCAGACAGAAGATGATGGCAGCCAGACCTCGGAGCAGCCATTACAACTTCTTGCCACAGAAGGTTGTGATGGAACCTGGCCTAGATGGCTTTAAAAGGCGATTGGACAGTTTTGTGGAGGTCACCAGCCATGATGACCATATGCAACCTCCATGCATCCCCATTCCCCTGGGGGCTGGGGATAAGAATAGGCCCTCTGTTTGGCTGTACTTGTCGTAAGAGGCGACTAAACAGCCACCGGGTAGATGGGACTCGTCAGCCTGGGAAGGCAGCTCATCTGAGAGAAGGAAAACTCTGATCCCAAACCTCCACTGCCTTGTGGCTACATCCAGTTGTGGAAAAGGCTTCAGGAGACAACCTCGAGGCAAAATCCGGAGCCAGAGCCCCTGAGGCAGTTCATGGCTGAACACAGTCACGTTCTGGCAACTCCTGCGACGCCGCTGGAACCAACTGTATTGGCCTCTGCCTTTCCATTGGACCATTTCAGCGACGTGGAGAGGGGGGATTTGCTGCATGGGTAACAGCCTATCCTCCATACCTACTTTACCCAGGCTTCGCGCACTGGAGAGGACACTCTGTTCCAGAACCACCATTCAGAGTGTGACACCATAGTCTTCCGAGACTGAAGGATGCCAACATGCATCTGAGCACAGACCTCTGACTCTTCCCTCACTGCTGCTGCTGCTTTCCCCCTCTTCTTTCTTGGACGTCCTCCTCCTCTCCTCTCCCCCTTTCTGTGTGCCTCTGTCCTCAGTTGCAGCTCTCTCAGATCTCCCTCTCCCTGCTCACTCCTTCTACTAAGAACATAAGAACAGCCCGACTGGATCAGGCCATAGGCCCATCTAGTCCAGCTTCCTGTATCTCACAGCAGCCCACCAAATGCCCCAGGGAGCACACCAGATAACAAGAGACCTCATCCTGGTGCCCTCCCTTGCATCTGGCATTGTGACATAACCCATTTCTAAAATCAGGAGGTTGCGCATACACATCATGGCTTGTACCCCGTAATGGATTTTTCCTCCAGAAACTTGTCCAATCCCCTTTTAAAGGCATCTAGGCTAGACACCAGCACCACATCCTGTGGCAAGGAGTTCCACAGACTGACCACACGCTGAGTAAATAAATATTTTCATTTGTCTGTCCTAACCCGCCCAACACTCAATTTTAGTGGATGTCCCCTGGTTCTGGTATTATGTGAGAGTGTAAAGAGCATCTCCCTATCCACTCTGTCCATCCCCTGCATAATTTTGTATGTCTCAATCATGTGCCACCTCAGGCATCTCTTTTCTAGGCTGAAGAGGCCCAAACACCGTAGCCTTTCCTCATAAGGAAGGTGCCCCAGCCCCATAATCATCTTAGTTGCTCTCTTTTGCACCTTTTCCATTTCCACTATGTCTTTATTGAGATGCGGCGACCAGAACTGGACCCAATACTCCAGGTGTGGCCTTACCATCGATTTGTACAATGGCATTATAATACTAGCCGTTTTGTTCTCAATACCCTTCCTAATGATCCCAAGCATAGAATTGGCCTTCTTCACTGCTGCCGCACATTGGGTCGACACTTTCATTGACCTGTCCACCACCACCCCAAGATCTCTCTCCTGATCTGTCACAGACAGCTCAGAACCCATCAGCCTATATCTAAAGTTTTGATTTTTGGCCCCAATGTGCATGACCTTACACTTACTGACATTGAAGCGCATCTGCCATTTTGTTGCCCATTCTGCCAGTCTGCAGAGATCCTTCTGGAGCTCCTCACAATCACTTCTGGTCTTCACCACTCGGAAAAGTTTGGTGTCGTCCGCAAACTTTGCAACCTCACTGCTCAACCCTGTCTCCAGGTCATTTATGAAGAGGTTAAAAAGCACCGGTCCCAAGACAGATCCTTGGGGCACTCTGCTTTTCAATTCTCTCCATTGTGAAAATTGCCCATTAACACCCACTCTCTGCTTCCTGGCCTTCAAGCAGTTCTCAATTCATGAGAGGACCTGTTCTTTAATTCCCTGACTAATTCCCTAATACTCTTATACCCCCCTCCAGTTATTGAAACTCCTGCCCATCCCCCACACCCCACCATCACCTCCCTTTTTGGCTCCCAGCCTTCAGCCTTGAAGTGAAAGACATGAAGACATCACTGACTGGCACCAGGGCCCCCAAACCCATCCTTCCAGCTCAGTAGAGTCAGCCAGCCCCGGCAATGACATTGATGCCAAGTGCCATCACACTGGCCGATTGGCAACACATTGGCATGGTGATGGCAAACGGCCACTCAGTGGATGACAACACTTTTAGAGCCATCAAAGTCAGTCACCCTATCTACACCTTGTGGCAAAGCATTCCACAGGCTAAGTGCATGCTGTGTGAAGAGCTACCTCCTTTTGTCCAATCGGTTTTGTTATATGACCAGTAGCTCTATTGCTCTGAGAGAGGAAGGAGGAAAGTTCAAGGAATATCACAACTGAATGCTTAAGTATTATATTAAGCTGTAGGAGTAAAAATGAGACATTCCTAATTTCTACTCTATTTTTTTATCACAACTATCAACAACACATTATATCGACAATACAAACCAATACAAACATACACATAAACTTGGGAGGGCAGAATACCATAGGCCACTTTTGCCAATTAATCACACTATATCTCCCACTCTAATTTCTCTTCTGTTTTCACCTCTTATTATCATTTATCCATATCATACATCATAAATTTTTCCAAATGCCCTAATTATATTTTCTAAATGTCCATTTTCAACCATGCATAAAATGGCTTCCATTGCTCAATCTGTATCTATTTTCATTGTTAATACAATAATTCTGGAAGTCTGTCCACTTCCGCGACATTCATTATTCTTTCTATTAGTTCATCTTTCTATTAGTTCATCTTTCTATTAGTTCATCTTTTCATTGGAGTTCTAAAATCTTTCCAATATCTAACACAGCAATTTTCAACCTTTTTCATCTCCTGGCACACTGACAAGGCACTAAAATGGTCAAGGCACACCATCAGGTTTTTGTGAACTGGCAAGGCACACCCTGCTGCCAGGGGGCGGCTCACAACCCCATTGGCCCTACTAATAAATGATCTTCCCCCAAATTCCTGTGGCACACCTGTGGACCACTCGTGGCACACCAGTTGAAAATGGCTGATCTAACATATAAAATTCTAGCAACTGTTAATACCATCATAATTAAATACACATCATTTTCTTAATCTAAAATAATATTAAACATAAAATAATTCTGCTTTCAAAGGGTTAACAAATTCAACAATCTCTTGTATTAAATTCTTTACCGTTCTCCAATATAATTGCATCTTTTTGTTTACATGACCACCACATACAATAAAACAATCCTTCCACACATTTACATTTTGAGCAATTTTTCGAAACATTCTGATTCATTTTTACCAATTCCATAGGGGGCCGTTCTAATGTTCTTATCTATAAAACATTTATATCCATATTTCATTTTTACATTTAAAGAAGACTCTTTATATTTTTAAAGTGGGTTTAACCCATTATGGCTGCAATCCTAACCACACTTTCAATGCCCCATTGAACAAAGGAGGACTTACTTCTGAGACCTGGTTAGGATTGTGCCCTATGTTGACTACGTATATAATCCAGCTTCCTTTAACCATCATGCTTCTTTTTATTCATTATCATTCTTTTTGCTTTTTTGTTCTTGTTATCGGTGCACGTCTGCCACTCGCCCCTTTAATCTCTTCCTTCTCCAATTCTTCTGTTTTCTCTTGATCATCCGATTTTTTCCCCTCCGATTCCCGTTCTAAATCCTCTATTTCAGTGTTCCCACTAGGTGTGTCGCGAGTCGATTTCAGGTGGGTCTCCATTCATTTCAATGTTTTATTTTCAATATAAAAGACTATGCTACCATGTCATGTGACTGCATTTGGGGAAATGTTACAGACCTGTACTTTTAACAAGCTACTATATATATTCTTTTCAATGATAGTAAATGTGACTTACTCCTGGATAAGTGTGGGTAGGATTGCAGCCTAGGATTGATAAAAATTTTCCTGCTTGATGATGTAACTTCTGGTCATGACATCACTTCTAGTGGGTTCTAACAGATTCTCATTCTAAAACGTGGGTCCCGGTGTTAGATGTGTGAGAACCACTGCTCTATTTGTTCTACTAATTCTTCTCATCTCACCACTTTCATTATTAAATTTATATTATATCCTGTTACTGGAATTGAAAGAGGATACCTTCTGTAAAAGCCATCTGTATGACATTCACTTTCCTCTTGACAATTTTACGAAGTTCTCAGTCTTCTTTCGCTTCTCTCTGACTCTACACGGAACCTGCTTCAATAGTTTAATTCTATTTCCATCAACCGTCCACTCTTTCTCCTGTGATAGCTTCAGTAATTGATCTCTGTAGCCAATTCTGATTAATCTCACATGGATTTCCCTGGGCAGATCTTGTTTTCTTATATATAATGTACTGACTCAATTTACAGTATCTAAATCTTGGTAAATCTCCTGCTTTGGGCAATCAATTCAATCTGCTATTAATTCACCAATTCATTAAAATGTATCTTCTCCTTTTTGTTCTGGCAAGTTTTGTATTCTTCATATCCATGCTGCTCTCTCAATCTGCATCTCGGTTAACGTTGCCTCTTCATCCTGTTGATTTTTCTCTATATCCACTATTTTAGCTCCATCTTTCATTATCATTTCTTCCCATTTCCTGATCTTTTGTTTGTTTTCTGGTTTGTCTCCTCGTATCTTTCAACTGCACACTAAACTCATTGATTTGTTGAGTGAGAGTTTCCAAACTGACTTGAACCTGTGAAGATTGATTTGCTTGTGACTGTCCCATTGCAAGTAATTTCTCCATATTTTCTTGCATTATTTGTTTCTAATCTTTTCCTTTGGGGCCTTCTTGACCAATCAACTTTCCCAGACCCACTTCCCACAGGGAGAGAAGCGAAACAAAAACAAGTTCACCACCCCAGTATTCCAGTATACACCGCCCCAGTATTGCAATCACAATCCACTGCCACGTCATTCCGATGCAAAGGGAAAAAACACTTCCAGCTTCGAAGAGAGACTGTATCCGAAAACAATTTGGATTGCAATCCACACCAGACTTCAAACATATAAAGTTAAATTGTGACCTGCATATATCGCACAAAAGCTCGGAGTATTTTCACAAGTCTATAGATCAGTGGTTCTCACACATTTAGCATTGGGACCCACTTTTTAGAGTAAGAATCTCTCAGGACCCACCGGAAGTGATGTCATGACTGGAAGTGACATCATCAAGCAGGAACATTTTTAACAACTTAGGCTGCAATCCTACCAACTCTTACCCAGGAGTCAGTCCCCTTGACTATCATTGTTAAATGAATATACATAGTAGCCTGTTAAAGGACAGAGCTGGAACATTTTCCCAAATGCAGACACATCCCATTGTGGCATCAAGTCTAGTATATTAAAAATAAAATACTGAAATGAATCGGGACCCAAGTAAAATTGGCTCATGAACCACCCAGAGGGTCCCAACCCACAGTTTGAGAAACACTGCTATAGATAATTGAGAGGGGGGATCCCGCTCCACTCCTCTCTCTCTATCTCTCATTAACGCCTCTAGCATATCCAGGGCTTTTTGCCAAGTCACCCAATCAAAGCCAAGCTTTGCATAACAAAGCTAACACTTACCTTAGGTTTCCAGTTTCAGTTTTCTTTCCATATGGTATCTTCACACGGGGGCCACAGCTTAATTGCAGCATCGCTGCAGCCTCCCCAATTACTGCCATTGGACGACTGGATTTCTCCTCTGCTTGCCCCTCCTCCCTCATTTCTACTCAATATTGACATGCAGCAGCATCCATGGATCTGGCTCAATATCTGCGGAGTATGCATCCGTGAATCTGGCTCAACGCAGGTCCCAAGGGCCTGCCTGGAGCGACATGTGGCACCACCCGAGTTCTCTGCAGTTCCACACAGCTGCAGTCCCCTTTGGAGGGCTTAAATGGGCCAAACGTGGATTTGATTACCTGAGGATTTCGGTATCCACAGAACCCAGAAACTATGCCCTGCGGATACTGTGGCCCCATGTGTACATCTTCTGCTGCATACAGTGACAACCAAGTTTCATGATTTCGGTACCCAGAACTACTTGAGAGAATGGACGAGCTCTCCTCTCTCAAAGCACTAATGTGGTTCCGTTCCTACTTTGCTAACTTGCTCTGTCTTATAGGTTACTGCAGTGGTTCTCAAACTGTGAGCTTGTGGTCATGACCCAATTTCTGGTGGTTCGTGAAGCTGACAGAGCAGATTAGGGTATGTGCATCAAGGGTTCAAAACTGCTTCTGGGGGCAGCACTGATGCCCAATCACCATTAGAGACACAGAGGCTTCAATAGCTGGCAAAGTGAAAATTTTTTAGGTGGTAAAGTTTGGGATCTAGTGCTCTATGGTGAAAGCTCTCACCTAACTCCTAAATTCTATGGTGCATTTCTCGGGTTTCTCCCCTGAGTGGGTTCTTTGATGCATAGTCCGAGTTGAGCTACGACTGAAGCTCTTTCCACACTCCAAGCATTTATAGGGTTTCTCCCCTGTGTGGGTTCTTTGATGCACAGTCAGTTTTCCATTCTTAGTAAAGCTCTTTCCACACTCCAAGCATTTATAGGGTTTCTCCCCTGTGTGGGTTCTTTGATGCACAGTCCAGGTTGAGCTACGAATGAAGCTCTTTCCACACTCCAAGCATTTATAGGGTTTCTCCCCTGTGTGGGTTCTTTGATGCACAGTCCAGGTTGAGCTACGAATGAAGCTCTTTCCACACACCAAGCATTTATAGGGTTTCTCCCCTGTGTGGGTTCTTTGATGCACAGTCAGGTCTGAGCTCTGACTGAAGCTCTTTCCACACTCTAAGCATTTATATGGTTTCTCTCCTGTGTGGATTCTTTGATGCACAGTCAGGTTTGAGCTTTTACTGAAGCTCTTTCCACACTCCAAGCATTTATAGGGTTTCTCCCCTGTGTGGGTTCTTTGATGTCCAGTGAGTGTTCCACGGTCAGCGAAGCCCATTTCACACTCAGAGCATTTATAGGGTTTCTCCCCTGTGTGGGTACTTTGATGTCTAGTTAGTGATCTACGGTGTCTGAAGCTCATTTCACACTCGGAGCATTTATAGGCTTTCTCCCCTGTGTGGGTTCTTTGATGTTCAGCCAGGTGTGATCTCTGCCTGAAGCTCTTTCCACATCCCAAGCATTTATAGGGTTTCTCCCCTGTGTGGGTTCTTTCATGCACAATCAGGGATGACCTCTCAGTGAAGCACTTTCCACACTCCAAGCATTTATAGGGATTCTCCCCTGTGTGGATACTTTGATGTCTAGTTAGTCTTCTACGGTCTGTGAAGCTCTTTTCACACTCAGAGCATTTATAGGGTTTTTCCCCTGTGTGAGGTCTTTCATGCACTGCCAGGTGTGAGCATGTACTGAAGATCTTTCCACACTCCAAACATTTACAAGGTTTCTCCCCTGTGTGGGTTTTTTCATGCACAGTCAGTGTTGTCCTCTGACTGAAGCACTTTCCACACTCCAAGCATTTATAGGGTTTCTCACCTGTGTGGGTTCTTTGATGCACAGACAGTGCTGAGCTCTGACTGAAGCTCTTTCCACACTCCAAGCATTTATAGGGTTTCACCCCTGTGTGGATTCTTTGATGCACAGTCAGGTGTGAGCTCCTATTGAATCTCTTTCCACACTCCAAGCACTGATATGGTTTCTCCCCTGTGTGGATTCTTTGATGCAAAGTCACGTGTGAGCTATGACTGAAGCTCTTTCCACACTCCAGGCATTTATACGGTTTCTCCCCTGTGTGGATTCTTTGATGTCCAGTTAGTGTTCCACGGTCAGTGAAGCTCTTTTCACACTCGGAGCATTTATAGGGTTTCTCCCCTGTGTGGGTACTTTGATGTCTAGTTAGTGTTTTACGGTCTATGAAGCTCATTTTACACTCCAAGCATTTATAGGGTTTCTCCCCTGTGTGGGTTCTTTGATGCACAATTAGGGTTGAGCTCTGACTGAAACTCTTTCCACACACCAAGCATTTATAGGGTTTCTCCCCTGCGTGGTTTCTTTGATGCACAGTCAGGTGTGAGCTCTGACTGAAGCTCTTTCCACACTCCAGGCATGTATAGGGTTTCTCTCCTGTGTGGGTTCTTTGATGCATAGTCAGGTATGAGCTCTGAGTGAAGCTCTTTCCACACTCCAAGCATTTGTAGTTCTTCACCCCAGTGTAGTATCTTTGATGACTTCTCAATTTTGATGTACTCCTGAATGCTTTTGCACCTTGAGAGCCTTGTTCCTCACTCTCTCCACTTTCTTTTTCTGGTTCTACCAGGATGACAATTCCACCCTGAAAAGCTTCCCATTGGTTTCTCCATTTCCCTGTCTGTCTTTGCTCCTTCTTCTCTGTTCTGCCTTGTTCTCTGAAGGTCACGTCTTGTACATCATGCATGACAGTTTTTGATGACACCCAGTGGGGCTGCCCCTGATCCTCATTATCTTGTCTGCTGCTTCCTGGAATAAAAGAAAATATTTTCAGCCTGAGAATAGAGAAATGGCATGTCTACGTCCTTGTCCTCAGAGGCATTCTGTGTATATATCCAGCCACTATTTGTAATTGGTTCTGCTTGTGGAATTCAGGGTTTTGGTGGCAAGCAAAGCAGAATCTTGCCAACCTCTGCCCAGTCCTTGGTTAGATCAGTATTTTTGTTTACTGATTCACTGGTAAGTTTTTATTGTTCTAGTGCACTGGTTCCCAAACTATGGGCCACAATATGATTTTTGATGAGTTTGTCAGCTTGTCATTTTTAATAACTGACAAGCTGATAGCTGACAAGGAAAATGTACTGAGCCCTACGGAAACGGAGCAGCATGTACATGTTTACTCATGAGTATGCAAACCTACCTTGGTTAACATTGAAGAGCAGGCTGAGGGGGAAGCAATACTACCAAAATGTTCTATGAACACAGTCCCCAAGACACTCTTGAGAAATAAGTTCTTCCCCCCCCCCCCAAGCTGACATGGAGAAAGTTTAGAGCCCTATGGAAAGTGAAACTGAGTGATGCACCTTTACTTGTGGGTAGGTGCATGTACCTCAGCTCTTATTGAAGGTAAGGCAAAGGGGAATGCAAGGCCATGGCTACGGTCCTGATCCGATAAACATGGAGCTCAACAAAAGCACCATAATGTGGACCTTCCCCTCATCGTATTAAAAAGGAGAAAACCAGAGGCCTGAATGGCTGGTAAAGTGAAACTGTTTCTTAAGGCTAAGAAAGCTGGGTCCCAACAGAGTGTCACTTTCAATGTGGGTCCCAGTGGGAAAAGGTTTAAGAACCACTGGACTGGTCTAGTGTATTGGATGTATTTTGCAAATGCCATGAATTTAAGATAAACGGACCATTTCCCAGAAAGGCAAGACAGGAATGGTGGACTCCTGGAAGGAAGTGCTTCCTGGAACAAAGTGCCAAGTAAGACAGAGCAAGTTAAGCATCTGTACAAGAAGCAGGAGGTCTGGTTAGAGGGTAGAGCCTCCGTTAGCCCGAAGATAGCATCTGAAGGTTGCCAGTTTGAAGACACCAGCAGCTTCCTGAACGACTGAGAAGGGCAAGACCTTGAAGTAGTTGACAAGCCCTGCTGAGTGATTCCACCTGCTCTTGGTGTGAACAAGAAGCGTCTTGGCTGCCCTCCATGTGAGAGATGGAGCCGCTTGCCAGCCTGCGTGGGAGAAACGGAGGCCAGAAGTGAGACCAAACCAGGAAGATCCATTTGGAAATGTGGTTGGTTCTTGAAAGAGAGAACCTTTATGATCGTATCATCACGCTGTACAAGAACAAAGGTGACAGGGGTGACTGCAACAACTACCGTGGCATCTCTCTCCTTAGCATTGTAGGAAAGCTGTTTGCCCGAGTTGCACTAAAGAGGCTCCAGGTACTTGCAGAGAGTGTCTATCCAGAATCGCAGTGTGGATTCCGAGCCAACAGGTCCACCACTGATATGGTATTCTCCCTTAGACAACTGCAGGAGAAATGCAGGGAACAACGACAGCCACTCTTTATAGCCTTCATAGATCTCACTAAGGCTTTCGACCTGGTCAGCAGAGACGGCCTCTTCAAGATTCTCCCCAAGATCAGATGTCCACCCAGGCTCCTCAGCATCATCAGATCTTTCCACAAGGACATGAAGGGCACTGTTGTCTTCGATGGCTCCACATCAGACCCTTTTGACATCCGAAGCAGAGTGAAGCAGGGCTGTGTTCTTGCTCCAACCTTGTTTGGGATTTTCTTCGCTGTCCTGCTGAAGCAGGCCTTTGGAACTGCAACAGAAGGCATCTATCTCCGGACCAGATCAGACGGAAAGCTCTTCAACCTCTCCAGACTGAGAGCAAAATCCAAAGTCCAGCTGAAATGTCTGCGTGACTTCCTCTTTGCCGACGATGCAGCTGTCACTACCCACTCTGCCAAAGATCTCCAGCAGCTCATGGATCGTTTTAGCAAGGCCTGCCAAGATTTTGGACTGACAATCAGCCTGAAGAAAACACAGGTCATGGTTCAGGATGTGGACTCACCTCCCTGCATTACAATCTCTGCGCATGAACTGGAGGTTGTCCATGACTTTGTGTACCTTGGCTCAACGATCTCCGACACTCATTCTCTCGATACCGAGCTAAACAAGCGCATCGGTAAAGCAGCTACCACGTTTTCCAGACTCACAAAGAGAGTCTGGTCCAACAAGAAGCTGACGGAACATACCAAGATCCAGGTCTACAGAGCTTGCGTCCTGAGTACACTTCTGTACTGCAGCGAGTCATGGACACTTCGCTCACAACAGGAGAGGAAACTGAGTGCTTTCCACATGCGCTGCCTCCGACGCATCCTTGGCATCACCTGGCAGGACAAAGTTCCAAACAACACAGTCCTGGAACGTGCTGGAATCCCTAGCATGTATTCACTGCTGAAACAGAGACGCCTGCGTTGGCTCGGTCATGTCGTGAGAATGGATGATGGCCGGATCCCAAAGGATCTCCTCTATGGAGAACTCGTGCAAGGAAAGCGCCCTACAGGTAGACCACAGCTGTGATACAAGGACATCTGCAAGAGGGATCTGAAGGCCTTAGGGATGGACCTCAACAAGTGGGAAACCCTGGCCTCTGAGCGGCCCGCTTGGAGGCAGGCTGTGCAGCATGGCCTTTCCCAGTTTGAAGAGACACTTTGCCAACAGTCTGAGGCTAAGAGGCAAAGAAGGAAGGCCCATAGCCAGGGAGACAGACCAGGGACAGACTGCACTTGCTCCCGGTGTGGAAGGGATTGTCACTCCCGGATTGGCCTTTTCAGCCACACTAGACGCTGTTCCAGAACCACCTTTCAGAGCGCGATACCATAGTCTTTCGAGACTGAAGGTTGCCAATACAAATCCAATTGAGGGATTTAGAAATGCCTGCCTATGTAAACCACCTTGAATAAAGTCAGAGGAGTAATCCGATGACCAGAAAGGCGGTATATAAATACCTATTTATTTATTTACAAGGAGAGGGAGGAAGAGAAGGAAAAGGCAAAAAGGATCTCCTCTATGGAGAACTCGTGCAATGAAAGCGACCTACAGGTAGACCACAGCTGTGATACAAGGATATCTGCAAGAGGGATCTGAAGGCCTTAGGAGTGGACCTCAACAAGTGGGAAACCCTGGCCTCTGAGCGGCCCGCTTGGAGGCAGGCTGTGCAACGTGGCCTTTCCCAGTTTGAAGAGACACTTGGCCAACAGTCTGAGGCTAAGAGGCAAAGAAGGAAGGCCCATAGCCAGGGAGACAGACCAGGGACAGACTGCACTTGCTCCCAGTGTGGAAGGGATTGTCACTCCCGAATCGGCCTTTTCAGCCACACTAGACGCTGTTCCAGAACCACCTTTCAGAGCGCGATACCATAGTCTTTCGAGACTGAAGGTTGCCAACTACTCTCTACATTTAGGAGATGAAGAGCAAGAGGAGGAGGAGTAAGAGATGGGTACTCTCTGTTTTCTAAGCTTTACCTAAAGTTAGGACTTCATCTCACCTGAGGGAGGACTTCTCAGGTCAAATAATCTGGGACACAGGAGCTGCCTGAGCACAATAAAAGTAATACGTAAGTGCTTCCTTAATTAAAAGCAGTAAGGCAGACTTTAGACAGGGAGATGATTCTGAAGGGAGTTACATCCCAAGTCTACATAGGCCTACTCTGAGGAGCAGCAGAGTCTACTGGAGAGTCAGAGCTCCAGGCAGAGGCACTTTGAAAGTAAACAAAACAGAGGAGGAAAAAGAGGAAAGGAAGCTTTTCTACTTCATTTAAATTTATCTTACTCTTAACCCAATTTAGAACTTAATCTAAGTTAGAACATAATTTAAAGGTCCAGTAAATTGGGACACAGGAGCTAAGTGAGGACCATCAATCAATCAATCAATCAATCAATCAATCAATCAATCAATCAATCAATCAATCAATCAAAGCAGGAAGGCATAATTTGGACAGGGCGGTTAAGCTCCAGCCTAAACAGGTCCACTCTGAGTTGACCAGAGTTTACCTGAGAGTAGCAGCCCAAATGAAACAGAGGACAAGAGTAAAAGAAGGAGAAAGAAAACTTATGGTGCAATCCTAATGGCATCCTGGGCGGATGCAAGTGGCAAACATGTTGTGAAGCACATTTGCACCCCTGTGGAAGTCAGCTAGGCCAGTGTGGGAATGTGCACCGGACCACAGAGGATGCATCCAGCCTCCGCAGTGGTGGAGGAAGATAAGTTTGTGCTGGCATTTCCAGGCCGGTGCAGGAGTCTGGGGCAGATATCCGTGGATATCGAGGCCCCAGCTGTATGTCAAAATGCAGTGTGCAAAAACACAGTCCTCTCCTGTTGTTGCTTCTGAGCAACGAATTCAAAGGAAATCCTGAACCTAGAGTTTCCCCACAGCTGTTGTGACTAGTAGTAATGGATACAACCTGTTCCCAAGGATCTTTCCCACTGCTTTTAAAGCTATCTGCTTTGAACCACCATCACATCTTGTGCCCCTGAATTCTGTGAGTCCAGAATGTGGACCTTCCCCTCACGGTATTAAAAAGGAGAAAACCAGAGGCCTGAATGGTTGGTAAAATGAAACTGTTTCTTAAGGCTCAGAAAGCTGGGTCCCAATAGAGTGTCACTTTCAATGTGGGTCGCAGTGGGAAAAGGTTTAAGAACCACTGGACTGGTCTAGTGTATTGGATGTATTTTGCAAATGCTATGAATTTAAGATAAACGGACCATTTCCCAGAAAGGCAAGACAGGAATGGTTGCCTCCTGGAATGAAATGCCAAAGTAAGACAGGGCAAGTTAAGCATCTGTACAAGGAGAGGAGGAGTAAGAGAAGGTAGGTGTACTCTCTGTTTTCTAACCTTAAATCAATTTTCAAATTTAGCTTTACCTAAAGTTAGCACTTCATCTCACCTGAGGGAGGACTTCTAGGTCCAGTAATTTGGGACACAGGAGCTGGGTGAGCACAAAAAAGGTAATACATAAGTGCTTAATTAATTAAAAGCAGTAAGGCAGACTTTAGACAGAGAGCTGATTCTGAAGGGAGTTACATCCCAAGTCTACATAGGCCTATTCTGAGAAGTAGCAGAGTCTACTGGAGAGTAAGAGCTCAAGGCAGAGGCACTTTGAAAGTAAACAAAACAGAGGAGGAAAAAGAGGAAAGGAAGCTTTTCTACTTCATTTAAATTTACCTTACTCTTAACCCAATTAAGAACTTAATCTAAGTTAGAACATAATTTAAAGGTCCAGTAAATTGGGACACAGGAGCTAAGTGAGGGCCATCAATCAATCAATCAATCAAAGCAAGAAGGCATAATTTGGACAGGGCGCTAAAGCTCAAGTCTAAACAGGTCCACTCTGAGTTGACCAGAGTTCACCTGAGAGTAGGAGCCCAAACTAAACAGAGTAAGAGAGTAAAAGGAGAAAGCACACTTACAGTGCAATCCTAATTGCACCTGGGCCAACTCAAGTCCCTTGCACTGGCCCGGGAGGGTCACAAACGTGTTGTAAACCCTATTTGCACCTCTGTGGAAGTCAGCTAGGCCACTGCAGGAATGCACACCGGACCACAGAGGCTGCATCCAGCCTCCGAAGTGATGGAGGAAGATAAGTTTGTGCTGGCCATTCCAGGCCAGCGCAGGAGTCGGGAGGGCATGGGGAAGGCGGGTGGGCGGGCAGCAGGAGATGGGGCCAGGATCCGGCAGTTCTTCCAGAACCCACCGCAGCCTTATGATTTATACATTACAAATATTTATAGGCCATCTTTGAATAAGAATCTCCAAAGCAGCTCATAGAGATCAAAACACAATACAAATATTAATCAGCATCTCTTAAGAGGAAACTGCAGTTGCAAAAACACTTCAAAAATATAAAAGAAGAGCCCTGCTGGACACAACAATTTTGAGATCTACAAATTTTGAGACATACAAAATTATGAAGGGGCCCAGTCTCTTTTCTCTCACACACAACACCAGAACCAGGAGACATCCACTAATATTGAGTGTCAGGAGATGAGGGCAGACAAAAGAAAAACATTTTTTTAACCAGTGGGTAGTTAGTCTGTGGAACTCCTTGCTACATGATGTGGTGATGGCATCTGGCCTAGATGCCATTAAAGGGGGATTGGAAAAATTTCTGGAGGGAAAGTTCCATCACAGGCTACAAGCCATGATGGGTATGTGCAACCTCCTGATTTGAGAAGTAGGCTACCTCAGAATGCCAGATGCAGGGGAGGGCACCAGGATGCAAGTCTCTTGCTGTCCTGTGTCACTGTGAGGTACAGGAAGCTGGACTAGATGGGCCTATGGCCTGATCCAGTGGGGCTCATCTCATAGTATTGGCAACCTTCAGTCTCGAAAGACTATGGTATCGCGCTCTGAAAGGTGGTTCTGACACAGCGTCTAGTGTGGCTGAAAAGGCCAATCCGGGAGTGACAATCCCTTCCACACCGGGAGCAAGTGCAGTCTGTCCCTGGTCTGTCTCCCTGGCTATGGGCCTTCCTTCTTTGCCTCTTAGCCTCAGACTGTTGGCAAAGTGTCTCTTCAAACTGGGAAAGGCCATGCTGCACAGCCTGCCTCCAAGCGGGCCGCTCAGAGGCCAGGGTTTCCCACTTGTTGAGGTCCATCCCTAAGGCCTTCAGATCCCTCTTGCAGATGTCCTTGTATCGCAGCTGTGGTCTACCTGTAGGGCGCTTTCCTTGCACGAGTTCTCCATAAAGGAGATCCTTTGGGATCCGGCCATCATCCATTCTCACGACATGACCAAGCCAACGCAGGCGTCTCTGTTTCAGCAGTGAATACATGCTAGGGATTCCAGCACGTTCCAGGACTGTGTTGTTTGGAACTTTGTCCTGCCAGGTGATGCCGAGGATGCGTCGGAGGCAGCGCATGTGGAAAGCGCTCAGTTTCCTCTCCTGTTGTGAGCGAAGAGTCCATGACTCGCTGCAGTACAGAAGTGTACTCAGGACGCAAGCTCTGTAGACCTGGATCTTGGTATGTTCCGTCAGCTTCTTGTTGGACCAGACTCTCTTTGTGAGTCTGGAAAACGTGGTAGCTGCTTTACCGATGCGCTTGTTTAGCTCGGTATCGAGAGAATGTGTGTCGGAGATCGTTGAGCCAAGGTACACAAAGTCATGGACAACCTCCAGTTCATGCTCAGAGATTGTAATGCAGGGAGGTGAGTCCACATCCTGAACCATGACCTGTGTTTTCTTCAGGCTGATTGTCAGTCCAAAATCTTGGCAGGCCTTGCTAAAACGATCCATGAGCTGCTGGAGATCTTTGGCAGAGTGGGTAGTGACAGCTGCATCGTCGGCAAAGAGGAAGTCACGCAGACATTTCAGCTGGACTTTGGATTTTGCTCTCAGTCTGGAGAGGTTGAAGAGCTTTCCGTCTGATCTGGTCCGGAGATAGATGCCTTCTGTTGCAGTTCCAAAGGCCTGCTTCAGCAGGACAGCGAAGAAAATCCCAAACAAGGTTGGTGCAAGAACACAGCCCTGCTTCACTCCGCTTCGGATGTCAAAAGGGTCTGATGTGGAGCCATCGAAGACAACAGTGCCCTTCATGTCCTTGTGGAAAGATCTGATGATGCTGAGGAGCCTGGGTGGACATCCAATCTTGGGGAGAATCTTGAAGAGGCCGTCTCTGCTGACCAGGTCGAAAGCCTTTGTGAGATCTATGAAGGCTATAAAGAGTGGCTGTCGTTGTTCCCTGCATTTCTCCTGCAGTTGTCTAAGGGAGAATACCATATCAGTGGTGGACCTGTTGGCTCGGAATCCACACTGCGATTCTGGATAGACCCTCTCTGCAAGTACCTGGAGCCTCTTTAGTACAACTCGGGCAAACAGCTTTCCTACGACGCTAAGGAGAGAGATGCCGCGGTAGTTGTTGCAGTCACCCCTGTCACCTTTGTTCTTGTACAGCGTGATGATGTTTGCATCCCTCATGTCTTGAGGTACTCCACCTTCTCTCCAGCAGAGACAGAGGATTTCATGCAGCTCAGTGACTATGATCTCTTTGCAGCATTTTAGGACTTCAGCAGGGATGCTGTCTTTTCCAGGTGCCTTGCCAAAGGCAAGGGAGTCCAGGGCCACGTGAAGTTCTTCTAGGGTTGGTTCACTGTCAAGCTCTTCCAGCACAGGCAGGCACTCAATGTTGTTCAGTGCTTCTTTGGTGACTACATTTTCTCTGGAATATAGCTCAGAGTAGTGCTGCACCCAGCGTTCCATCTGCTGCGCCCGATCCTGGATGACCTCGCCTGTGGCAGACTTCAGAGGGGCAATTTTCTTCTGTGTTGGACCTAGGGCCTGCTTGATACCATCATACATCCCCTTGATGTTGCCCGTGTCAGCTGCTATCTGTATCTCGGAACAGAGCTGGAGCCAGTAGTCGTTAGCACATCTCCTGGCAGTCTGCTGGACCCTGCCGCGAGCAGTTCGGAGGACCTGCAGGTTGCGCTCACTGGGACAGGCCTTGTATGCTGCTTGAGCTCTCCTCTTTTCCTCAATGACTGGTGTCAACTCCTCAGAGTGGGCTTCAAACCAGTCTGCCGCCTTGTTGGTCTTCTTGCCGAATATGGACAAGGCGGTGTTGTAAACGGTATTCTTGAAATGTTCCCATCTGTTGGATGCGTTTGCGTCGGCCGGGCCTGGAAGAGATTCCTCAAGCGCTTGTGCAAATTCCTCCACTTTTCTCTGATCCCGGGTCTTGCTGGTATCAATGCGAGGTCTTCCTTCCTTTTTCGTGTGATACAGTCGCTTTGTTTGCAGTTTCACTCTGCTGCACACCAGGGAGTGGTCAGTGTCGCAGGCAGCACCATGATAACTGCGTGTGATCTTGATGCTGGGAAGGCTGGAGCGTCTGGTGAGGATCAGGTCGAGCTGGTGCCAGTGCTTTGATCTTGGATGTCTCCAAGAGACTCTATGTTGGGGCTTTGTGTTGAAGAATGTGTTGCTGACACAGAGACCGTGATGACAGCAAAACTCTAGCAGGCGTTGGCCATTTTCGTTCATCCTCCCAGTGCCAAACTGACCTAAGCAAGTGGGCCATGAACTGTTATCAGCACCAACTCTAGCATTGAAATCGCCGAGGATGAACAATGGCTCTTTTACAGGGATTTTCTTGACAGTGGTGGCCAGGTCATCATAGAATTTGTCTTTGGCTTCTGCTGGAGACGACAGAGTCGGTGCATAAGCACTGATGAGAGTGATAGGTCCTGCTGATGACTGGAGCTGCAGGGACAAAATTCTTTCACTTCCCACAGTAGGTGGGATGATGGATTTCAGCAGGGTATTTCTGACCGCAAAGCCAACGCCATGTTCCCTGGTTTCGTTTGGTGGTTTTCCCTGCCAGAAAAATGAGAAATTTCTTTCCTTGACAGATCCGGAATCTGGCAGCCTAGTCTCTTGAAGGGCGACGATGTCCATCTGCAGTCTGCTCAGCTCCATGTCGATGACAGCTGTTTTGCGTGCGTCGTCTATTTCTTGCAGGTCATCAGAGAAGCCAGGTGTCATTGTCCTAACGTTCCAGGTGCCCAGCTTTAGGGCAGTAGTTTTCTGTTTTCTGTTGCATGGTGCAGAGTTGTCGATCCGCTTGTCGGTTTTCACCCTAAACCCCACGCACCCCATGAGGTTAACGGACCGTGGCGAGGCAACACCTTACTGGCTGGGGACTGCCCAGCTTAAGGCGGGCGGTAGCTGCCCAATGAGATGCAATGATCTCTCCCACCGTCGGAAGCAGCCCCTGGCGTCATGCTCTACGCCAATCGAGCAAAGACTTATAACCGGTAAACTGCTGCTTCCCGTGTTGTGCCGACGCCGTATGGCGAAGTTGGAGTGTCCTCTCCAGTGCGCGAAGCCTGGGTAAAGAAGGTATGGATGATAGGCTGTTACCCATGCAGCAAATCCCCCCTCTCCACGTCGCTGGAATGGTCCAATGGAAAGGCAGAAGCCAATACGGTTGGTTCCAGCGGCGTCGCAGGAGTTGCCAGAACGTGACTGTGTTCAGCCATGAACTGCCTAAGGGACTCCGGCTCCTGATTTTGCCTCGAGGTTGACTCCTGAAGCCTTTTCCAGAACTGGATGTAGCCACAAGGCAGTGGAGGTTTGAGGTCAGAGTTTCCTTCTCTTAGATGAGCTGCCTTCCTAGGCTGACGAGTCCCATCTACCCGGTGGCTGTTTAGTCGCCTCTTACGACAAGTACAGCCAAACTGAGGGCCTATTCTTAGCCCCCAGCCCCCAGCCCCCAGGGGTGGCTCATCTCATGTTCTTATGTTAAACGATGGCATAAAAGTTAAGTGGAAATGTTTCGCTAAAGGGATAGCTGCATTATTGTTTTGGGTTTTGATCGCTTACCCCCACAAAAGCCAGAGGCCTCTTCATCCAGTCCCGGAGCTTCGGACACCCACGGATCTTCCCCTCGTTCCAGCTGCGCAATGAGGTCAGGCTTGGCGGCTGGAAATCGCCCTTGGGAAGGAGAAGAGAACAATAAGTTCAGCTGAAGAGTCATGAACCATCAGAGCTCTCCCTGTGAAGGCAGAGAAGAAACCAAAGGAGTGAAATCATTCTTTGACAGCAGGGCTCAGCAAGCTTCTTCTGGACCACAGCCAAAGGCCGCGTCTGGGAGTGGAGAGTGAGCTGCGGTCATCCCTATATCTAATAAATGGAGGGAAGAATAATAAAACAGAACTAACTATGAATGTTTGTTTTACTTAAGTAATAAATACTGAAATTTTTATTATTACAAAGCACAGCTTCTAATTTGAATTAGGCACACATTTTAAATTATGGATGGTAAGTGAAGGAGAACACCTGGCAGTTTAGCTATACATTATGCCACAAGTAGGAAAGACAAGAAAGACACACAACTGTGTGGCAGACAAAACTCAGCCATTTCCAAGGAATCCAAACGGAGGGTGTGATCCCTGCGCCAGCTTCTCCACGTCCCCCTTAAAATACGGGGAAAGAACAGATCAGAGCATTAACAATGACCAGCCCTTAAACCTCCTCTCTAGAAAATGATTTGCCCTTTTCCTCTCTTCCACAGTCATGTACACAGTCCCGTTTAGGCCTGCAGGCTGCACTCCTTTTGCTTCTGCAGAGAAACCCTACTGGACACAGTGGGACTTCCTTCTGAATAGATGTGCACTGAATCCTGCTCCAATTCAGTTGATGGATGCAGTTCAGTTCAGCTCAAGTTCATACAGGAGGCAGATCCATCTGGCTTGGCTCTGTGAGTGCTGCACCCCCCAAGCAGTGGGCACTTGACCCTGATTCCGTCTCGTGTTCCACACTTTGTGGGCACTTTGCAATCCAAGCAGGCTCAACCTGTTTGATGCTGGTGCTCCAGGCTGCTGGGCTCACCTCCCTCTGCTCCTTCTCAGAGCATTTTGGAGTCTTGCCTTGTTGCATGAGAGCTGATGCTGGGGAGTCCCAGTTAAGTTTCATCTCGGTGGTGCAGAGCCTCATGACTCTTGAGTGGCGCACTCACTACATAGCATGGCAAGCCAGCTGTATGCTATCCATATTCTGAGCAAACCTCAGAATCACAGGGCCTAAACCACAGAGAGATGAATGCTGGAGTTCTCAGGTGGGGGTGCTCTCCCCCCCCCCCGCATGAGCTTGGCAGCGGCAGTGCCATCAGTGCCCCAGTTATGTGCTGAATGGCTTCACCCTCTGCTTAGCATAAAGCTTTCACCCCATGATCATGATATCGACTCCCCCCTGCCTTGTAGCTTCCATATTTCGAGGAAGAAAAGGGGAGAGGGAGGCACAGCATGGTCTTTGGGGCTGGGGCCTTCCACTGGGTTTGAGGCCTCATAGGGCTGGGCGACATTGTTTGGCAGACCAGATACAGCTCATGGTTCGTAGGATGCCAATTCCTGTTTGAGAGGCAGCAAAAATATCTTCCTGAAAAGGAAAAGGGCGAGAAAAAGCCATTGGCCACATGATGGAGGAGCCCCCTTACCCACAGAGGCCACATTCCGGTAATTCTCCAGCATGACTTCCCTGTACAAGGCTCTTTGGTCTGGGTCCAGCAGAGCTGCCTCTTTCTCGGTGAAACGCACGGCCACATCCTCGAAAATCACCAGACCCTGCAAGAACAAAACACCCTCAGACAGTGTCCAGGAACCCAGACCTTCCTCCGCATCTCCGGCACAGGCAGGAAATGAGTGGCTCCCAATCCAGACAAAACATCCACACTTCCCTTCCTCACCAGAAGAAGCCTGCAATTATTTTCAGGTTTCAAGAATAATATTTTCCTAATCATGGATCCAGATAGTCTTGTCAGGCGTTTAGACTCTGAAGATGTACATGTAAAAACGTTTGGGGAAAGCTGAAATTGGGCATTTGGCCTTCTAATTGGCATTTTGTGTGCTCTTCCGCTTACATGGCTGCTGTCAGGAAGGAAGATTTCGGATGATTTGCTGGGAGAGGACAGTTCTCATCAATATCCTGTCCAGGCTTTCAAGGAGGGAGGCCTTATTTTTCAGTGATGGGCAGCCCAGTTCTAACCTGCACCAGCACAAGCAAGATGTCCAAGCAAGGCCTGCGCAGCAGCCAGCACAGGTTAGGAGGCGGCTAGAGGGGAGTTTTTCCTCTTACCACAAGTAACATCCCAGCCAGACCTATGGGGTTACTCAACATTTTAAATGTTCACAGTGGCCTTTTGTAAGTGGCAACAGACTTTTACACTTGTCGCAACTGTCCTGCTCTTAGTTCCCCACCACAAAACTACCAACGTACTCCTAAAACTTCATACCTGAGCTGGATCTGCGGTACCCATTTGGAAGTCCAAGAGAGGAAGAGCTGATCCACACTGAATCCGGGTTGCCAGTCTGCAGTCTGTGGGAGCAGAAAGAACAAGGCAGGTCAGGGCTGGGTCTTCTCAGCATCACGTCCTGTCCCAAAGCAGCAGATGGAGACATTCTGGAGTGAAAGTCTCAAGGGGGAGGTCTGGATTTTGGCTCCTTTCTTCCCCAACCTCTGAAGAAATTCTAGCATCAGGTGTTGTGTTGGAAAATGTGTGATAGGAACCAGAGGTGGCCCATCAATGGCTTTCTTGCCCACTATTAAACACCCCCCACTCCAACTGCAACCATCTTTGTGGTTGTGATAATTGGCGCAGCCATTTCTAGGAAGTTTCCCCAGAGAGAATCTGTGCTCAGGACAGGGGATCGTCCTCCCTCCTCCAGCACAGGGAGGTCCACAGGTGAGCCACTCCCCCCTCCCCAGTGCAACAGACCAGGGACTCTGAATGCACCCAAGGGAAGAGCCTCCCCTCCCCACTGCCCTATTCCTGGGTGTCGCACAGACCACCCACCTCTGCAGCCACAGACTCTCCTCCAGTGCAGAGTGCAAAGGGAAGATCCTGCCTGTGCTTGGGGGCAGCAAAGCAACCAGGTCCTTCTCCTTTGCCAGCCTCCGCCAAGACTTCCTCCAACCAAGCAAGAGAGGCGGAACATGAGTCCCAGGAATGTTTGAGCACTGCCCTCCCCCTGGATCCGGAGCATGCTGGGAGGTGTAGTTCTTTGTTGCCTTTGCCAAAGATGCTCTCACTACCTTTGCTGCAGGCTTTGGGAGGGAAGGAGGCTTCTGGGTGCCCCTGATGCGCTGCCACCCCTGGAACCAGTGCAAAGGAGGACGAGTTCTGGGGATTGGACTGGGATGAAGGGAGAGAGGCAGGTTCAGCTCTGTCCTGCAAGCATCTGCCTCTCCTGGTAATCTGGCCAGAGATGCTCAGGGGGTCTTCTCTGCAGCCTTTGGGGAAAGGCTTGCCCGCCCTTGTCACCACCCTCCTGCAATCTGTTTCATCCTCTCCCCTCCCCCTTTGCGAAGGGGCCGAAAAGAAGCTCTCTACCCCCTGATAAAAATCCCTCTCGGAGGACCTGCCTCCCTGCCCTGTTTGGGGGCCACCCACAGACATCTGACTGGACTTGACAAACCTTGAGTCTGATCCAGCCTGAGTTCTTACATTCTAATAGAGAAGAAGAGAAGTAAATGAACTCTTGGCCCAGTAATGTAGAGCCTCCATGGACAGCAGCAGTATACCACTGAGGATAAAGATGCTGCTTTGGGGCTTCCTGGTGGCCACTGTTGGAATGCTGCCGACTCCATTAGTGTTTGGACAGATCCGGAAACAGCCTCGCTGCTGTTTGCATGTTCCCCTCTCCCTCACTTCATATATTTTCTCCCCAATGACTCTTCACCTTCTCCTTGAGATCTCAGAATCTGCCCCATTGCTCCAATGCCAGGAAAGGAGGGAGAGAGGGACATGCCATTTCCCTTCCCAAGGACAAAGGTGAGGGAGGTGGGACAGGAGGAAAAACTGACTTCATTTTTTAAACATCCTCCCATCTCACACTCTGGCCCTTCTCTAGGAATCAGAGCATCTGCTCCCCTCTCTTCTTCCCCCCTCTGCCCCTCTCAGAGTCAGATCTGCTTGCTTTCCTAACTGAACCGGAAAAGGGTTAAGGGAACAGAAAGTTTCTAGAGTGGGGAGAATGAGAAAGACTCTTTCCTGTGAAATCACCCCCCCCCCCCCCCGTTTTCTTTTTCCAGCCTTGGAGCTGGAGAGAGCAACCAAGGTCCAACCTTGGACCTTGGATCAAAGGAGCAAGGCTCCAGGTGAAGCTGGCCCCCTCTCTCTTTTCTGACTGATCTACTGGCCTTGTCAATAGCTGTGTGACAGGCAGAAGGCCTCCAGGGGAAGCTTTCCTTGCAGCTGGGCCTGCAGTGACAAAAACATTTCAGAGCTGTCAAGGTGTACGTGAAGAAGCACACAGCAAATAAAGACTGTTGCCTTCCCTTCCGCTGGAAGCATCTGGCTGGCCACGGTTAGGAGCCAGCTCCTGCAGGAGATGGACTCTTGGTCTGATTCCACAGGGTGCTTCTTCTCCTCATCTAGTTCTAGTCAAGTCTGTTTTCAGCATCACACTAGGATGTCCGGGGGGTGTGGTTCCAGAAGGGAAATAAAGTGGATCTGTAGGTAGAATTAGAGCAGATGAAGTAGCAAATGCATGTGCTTAAACTATGGAACTCTCTGCCACATGAAGCACTGATAGCCAGTGACTCACGTGGAGCTACAACGTCTGACAAATGCATGGAGACAAGAACTATAGGCAGATATGGGCACTGGCAGAGACCAGCTGCTTCTTAAGAGCAGCTGCTACTGCCCCTCCTTCCTCCCAGATGTTTCAGCCAAATGGACCTTGCATTTCGCTCACGGAATCTGTACTGTTTGGCAGTATTTGGTGCTACGCTGACACACTCTGATATCACTTCCAAGATGTAAAGGTTGGTCCAGCCGATTCCCACCCCTTCATGGATCCTAAGAGTTCACCAGCCATTACTTGCACAATTTCAGGTTTCCCTTCACAGTCATGAGGTTTAGACACATTTTTTAAAAGATATTCCACAATGATAAGATAGCAACTTCTGCTTGCTTAAACTCACAGACTGAAGATCAGTCCTCTAGATCAGCAGTTCTTAAGTTTTTTTCACCTCCAGAGCCTGATGGAGAGGGGCTGGTTACATGGTGCATTCCCTCAGGACCTTAGTTCTCTCCCCAACCCCATGCTTTTCTCACAACAACCCTGTGATGTAGGCTGAGCAGAGAGATGGAGACTGGCCCAGTGAGCTTCATGGCAACTTGCAGGTCTGCAGAGCTCCCAGAGTGAGCTTGTTCTGGCTTCAGCTTGGCATGGAGATTCATCAGACCAGGGAGATGACAGAAACTTTGCCCACATTCTGGGCACACATTTGGTTTCTCTACCACAACAATTTTCAGTCTTTTTCATCTCATGGCACACTGACAAGGCACTAAAACTGTCAAGGCACACCATCAGTCTTTTGACAATTGGCAAGGCACACCATGCTGCCAGTGGAGACACACATCCCCCATTGGCCCCACTAATGAATGACCTTTCCCCGAATTCCTGTGACACACCTGTGGACTGCTTGTGGCACACCAGTGTGCCACAGCACGGTGGTTGAAAATGACTGCTGTAAACAGTGGTGAGAGGGTGAGGGCAGGTGGGAGGGCTTTTGCACTGCACGGTTTTGCCCTGCTGAGCCCTCTGCTGCTGTCTGGAGGCTCGTGTCGCGATCTCACTGCCGGGTAGTAGACACAGAGCTTCATCTACCTCACAGGGTTGTTGTGAGAAGGAGGGGAAGAAGCATGTATTGCACCTGAGCTTCTTGGAGAAAGAGTGACATAAAAATGTGAAAATTAAATTGATAATAGTTCTGCTTGTACTAGGCATGAAGGCATCATGATGAACATGCAGCCATGCACCTAGCTAGAGGAATATGCAGTCTTTGGTACCTGTTTGGAGCTTGCACATCAGTTCCTGCCCTTGACCTGGAAGTGAAATGCCTTGAGCACCCTGCATGGCACTGTCCCCTGTGATCTCCGAAGGGCTGCTGAATAGATTCAGGAGCCCCAGTGCAGAGGGGGACTGTGATTCGTGTGCCTCATTCAACGGATAATACTGGGCACTACTCTTGTTTGAGCTGGACTTTTAACAGCCGGAGTACAGAGAGAGTTGAGTCATTCAAAGGACGCATAATTAAAAATAACGATGATGGTTGATTGTGTTGTTCTGTAGTGCTATGCCTGTGTCTTGAAAAGTGTTTGCTATTTGCGATGGGCGAAAAATGGAACAAGCCATTTGTCACAAGCCCTCACCTAATGTCACCATGCCCTCAGAAATAAAGATGGTGTGATCTAGTGGTTGGATTATCAAATTTAAAAGCTTCAGATTCCCCCTTGACCATTACATTTGCTGGCTGATCTTTGGCTAGTTGACATCTCTCCGCTTGGCCCTACCACACAGGGTGGTGGTTCAGAAAAAAGGGGAGGACGGTGGCACTCAGTTCCTTGGAGGGAAAGTAGAAGTTTGAAGAGACACTTGGCCAGCAGTCTGAGGCTAAGAGGCAAAGAAGGAAGGCCCATAGCCAGGGAGACAGACCAGGGACAGACTGCACTTGCTCCCAGTGTGGAAGGGATTGTCACTCCCGAATCGGCCTTTTCAGCCACACTAGACGCTGTTCCAGAACCACCTTTCAGAGCGTGATACCATAGTCTTCCGAGACTGAAGCTTGCCAACAGAAATGGTTTCAATTGCCACTTACCCTCCTCCAACCTAGAGTTTTAAGACCATCTTCTAATTCTAATTTTTCTCTGCACAGACCTCTGTGATATTCTCTATGGTCTTCCCCTCTTGTGATGTCCCTTCTGGGAAACTCCTTCAGGTTTTGAGGCTCTGTTTCTAGGGCAACTGTCTGTAGTAAAAAATTGTCGCTTTTTGCCAGCTCTGCCGGACAACATGCTACTACAAATAGTAGCCATGAAAAAAGAGCCACAGAACCCGGAGAGTTTTCCACAGATTTTCAACCCCTCTGCTTCTTTCTCTCTGTTCTGTATCCTTGCTCTGTCCTTGTGTTGTAGAATGTGTGCACAGTCTGACATAGTAATTTTCATTCATCTCAAGGCACACTGACAAGGTGCTAAAATTGTCAAGGCACACCATCAGTAGTTTGACAATTGACAAGACACACCCATTGACAGTAGGGGCTTGCACCCCCCAGTGGCCCTACTAAGAAATGTCCCTCCCCCAAACTCTCAAGGCACACCTGCAGACCATCTGCAGCACACCAGTGTGCCACGGCACAGTGGTTGCAAATGGCTGCTCTACTAGGTGGATTCTCAGATGTTGTTGCAGCTCTGGCTGAAGGTCTTTCCACAGCCTGAGCAGTACCAGCCGTTACAAGTTTCTTGCCACAGGAGGTTGTGATGGAACCTGGGCTAGATGGCTTTAAAAGGCTTTGGGCACTTGTGTGGAGGTCACAAGCCATGATGACTACATGCAACCTCCATACACCTGAGCACAGACCTGAGCGCAGCCATCAAAGCCAGTGACCCTATCTACACCTTGTGGCAAAGCATTCCACAGGCTAACTACACGCTGTGTGAAGAGCTACCTCCTTTTGTCCAATCGGTTTTGTTATATGACTAGTAGCTCTTTTGATCTGAGAGAGGAAGGAAGAAGGTTCAGGGAACATCACAACTGAATGCTTGAGTATTATTTTAAGCTGTACAAGTATAAACGATACATTCCTAATTTCTACTCTATATTTTTTTAACACAACCATCAACAATACATTATAACAATACAAAACAATACAAACATACACATAGATTTGGGAGGGCAGAATACCATATGCCACTTCTGATAATTAATCATACTATATCTCCCACTCTAATTTCTCTTCTACTTTCACCTATTATCATTTATCCATATCATGCATCATAAATTCTTCCAAATGCCCTATGTTAGATTTTCTAAATGTCCATTTACAACCATGCGTAAAATGTCTTCCATTGCTCAATCTGTATCTATTTTTGTAGTTAATACAATAATTCTGAAAGTTGTCCATTTCCTCGACATTCATTATTTTTTCTATTAGTTCATCTTTCATTGAAGTTCTAAAATCTTTCCAATATCAAATCATATAAAATTCTAGCAACTGTTAATACCATCATAACTAAATACACATCATTTTCTTTATAACATATAAAATATTAAACAGAAAATAATTCTTCTTTCAAAGGGATAGCAAAGTCAACAATCTCTTTTATTAATCTCTTTACCGTTCTCCAATATAATTGCATCTTTTTGTTTACATGACCACCACATACGATAAAACAATCCTTCCACACACTTATATTTCCAGCAATTTTTTGATACATTCTGATTCATTTTTACCAATTTCATACGTATCACTCATCATCTAGAAAACAGTTATATCCATATTTAATTTTTACATTTAAAGAAGACTTTAAGTGGGTTTTTTTTAAGTGGGTTTAAGACATTATGTTTACTAAGTAAATACTCTGGCTTACTTTAACCATCATGCTTCTTTTTACTCATTATCTTTCCTTTTGTCTTTTTCTTCTTGTTATCAGTGAACATCTGCCACTCGCCCCTTTAATCTCTTCCTTCTCCAATTCTTCTGTTTTCTCTGGATCATCCGATTTTTTTCCCTCCGATTCCTGTTCTAAATCCTCTGTTTGTTGTACTAATTCTTCTCTTCTCACCACTTTCATTATTGAATTTATATTATATCTCTGTGAGTGGAATTGAAAGAGGATATCTTCCGTAAAAGCCATCTCTTTGAGATTCCCTTTCCTCTTAAGAATTTTACGAAGTCCTCAGTCTTCTTTTGCTTCTCTCTGACTCTACACGGAACCTGCTTCAATATTTTAATTCTATTTCCATCAACCGTCCACTCTTTCTCCTGTGATAGCTTCAGTAATTGATCTCTGTAGCCAATTCTGATGAATCTCACATGGATTTCCCTGGGCAGATCATGTTTTCTTATATATGATGTACTGACTCTTCCTATGGTATCTAAATCTTGGGAAATCTCCTGCTTTGGGCAATCAATTCAATCTGCTATTAATTCACCAATTAATTGAAATGTATCTTCTCCTTTCTGTTCTGGCAAGTTTTGTATTCCTAACATCCGTGCTGCTCTCTCCATCTGCATCTCGGTTGCCTCTTCGTCCTGTTGATTTTTCTCTATATCCACTATTTTAGCTCCATCTTTCATTATCATTTCTTCCCATTTCCTGATCTTTTGTTTGTTTTCTGGTTTGTCTCCTCGTATCTTTCAACTGCACACTAAACTCATTGATTTGTTGAGTGAGAGTTTCCAAACTGACTTGAACCTGTGAAGATTGATTTGCTTGTGGCTGTCCCATTGCAAGTAATTTCTCCATATTTTCTTGCATTATTTGATTCTAATCTTTTCCTTTAGGGCCTTCTTGACCAATCAACTTTCTCAGACCCACTTCCCACAGGGAGTGAAGCGAAACAAAAACAAACTCACCACCCCAGTATTCCAGTATTCCAGTATACACCGCCCCAGTATTGCAATCACAATCCACTGCCGCATCATTCCGATGCAAAGGGAAAAAGTACTTCCAGCTTCGAAGAGAGACTGTGTCCGAAAACAATTTGGATTGCAATCCACACCGAACTTTAAAGATATAAAGTTAAAGTTGTGACCCACATATATCCCACAAAAAGCTTGGCGTATCTTCACAAGTCTATAGATCGGTGTTTCTCAAACATTTAGCACTGGGACCCACTTTTTAGAGTAAGAATCTCTTGGGACCCACTGGAAGTGATGTCATGACTGGAAGTGACATCATCAAGCAGGAACATTTTTAACAATCCTAGGCTGCAATCCAAACAACACTTACCCAGGAGTCAGTCCCATTGACTATCATAGTTAAACGAATGTACATAGTAGCCTGTTAAAGGACAGAGCTGGAACATTTCCCCAAATGCAGTAACATCCCATGGTGGCATCAAGTCTAGTATATTAAAAATAAAATACTGAAATGAATGGGGACCCAACTAGAATTGGCTCATGACCCACCTAGAGGGTCCCGACCCACAGTTTGAGAAACACTGCTATAGATAATTGAGAGGGGGGGATCCCCCTCCACTCCTCTCTCTCTCTCTCATTAACGCCTCTAGCATATCCAGGACTTTTTGCCAAGTCACCCAATCAAAGCCGAGCTTTGCATAACAAAGCTAACACTTACCTTAGGTTTTCATATCTTAGAGATATGATCCAGCATATATCTCCTTCTGCCTGGAGGCGTGCCCTGAGCAATTTCTGCATGAGGTGAATTTGAGCAGCAACACTGTCTCGAACATACCGTAGATTGCTCTCAGGGCATCCCAGCATTCCTTTGCTGAAACCAATCCATCAATATGGACTAGTTGCTGGTCCTCCAGGGTCAGACCAATTAGACACAGAGCTTTTTCATTGTCCTTATGATATGCCTCAATGAGCTCAGCATCATCCTCTTCATCAAGGGTTCCCAAGTCCTGTGGATCAATAACAATCTTCTAAAGGGATTCATGCTTTAACAGCAGGGAGACCTTTCAGGACCAAGTTCCATAATTCTGACCATTGATAGAGATTTTAGAGGGTTAACTTATCTTCTCTTGTTTGAGAAAAATAACTGAAAATGGAGCCAAGAGAATGACTGTTGTTCCCTTAAAAAACAGGATAGGAGGGTCATTATGTCAAAGTGACCTAAAGAGATCATAATTGGCAGAACATGTAGATCATAACTTTCCCAAAGGGAGAATTCCAGGATCTTGCATAACCAAAGTTGTGAGCTAAGAACATTTTGAATTGCAGGGCAGAATGACCTCCTAATTAGAGCTGGGACCATGCACCAAACCTGTCATAATAGGCCCAATAAGGAGGTGGAAGTGACATACAGTGTCACATGGGTAACTTGTTTATCTCACGTTATTTAATGTGATTTTCTGGGTGTGGTTCTTTGAGAAACGGGATAGGAAATGAAGAGTGAACATTTGTATCCAAACGGAATCAATTGGCTTGTGTGTAACTATTGTAGAAATAAAGCCTCCAAACACTTTTAAAAGGTCTTTGACTGTTTGGCATTGCGTCAGTGAAAAGAATCTGGAAATCTTTCCAACACCATTCAGTTGGGTAATCAGAAACCCAGTGGCTGAGACAGTACTCATCTCCATGACCTTGTTATAGCTACATGTCGCTTTAAACACCAGCAGCAGCAGCTCTGCTACAGCACACCAGCTCACAGGACCATTACAGCAGTTCCTGGGCCCATAACCTATCTTAGGTATGTCCTACTTCAGAGCAGGGTGCAGTCAAACATGCAGACACAGCAGAGTTTTCTTTTTTTCTGCAATACTTTATTTATTTATTACAGATACAGGTAAGGAACATTGGATAGACTTAGGACTGGGACTACATAGGTTACACATCAGGGTATTGGCCATTGATTATAACATACCTTAGTCCAAATGAAATTATTCATCAAAACAAAAATCATCATATTTATTAATCTACTGATTAATAGTTTAGCTAAACAATCAATATTTTTTCTCTAACCTTATCTATCCAATCATAAAAAGGCTTCAAATTTTTACATCTACACTCTTCTTACCACTAAACTAATATTTAACATAAAATTTTTCTTATCTGATTCTTAGTTTCTAATATCACATTTAAAAGGAATGTCTCCAGTTACAATGGTATTACACACTTCAAACTTATAACATATTATGTATCATTTTCCAAAATTTCCTTATTTTTTCGCCTATCCACCACACACAGCAGAGTTTTCAAGTGCAATTAGACTTGAGTACAGAGCCATATACAGCGTTGTTAGAGCATACACATATACAGCAGTGCAGAATTACCTAGTTAGAGTCCATTTTCCTTAAGCAAAGTCAAAGTCAGTCCACGGTCATTTGCAGTGTTTGTTCCGACAAGGCCTCCTGCAGTAGCTTCTCATTTCAACCACACACAGGTGGAGCTGCAGGGAGAGGCTTAAATGGGATTCAGCACCCAATCTGGTTAATTAGGGCCTGGCTGCACAGGTGTTCAGGCAGTCATGCTATCATAGCAGTTGACAACCTGCCCTGAACCAACTGCTTGCATACCAGTTCTGACTGTGCCAGAGCAAAGAGCTAACAGAATATACATAGTAGCCTGTTAAAAGTACAGGTCTGCAGCACTTCCCCAAATGCAGTCACATCCCATGGTGGCATCAAGTCTAGTATATTAAAAATAAAATATTGAAATGAATGGGGACCCACCTGAAATTGGCACACAACCCACCTAGTGGGTCTGGACCCACAGTTTGAGGAACACTGCTATAGATAATTGAAAGGGGGGATCCTCCTCCACTCCTCTCTCTCTCTCTCTCTCTCTCTCTCTCATTAACACCTCTAGCATATCCAGGGCTTTTTGGCAAGTCACCCAATCAAAGCCAAGCTTTGCACAACAAAGCTAACACTTATCTTAGGTTTCCAGCTTCAGTTTTCTTTGCATATGGTATCTCCACATGGGTGCTGCAGCTTAATTGCAGCTTTGCCGCAGCCTCCCCAATTACTGTCATTGGACGACTGGGTTTCTCCTCAAAAAAGGCCCCCCCACTGATTGGGCTTTGTTCTCCCAGGTTCCTTACACCATCTGGATGGTCATGTCTCCTCAGATCTTCTAAGGCCCGCAGATTTTGGGAAGAAACGGTTTTCAGGAGCCCGTAAAAACATGTCTGCTCACTTGTTGCTTGCCCCTCCTCCCTCATTTCTACTCAATATTGACATACAGCTGCATCTGCGGATCTGGCTCCACGCAGGTCCCAAAAGCCTGCGTGGAGTGAAAGGTGGCACCACCCGAGTTCTCCAAAGGTGACACAGCTGCAATCCCCTTCGGAGGGCTTAAATGGGCCAATCGTAGATTTCATCATCTGCGGATTTCAGTATCCACGGACCCCAGAAAGTATCCCCTGCGGATACCGAGGCCCCATGTGTACATCTTCTGCTAAATACAGTGACAACCAAGTTTCATGATTTTGGTACCCAGAACTACTGAGTGAATGGAGGAGCTCTCCTCTCTCAAAGCACTAATGTGGTTCCTATCCTACTTTGCTAACTTGCTGTGTCTTATAGGTTACTGCAGCGGTTCTCAAACTGTGAGCTTGTGGCCCACCAGTGGGTCATGGCCCAATTTCTGGTGGTTCGTGAAGCTGACAGTGCCAATGAGGCTATGTGCATCAAGGGTTCAAAACCGCTTCTGGGGGCAGCACTGATGCCCAATCACCATTAGAGACACAGAGGCTTCAATAGCTAGCAAAGTGATAATTTTTTAGGTGGTAAAGTTTCGGAACTAGTGCTCTATAGTGAAAGCTCTCACCTCGCTCCTAAATTCTATGGTGCATTTATAGGGTTTCTCCCCTTTGTGGGCTCTTTGATGCACAGTCCGGGTTGAGCTACGACTGAAGCTCTTTCCACACACCAAGCATTTATAGGATTTCTCCCCTGTGTGGGTTCTTTGATGCTCAGCCAGGTGTGATCTCTGACTGAAGCTCTTTCCACACTCCAGGCATGTATAGGGTTTCTCTCCTGTGTGGGTTCCTTGATGCATAGTCAGTATTGAGCGCTGACTGAAGCTCTTTCCACACTGCAAGCATTTATAGTTCTTCACCCCGTGTAGTTTCTTTGACTTCTCAGTTTTGATTTACTCCTGAAAGGTTTTGCACCTTGACAGCCTTGTTCCTCGCTGTCTCCGTTGTCTTTTTCTGGTTCTACCAGGATGACGTTTCCACCCTGAAAAGCTTCCCATTGGTTTCTCCATTTCCCTGTCTGTCTTTGCTCCTTCTTCTCTGTTCTGCCTTGGTCTAAGAAAGGCATGTCTTGTACATCATGCATGACAGTTTTTGATGACACCCAGTGGGGCTGCCACTGATCCTCATTATCTTGTCTGCTGCTTCCTGGAACAAAAGAAAATATTTTCAGCATATGAATAGAGAAATGGCATGTCTACGTCCTTGTCCTCAGAGGCATTCTGGGTATATATCCAGCCACTATTTGTTTAGTTCTGCTTGTGGAATTCAGGGTTTTGGTGGGAAGCAAAGCAGAATCCTGCCAACCTCTGCCTAGTCCTTGGTTAGATCAGTATTTTTGTTTACTGATTCACTGGTAAGTTTTAATTATTCTAGTGCACTGGTTCCCAAACTATGGGCCACAATTTGATTTTTGATGAGTTTGTCAGCTTGTCATTTTTAGTAACTGACAAGCTGATAGCTGACAAGGAAAATGTACCGAGCCCTACGGAAACAGAGCAGCATGTACATGTTTACTCATGAGTATGCAAACCTACCTTGGTTAACACTGAAGAGCAGGCTGAGGGGGAAGCAATAATCCCAAAATGATCTATGAACACATTCCCCAACAGACTCTTGAGAAAGAAGTTCTCCCCCCCCCCCAAGCTGACAAGGAAAAAGTTTAGAGCCCTATGGAAAGTGAAACTGAGTGATGCAAGCACCTTTACTTGTGGGTAGGTGCATGTACCTCAGCTCTTATTGAAGGTAAGGCAAGGCCATGAGTACAGTCCTGATCCGAAAAACGTGGAGTTCAACAAATGCACCATAATGTGGACCTTCCCCTCACCCTATTATAAAGGAGAAAACAGCGGCCTGAATGGCTGGTTAAGTTAAACTGTTTCTTAAGGCTCAGAAAGCTGGGTCCCAATAGAGTGTCACTTTAAATGTGGGTCCCAGTGGGGAAAAGTTTAAGAACCACTGGACTGGTCTAGTGTAGTTTATTTTGCAAATGCCATGAATTTAAGATAAATGGACCATTTCCCAGAAAGGCAGGACAGGAATGGTGGCCTCCTGGAAGGAAGTGCTTCCTGGAACAAAGTGCCAAGGAAGACAGAGCAAGTTAAGCATCTGTACAAAGAGCAGGAGGTCTGGATAGAGGGTAGAACCTCCATTAGCTTGAAGATAACATCAGAAGGTTGCCAGTTCGAGGACACCAGCATCTTCCTGAACGGCTGAGAACGGCTAGATCTTGAAGCAGCTGACAAGCCCAGCTGAGTGATTCTACCTGCTCTTGGTGTGAGCAAGAAGCGTCTTGGCTGCCCTCCATGTGAGAGATGGAGCTGCTTGCCAGCCTGCGTGGGAGAACTGGAGGCCAGAAGTGAGACCAAACCAGGAAGATCTCCTGGCTCTCCTCCTCTTCTTCCCTGGCAGGTATACTATTTCTTTGCAGGGCTTGCCAGAGGCAGCCTCTCTAGAGTTAGTATCTGGAAGGGCCCACTAGGCTTAGCTGTGGGATTGGCTGCATGGGGGTGGAGCCTGCAAGCCTGCCTACCTGCTTGACTGATTGCTCTCCTCCTCCTCTTCCCTGGTAGGTATACTATTTCTTTGCAGGGCTTGCCAGAGGTGCGAGCCTTTGGCGCGAGCTGAAGGGCTCTTTGCCCATGGCTCTTAGCGCAGGGGCTTGTGTCACCATTCCCAGTCTCCAAGACGGTCAGCACCTGTCTCCTGAGTTCCCCTCATGACTTTGCGTCCAAGGCTCTGGAGGAGGATGGCTGCCAGCTAACATTTCCACAAAAGAAAAGTGTCTTAACTCTCCCCCACTTTACAATCGTTAGGATGTGTGTCTCCAGATTTTTTACATCCTTTCTCGACAAGGATTCCTTATTAAGATTCTGCTGTTTTTATTGACCTTCAAATCCTACAGACTGAGGATTGCATCAAATTACTCTGCAACCTCAGGTGGAACATAATGGGGAAGAAGAAGAAGAGAACTAGAGCTTCCCCTGGCCAGGAATCTCCAAATAGTGATTGAGTGTTGGGCGGGTTAGGACAGACAAAAGAAAATATTTCTTTACTCAGCGCGTGGTCGGTCTGTGGAACTCCTTGCCACAGGATGTGGTGCTGGCGTCTAGCCTAGACGCCTTTAAAAGGGGATTGGACGAGTTTCTGGAGGAAAAATCCATTATGGGGTACAAGCCATGATGTGTATGCGCAATCTCCTGATTTTAGGAATGGGTTAAGTCAGAATGCCAGATGTAGGGGAGAGCACCAGGATGAGGTCTCTTGTTATCTGGTGTGCTCCCTGGGGCATTTGGTGGGCCGCTGTGAGATACAGGAAGCTGGACTAGATGGGCCTATGGCCTGATCCAGTGGGGCTGTTCTTATGTTCTTATGTAAATAAAGCTTCTAAACAGCTTTATCTGGATGACTTTGTTTCTTGGCATGAGTCAACGGCTGAAACTACTAATTTTGCCTCATCAAATATTTTTACTGTGCTGGAGTCGGAGCCGCTTACAGCTGCTGATGAGGATAATGCTGTCTCACAGGTAAACTCTTCCTTCTCCTCCCCAAATCACCAGTGGCTGGATAAGGGACAGCTACCTCACCTTTTTCCTCTGTTCAAAAGAGGAAAACAACTGCTAATGATGAACTTCCCAAGCCCTGTGAAATGAAGGAGGATTTGTTGTTGTTTGATGACTCTCTGTTGGCTTTGATGGGGCAGCATTGTACCTGGACTGGAAGGAGAGTTCTGGTTGTTCTCAGGGAAATCAAATATGTGGCAACACAAGTTCATGCTGTGCAGGAAGGCTTTAACAAGTGTCTTGCGGAGTTGCAGCAATTGCATGACCAGCTGCGTACGAGAAACGGGAGGGAATCGCCCAGACTTGAGCATAGATCCGCTAAGTTTACTGCCTTGGAATGCAGGGGAGGGGAAACAATAACTACTCGCCGCCTATTAACTAAGCAAATAATCTTGGAGATACGGCACAATTTCTGGAATTCTAATCGATGGTCCACCAGACGACAAGTTTTGGACTCCTTAGCCAGCCTGCTGAGGCTGGAATTCAATCAAATTGATTTGGGATCCATTGAAAAACTATCCGGACCTCCCCCTAAAACCAGGTTGTGGATGGAATTTACAACTCCAACTATCCTCTTGATGCTCATTAGAATGAGTAACGTTTTGAGCACACTTGATATAGTGGCTAAGAGAGTTTTTACGGACGCAGGCTGGGCATCACCTTTATCTGGAAATGGGAAATTAACATCCCCACCTGTTACAGTAAGGATACCAAGTCTAGTACACGCTAGCATCCAACCAAGAACACAGGCAACTGATAAACCTTTGGAGAAATGTAATACTAATTCTCAGGAAGAGCAGCTGACACGATCTATCTCTGAGAGCTCAATTAAAGCAGCCACTGACGAGCTGGAGAAAATAATTCACAATCTAGAGAGATCCCTTGCTAAACTTAGGACTGGTGCTGAATCTTTGGAAAGGGCTTCGTCAGTGGAGATGGCAGAGGCAGAGGAGACATCGCCCGCTGCAGCCCACACTACCCCACCTGAAAAGGCAGTTGTGCCTCCATCCCCCACCTGGCCCTCCAGTAAACAAGAGAACAAAAGACACAAAACCAGTGTGAGAATGCCTCCTGCTAACGATCTGCTGATAAGAGTTCCTTCTGTAGAGATGGTAGAGCTAGAGGGGACTGTGGCAGATGTAGCTTATGGAATCCATCTCCAAAAGACAGTTATGCCACTTCCCTGCACTCCATCCTTGATCAGACAAGGGGACTTCAGACAAAAAAGTAGTGAGGGAATGCCTCCAACTGAGGGACCAGCTCCCAAGGGCACTATTGAAGCCTTTTTGCTAAGTCTCGACCCTGAGGAGGAGGACATAATTAATGGAGCGGTGTTAGCTACAAAGCAACTTCCTTACCTGGAACAACAGAGGGTCATTAACGTGTTGGAGAAGGTAAGAGAAGAATTACTCAGGAATTCTGAAGAGAGGAGGCTGGTAGAAGAAGGGCAGTTCAAAGAAACCACCTGCTCTGAGGAGCTTTTACCTGAAGCCCAACCGTCCATGATGGATTCTCCTGTCCTTATGAATCCATCTCAATCAAACAGGCACAATGTGAAGGAAGCTCCTGATCTACATCATCTCCCCCACCTTACAACTGTTGCTGTGTTAGAAGAAGATCCTACGGCAACTACTGCAAAGACTTGTAATATTGTTGCATCACAGATTAGTGCGTTATTGGATCAACTGGATGGACTTGTGATTGATCATAAGGCTGTACAAACTATAAAGGACTTGCCTCAGGAAGGAAGGAAAAAAATAATTGATTGTCTAGCTGATTTTAAAGCAGATCTTTCTGAGTATTCCCGTCCACTTTGTGATGTTTATCAGCACTCTCTGCATCTAGAAACAGAAACTCTTCTCCCAGATCCGGGCCATTCCATTGATTCCATTAGCCCTGCGACCCATACTATTGCATACCACCAGCAAGTCCCTGGCTTTTTGTCAGGATTACCTCCAACTTCCCCACAGACTCCCAGACATTCAATTCCCGCACAATCTGATGTTCTCGAGATGTCCCTAACAATTGGTCCCGACCTTCTAGATTGCAGGGATTGACTGACAGAACCGTCTACGCCAATAGATACCAATTTTGCTAGATTTCTTTTTTGGAATGTAGCGGGCTGGGCTTCTAAGCTCAAGGCCCCTGATTTTACACCTTTTCTTAAAAAATATGATTTAATTTGTCTCCAAGAAACTTGGATGGTCGATCCTATTACTCTAGAAGGGTATAATGTTATCTCCTTACCAGCAACTACTCATGTTGTTGGCATCCTTCAGTCTTGAAAGACTCTGGTATCGCGCTCTGAAAGGTGGTTCTGGAACAGCGTCTAGTGTGGCTGAAAAGGCCAATCCGGGAGTGACAATCCCTTCCACACCAGGAGCAAGTGCAGTCTGTCCCTGGTCTGTCTCCCTGGCTACGGGCCTTCCTTCTTTGCCTCTTAGCCTCAGACTGTTGGCCAAGTGCAATGACATTGATGCCAAGTGCCATCACACTGGCCTATTGGCAACGCATTGGCATGGTGATCGCAAACGGCCACTCCGTGGATGACAACACTTTTAGAGCCATCGAAGCCAGTGACCCTATCTACACCTTGTGGCAAAGCATTCTATAGCCTAACTGCATGCTGTGTGAAGCTCTACCTCCTTTTGTCCAATCGGTTTTGTTATATGACCAGTAACTCTACTGCTCTGAGAGAGGAAGGGTCAGGGAACATCACAACTGTATGCTTGAGTATTATTTTAATCTCTACAAGTATAAACTAGACATTCCTAATTTATATTTTTTTATCACAACCATCACCAAAACAGCAACAATACAAACCAATGCAAACATACACATAGATTTGGGAGGGCAGAATACCATTCGCCACTTCTGCTAATTAATCACACTATATCTCCCACTCTAATTTCTCTTCCACTTTCACCTCTTATTATCATTTATCCATATCATACATCATAAATTCTTCCAAATGCCCTACATTATATTTTCTAAATGTTCATTTTCAACCATGCGTAAAATGTCTTCCATTGCTCAATCCGTATCTATTTTTGTTAGTACAATAATTCTGAAAGTCTGTCCATTTCTGTGACATTCATTATTTTTTCTATTAGTTCATCTTTCATTGAAGTTCTAAAATCTTTCCAATATCTAACACAGCAATTTTCAACCTTTTTCATCTCCTGGCACACTGACAAGGCACTAAAATGGTCAAGGCACACCATCAGGTTTTTGTGAACTGGCAAGGCACACCCTGTTGCCAGGGGGAGGCTCACAACCCCATTGGCCCTACTAATAAATGATCTTCCCCCAAATTCCTGTGGCACACCTGTGGACCACTCGTGGCACACCAGTTGAAAATGGCTGATCTAACATATAAAATTCTAGCAACTGTTAATACCATCATAACTAAATACACATCATTCTCTTTATCCATAACATCTAAAATAATATTAAACAAAAAATAATTCTGCTTTCAAAGGGTTAACAAAGTCAACAATCTCTTGTATTAAACCCTTTACCGTTCTCCAATATAATTGCATCTTTTGTTTACATGACCACCACATACAATAAAACAATCCTTCCACACACTTATATTTTCAGCAATATTTTGATACATTTGGATTCATTTTTACCAATTTCATAGGGGGCTGTTCTTATGTTCTTATCTATAAAACAGTTATATCCATATTTCATTTTTACATTTAAAGAAGACTTTTTATATTTCTAAAGTGGGTTTAACCCATTATGGCTGCAATCCTAACCACACTTTCCTGATAGTATGTCCCATTGAACAAAAGAGGACTTACTTCTGAGTAGACCTGGGTAGGATTGTGCCCTATGTTGACTAAGTAAATATTCCAGCTTCTTTTAACCATCATGCTTCTTTTTACTCATTATCTTTCCTTGTATCTTTTTGTTCTTGTTATGCGTGAACGTCTGCCACTTGCTCCTTTAATCTCTTCCTTCTCCAATTCTTCTCTTTTCTCTGTATCATCTGATTTTTTCCCTTCCGATTCCCATTCTAAATTCTCTATTTCAGTGTTCCCACTAGGTGGGTCGCAAGTCAATTTCAGGTGGATCCCCATTCATTTCAATGTTTTATTTTCAATATATGAGATGATGCTACCATGGCATGTGAATGCATTTGGGGAAATGTTACAGACCTGTACTTTTAACAAGCTACTATATATATTCATTTAACAACCTAGGATTGTTAAAAATTTTCCTGCTTGATGATGTAACTTCTGGTCATGACATCAATTCTAGTGGGTCCTAACAGATTCTCATTCTAAAAAGTGGGTCCCGGTGTTAAATGTGTGAGATCCACTGCTCTATTTGTTCTACTAATTCTTCTCTTCTCACCACTTTCATTATTAAATTTATATTATATCCTGTTACTGGAATTGAAAGAGGATACCTTCCGTAAAAGCCATCTGTATGACATTCCCTTTCCTCTTGAGAATTTTACGAAGTTCTCAGTCTTCTTTCGCTTCTCTCTGACTCTCCACGACCTGCTTCAATAGTTTAATTCTATTTCCATCAACCGTCCACTCTTTCTCCTGTGATAGCTTCAATAATTGATCTCGGTAGCCAATTCTGATGAATCTCACAAGGATTGCCCTGGGCAGATCTTGTTTTCTTATATATAATGTACTGACTCATCTTACAGTATCTAAATCTTGGGAAATCTCCTCTTTTGGGCAATCAATCCAATCTGCTATTAATTCACCAATGTTCTTTGATGCACAGTCAGGCTAGAGCTGTAAGTGAAGCTCATTTCACACTCCAAGCATTTATAAGGTTTCTCCCGTTGGTGCATTCTTTGATGCGCAGTCAGGCTAGAGCTGTAAGTGAAACTCTTTTCACACTCCAAGCATTTATAGGGTTTCTCCCCTGTGTGGGTTCTTTGATGCACTGCCAGCTGTGATCTCTGAATGAAGTTCTTTCCGCACTCCAAACATTTATAGGGTTTCTCCCCTGTGTGGGTTCTTTCATGCAGAGTCAGGTTTGCGCTGTTTCTGAAGCTCTTTCCACACTTCAAGCATTTATAGGGTTTCTCCCCTGTGTGGATACTTTGATGTCTAGTTAGTGTTCTACGCTCTATGAAGCTCATTTCACACTCCAAGCATTTATAGGGTTTCTCCCCTGTGTGGGATCTTTGATGCACTGCCAGGTATGAGCGCGTACTGAAGCTCTTTCCACACTCCATGCATTTGCAGGGTTTCTCCCCTGTGTGGGATCTTTGATGCACTGCCAGGTTTGAGCGCGTACTGAAGCTCTTTCCACACACCAAGCATTTATAGGGTTTCTCCCCTGTGTGGATTCTTTGATGTATATTCAGGTGTGAGCTCACACTGAAGCTCTTTCCACACTCCAAGCATGTATAGGGTTTCTCCCCTGTGTGGGTTCTTACATGCACAGTCAGGGTTGACCTCTCAGTAAAGCACTTTCCACACACCAAGCATTTATAGGGTTTCTCCCCTGTGTGGGTTCTTTCATGCACAGTCAGGGTTGACCTCTCAGTGAAGCACTTTCCACACTCCAAGCATTTATAGGGTTTCTCACCTGTGTGGGTACTTTCATGTCCAGTTAGTGTTCTACGGTCTGTGAAGCTCATTTCACACACGGAGCATTTATAGGGTTTCTCCCCTGTATGGGATCTTTGATGCACTGCCAGGTATGAGCGCGTACTGAAGCTCTTTCCACACTCCAAGCATTTATAGGGTTTCTCCCTTGTGTGAGTTCTTTCATGCATAGTCAGGGTTGATCTCTCAGTGAAGCACTTTCCACACACCATGCATTTATAGGGTTTCTCCCCTGTGTGGGTACTTTGATGTCCAGTTAGTGTTCTACGGTCTGCGAAGCTCATTTCACACTGGGAGCATTTATAGGCTCTCTCCCCTGTGTGGATTCTTTGATGCAAAGTCAGGTGTGATCTCTGACTGAAGCTCTTTCCACACTCCAAGCATTTATAGGGTTTTTCCCCTGTGTGGGTTCTTTCATGCACAATCAGGGTTGACCTCTCAGTGAAGCACTTACCACACTCCAAGCATTTATAGGGTTTCTCCCCTGTGTGGGATCTTTGATGCACTACCAAGTTTGAGCGCGTACTGAAGCTCTTTCCACACACCATGCATTTATAGGGTTTCTCCCCTGTGTGGGATCTTTGATGCACTTTTAGATTTTGACGTTCAGTGAAGCTCTTTTCACACTCGGAGCATTTATAGGGTTTCTCCCCTGTGTGGATTCTTTGATGCACAGTCAGGTGTGAGCTCTGACTGAAGCTCTTTCCACACTCCAAGCATTTATACTTCTTCACCCCTGTGTAGTATCTTTGATGACTTCTCAATTTTGATGTACTCCTGAATGCTTTTGCACCTTGAGTGCCTTGTTCCTCGCTCTCTCCACTTCCTTTTTCTGGTTCTACCAGGATGACATTTCCACCCTGAAAAGCTTCCCATTGATTTCTCCATTTCCCTGTCCATCTTTGCTCCTTCTTCTCTGTTCCTTCTTGGTCTCTGAAAGTCACGCCTTGGACATCATGCATGACAGTTTTTGATGACACCCAGTGGGGCTGCCCCTGATCCTCATTATCTTGTCTGCTGCCTCCTGGAAGAAAATATTTTCAGCATATGAATAGAGAAATTGCATGTCTACGTCCTTGTCCTCAGAGGCATTCTGTGTATATATCCAGACAGTGTTTGCAATTGGTTCTGCTTGTGGAATTCAGGGTTTTGGTGGCAAGCAAAGCAGAATCTTGCCAGCCTCTGCCTAGTCCTTGGTTAGATCAGTATTTTTGTTTACTGATTCACTGGTAAGTTTTAACTGTTCTAGTGGACTGGTTCCCAAACTATGGGCCACAATATGATTTTTGATGAGTTTGTCAGCTTGTCATTTTTAGTAACTGACAAGCTGATAGTTGACAAGGAAAATGTATTGAGCCCTACGGAAATGGAGCAGCATGGACATGTTTACTCATGAGTATGCAAACCTACCTTGGTTAACATTGAAGAGCAGGCTGAGGGGGAAGCCATACTACCAAAATGATCTATGAACACAGTCCCCAACACTCTTGAGAAGGAAGTCCTTCCCCCCCCCCCAAGCTGACAAGGAAAAAGTTTACAGCTGTATGGAAAGTGAAACTGAGTGATGCACCCTTACTTGTGGGTAGGTGCATGTACTTTAGCTCTTATTGAAGGTAAGGCAAAGGGGAATGCAAGGCCATGACTACGGTTCTGATTTGATAAACGTGGAGCTCAACAAACGCTCCAGAATGTGGACCTTCCCCTCATCCTATTATAAAGGAGAAAACAGCGGCCTGAATGGCTGGTAAAGTTAAACTGTTTCTTAAGGCTCAGAAAGCTGGGTCCCAATAGAGTGTCACTTTCAATGTGGGTCGCAGTGGGAAAAGGTTTAAGAAGCACTGGACTGGTCTAGTGTAGTTTATTTTGCAAAAGCCATGAATTTAAGATAGACCATTTCCCAGAAAGGCAAGACAGGAATGGTGGACTCCTGGAAGGAAGTGCTTCCTGGAACAAAGTGCCAAGTAAGACAGAGCAAGTTAAGCATCTGTACAAAGAGCAGGAGGTCTGGTTAGAGGGTAGAACCTCCATTAGCTTGAAGATAACATCAGAAGGTTGCCAGTTCGAGTACACCAGCATCTTCCTGAACGGCTGAGAACGGCGAGATCTTGAAGCAGCTGACAAGCCCAGCTGAGTGCTTGTGTGTAAAACTGCTCTTTGTGTGAGCAAGAAGCATCTTGGCTGCCCTCCATGTGAGAGATGGAGCGGCTTGTCAGCCTGTGTGGGAGAACAGGAGGCCAGAATTGAGACCAAACCAGGAAGATCCATTCGGAAATGTGGTTGGTTCTTGAAAGAGAGAACCTCTATGATTGTAAAATCCCCTTGAGGCCTGCCTATGTAAACCACCTTGAATAAAGTCAGAGGAGTAATCAGATGACCAGAAAGGTGGTATATAAATACCTAGTTATTTATGAGGAAGAGAAGGAGAAGGCAAATGTACTCTCTACATTTAGGAGATGAAGAGCAGGAGGAGGAGGAGTAAGAGAAGGGAAGTGTACTCTCTGTTTTCTAAGCTTTACCTAATGTTAACACTTCATCTCTCCTGAGAGAGGACTTCTAAGGTCCAGTAATTTGGGGCACAGGAGCTGCGTGAGCACAATAAAAGTAATACCTAAGTGTTTACTTAATTAAAAGCAGTAAGGAAGACTTTAGACAGGGAGCTGATTCTGAAGGGAGTTACATGCCAAGTCTACATAGGCCTAATCTGAGGAGCAGCAAAGTCTACTGGAGAGTAAGAGCTCAAGGTAGAGGCCCTTTGAAAGTAAACAACACAGAGGAAGAAAAAGAGGAAAGGAAGCTGTTCTACTTTATTTAAATTTACCTGATTCTTAACCCAATTTAGAACTTAAATCAAAGTTAGAACATAATTTAAAGGTCCAGTAAATTGGGACACAGGAGCTAAGTGAGGGCTGTCAATCAATCAATCAATCAAAGCAAGAAGGCATAATTTGGACAGGGCGCTAAAGCTCAAGTCTAAACAGGTCCACTCTGAGTTGACCAGAGTTCACCTGAGAGTAGGAGCCCAAACTAAACAGAGTAAGAGAGTAAAAGGAGAAAGCACACTTACAGTGCAATCCTAATTGCACCTGGGCCAACTCAAGTCCCTTGCACTGGCCCGGGAGGGTCACAAACGTGTTGTAAACCCTATTTGCACCTCTGTGGAAGTCAGCTAGGCCAGTACAGAGGCTGCATCCAGCCTCCGCAGTGATGGAGGAAGGTAAGTTTGCGCTGGCATTTCCAGGTCGGCACAGGAGTCTGGGGGGCATGGGGAAGGCGGGTGGGCGGGCAGCAGGAGATGGGGCCAGGATCCGGCAGTTCTTCCAGAACCCACCGCAGCCTTATAAATTATACATTACAAATATTTATAGGCCATCTTTTAATAAGAACCTCCAAAGCAGCTCATAGAGATCAAAACACAATACAAATTTTAAACAGCATCTATTAAGAAAAATGCAGTTGCAAAAACTCTTCAAAAAATATAAAAGAAGAGCCCTGCAGGACACAACAATTTTGAGATGTACAAATTTTGAGATATACAAAATTATGAAGGGGCCAGTCTCAAAATTATGAAGGGGCCCAGGGAGGAGAGCCTGATCTACCAGGGCCATGTGGCCTTATAGGAACCTGGAGGAAAGATCTACAAAAGAAAGCTGACCCAGATGAGAGTAGGGAATAATAGAGATAGCCAGTTTGCTTTGTTAATTTATGCTGAGATGTTTCCTAGAAGTTTTATGCCTCTAGCAATTGCTGCCTTTTGTAACTTTATGTATTGTATATTGTATTGTATTTAATAAAGTAAAAATCCTTTTTACTAAGTTGTTTCATTGTCTGTGAGGACAAAGGTTCAGAATCCTGCCTAACCTTTCAGCAAACTACCAAATCTTCATTGAGGACTAGTAACTTGAGGACTGAGACTTTAATTAGAGAAAGTGCTCAGTGCCTGCAAGGGACAGAATTAACCCTAGAGGGTCTCAGTGTCCCTGGACCGAGACACTGGCACATACAGGGTGGTGGCAGTACTACCGAACAGAGATCCTTGAGGGCTCTAGGGTTCAAGAAGCAAGAACTCTGAGCACCCCAAAACCCTGGCAGTGTATGACATTGTTATGTTAAACGATGACATAAAACTTAAGTGGAAATGTTTCGCTAAAGGGATAGCTGCATTATTATTTTGGCTTTGGATCGCTTACCCCGACAAAAGCCAGAGGCCTCTTCATCCAGTCCCTGAGCATCGGGCACCCACGGATCTTCCCCTCGTTCCAGCTGGGCAATGAGGTCAGGCTTGGCGGCTGGAAATCGCCCTTGGGAAGGAGAAGAGAACAATAAGTTCAGCTGAAGGTCCATCAACCCTCAGAGCTCTCCTTGTGAAGGCAGAGAGGAAACCAAAGGAGTGAAATCATTCTCTGGCAGCAGGGCTTGGCAAGCTTATGTCTGCAGGCTGCATTCCTTTTCCTTCCCGAGAGAAACCCCACTGGACACACTGGGGGACTTACTTCTGAATAGACGTGCCCCAAATCCTGCTCCAATTCAGTTTCTGGATGCAGTTCAGTTCAGCTCAAGTTCATACAGGAGGCTGATCCATCTGGCTTGGCTCTGTGAGTGCTGCACCCCCCAAGCAGTGGGCACTTGACCCTGATTCCGTCTCATGTTCCACACTTTGTGGGCACTTTGCAAGCCAAGCTGGTTCTACCTGTTTGATGCTGGTGCTCCAGGCTGCTGGGCTCACCTCCCTCTGCTCCTTCTCAGGGCCTTTCGGAGTCTTGCCCTGTTGTATGAGAGCTGATGCTGGGGAGTCCCAGTTACGTTTGATCTCGGTGGTGTGGAGCCTCATGACTCGTGAGCAGTGCACTCTGTCAAGCATAGCGAGCTGTATGCTACTCATACTGTGTTCTGAGCAAACCTCAGAATCACAGGACATGAACCACAGAGAGATGAATGCTGGAGTTCTCAGGTGGGGGCGCTCTCCCCCCATGAGCTTAGCAGCAGAAGTGCCATCAGCGTCCTAGCTACGTACTGAATGGCTTCACCCTCTGCTTAGCATAAATCTTTAACGCCATGATCATGATATCGACTCCTCCCCCCCGCCTTGTAGCTGCCATATATCAAGGAAGAAAAGGGGAGAGGGAGGCACAGCATGGTCTTTGGGGCTGGGGCCTTTCACTGGGTTTGGGGCCTCACAGGGCTGGGCGATGTTGTTTGGCAGACCAGATTCAGCTCACGGGCCGTAAGGTGCCAATTCCTGTTTCAGAGGCAGCAAAAAGGTCTTCCTGAAAAGGAAAAGGGCTAGAAAAAGCCACTGGCCACATGATAGAAGGAGCCCCCTTACCCACAGAGGCCACATTCCGGTAATTCTCCAGCATGACTTCCCTGTACAAGGCTCTTTGGTCTGGGTCCAGCAGAGCTGCCTCTTTCTCGGTGAAATGCACAGCCACATCCTCGAAAATCACCGGACCCTGCAAGAACCAAACACCCTCAGACAGTGTCCAGACCTTCCTCCACATCTCTGGCACAGGCAGGAAAGGAGTGGCACCCAATCCAGATAAAACATCCACACTTCCTTTCCGCACCAAAAGAAGCATGCAGGTATTTTCAGGCATCAAGTATAATCTATTCCCAATCATGGATCCAGATAGTTTTTTCAGCAGTTTAGTCTCCACAGAATGGATAAAAACATTTGGGGAAAGCTGAACAAGGAAGCTGGGCATTTTGCTCTTCTCATTGGCATCCTATGTGCTCTTCTGCTTACATGGCTGCTGTCAGGAGGGAAGTTTTCGGATGATCTGCTGGGAGAGGACAGTTCTCATCAATATGCTCTCGAGGCTTTCAAGGAGGGAGGCCTTATTCTTCAGTGATGGGCAGCCCAGTCCTCACCTGCACTGGCACAACCAAGACCTGCGCAGCAGCCAGGACAGGTTAGGAGGTGGCTAGAGGGGAGTTTCTACTCTTACCACATCCCAGCCAGACCTATGGGATTACTCGAATCTCCACCAGCTATATAGCTAGCAGACGTCCAAGCATCTTAGTGTAACACTGGCTCGCCCTGGAGAGAGGTCAGGATACGGTAGAGGAGACACCTGCTGATCCTGCCGGGAAATTTTTAACAATCCTAGGCTGCACCCTACCCACACTTACCCAGGAGTAAGTCCCATTGACTATCACTGTTAAATGACTATACATAGTAGCTTGTTAAAAGTACAGGCCTGTCACATTTCCCCAAATGCAGTCACATCCCAGGGGAGCATCAAGTCTAATATACTAAAAATATTGAAATGAATGGGGACCCACCGGAAATTGGACTAGTGGGTCCTGACCCACAGTTTGAGAAACTACCATAGCCTTTCTAGAACTCCTTATTTTCAACTTCCTTCCTTAACCTTAACCTAAAAAGAGGGTGCTCCTCTTTTATTTAGCAGGGGGAGAGTAACTGGCCCACCTCACCCCAGCAGTGTCTGTTCTAGTGACTGTCTGCTGGTATTCTTTTGCTTCTTTTTAGATTGTGAGCCCTTTTGGGACAGGGAGCCATTAGATATTTGATTTTCTCTGTAAACCGCTTTGTGAACTTTTTGTTGAAAAGCGGTATATAAATACTGTTGTTGTTGTTGTTGTTGTTAACCCATTTCTGCCTAACTCACAGGTGTACACGTTTGATCCTTGTTGCATAGATGCAGAGATGGGCAGAAATGACTTAATCTTAATTTTTTCCATTGAGATACCTGATAAATCAACATTTTAAATGTTCACAGTGGCCTTTTGTTTCGCGGTCTGAATTGTCTGTACACGGCAACAGACTTACATGTGTCGCAACTGTCCTGCTCCTGGCTCCCCACCACAAATCTATCAACATACTCTTAAAACTCCATACCTGAGCTGGATCTGCGGTACCCATTTGGAAGTCCGAGAGAGGAAGAGCTGATCCACACTGAATCTGGGTTGCCAGTCTGCAGTCTGTGGGAGCAGAAAGAACAAGGCAGGTCAGGGCTGGGTCTTCTCAGCATCACGTCCTGTCCCAAAGCCTGGAAAGCAGCAGATGGAGACATTCTGGAGTGAAAGTCTCAAGGGGAGGTCTGGATTTTGGCTCCTCTCTTCCCCAACCTCTGAAGAAATTCTAGCATCAGGTGTTGTGTTGGAAAATGTGTGATAGGAACCAGAGGTGGCCCATAAATGGCTTTCTTGCGCACTATTAAACAACCCCGACTCCAACTGCAAGAATCTTTGTGGTTGTGATCATTGGCGCAGCCATTTCTAGCAAGTTTCCCCAAAGAGAATCTGCGCTCAGGACAGGGGATCGTCCTCTCCCTCCCTCCTCCAGCACAGGGAGGTCCACAGGTGAGCCACTCCCCCCTCCCCAGTGCAGCATGCCAGGTACTCTGAATGCACCCAAGGGAAGAGCCTCCCCTCCCCCCGCACTATTCCTGGATGTCGCACAGACCACCCACCTCTGCAGCCACACAATCTCCTCCAGTGCAGAGTGCAAAGGGAAGATCCTGCCTGTGCTTGGGGGTAGCAAAGCAACCAGGTCCTTCTCCTTTGCTAGCCTCCGACAAGACCTCCAAGCAGGCAAGAGAGGCGGAATATCAGTCCCCAGGAATGCTTGAGCACTGCCCTCCCCCTGGATCCAGAGCATGCTGGGAGGTGTAGTTCTTTGTTGCTTTTTGCCAAAGATGCTCACACTACCTTTGCTGCAGCCTTTGGGGAGGGAGGAGGCTTCTGAGTGCCCCTAATGCGCTGCCACCCCTGAACCCAGTTCAAAGGAGGACGAGCTCTGGACATTGGACTGGGGTGCAGAAGGGAGAGTGGCAGGTTCAGCTCTGTCCTGCAAGCATCTGCCTCTCCTGGGATCCTGGCCAGAGATGCTGAAGGGGTCTTCTCTGCAGTTTTTAGGAAAAGACTTGCCCTCCCTTGCCACCACCATCCTGCAGTCTGTTTCATCCTCTCCCCTCCCCCTTTGGGAAGGGGCCCCGAAGAAGCTTTCTACCCCGATGAAACCCCTGCAGGAGATGGACACTCGGTCCATCTTGGTCTGATTTCACAGGATGCTTCTTCTCCTAATCTAGTTCTAGTCAAGTCTGTTTTCAGCATCACACTAGGATGTCCAGCGGCTGGTGCCAGAAGGGAAATAAAGTGGCTCTGTAGGTAGAATTAGAACAGATGAAGTAGCAAATGCATGTGCTTAAAATATGGACCTCTCTGCCATGTGATATGCTGATAGAAGGTGACTCATGTGGAGCTAAAACATTTGAATCCAAATGGAGGGTGTGCACCCTGTGCCAGCTTCTCCACATCCCTCTTGAAATGTGGGGCATGAACAGGTCACAGCATTAACAATGACCAGCCCTTAAACCTCCTCACTGGAAAATGATTTCCTCTTCTTCCTCTCCCCCCCCCCATGACCACAGTCATGCACACAGTCCGGCTGCACTCCTTTTCCTTGGAGCTGGAGAGAGCAACCAAGGTCAAGCCTTGGACCTTGGATCAAAAGAGCAAGGCTCCAGGTGAAGCTGGTCCCTTCTCTCTTTTCTGACTGATCTCCTGGCCTTGTCAATAGCTGGGTGACAGGCAGAAGGCCTCCAGGGGAAGCTTTCCTTGCAGCTGAACCTGCAATGACAAAAACACTTCAGAGTGGTCAAGGTGTCAGTGAATAAACATACAACAAGGAAAGACTGTTGCCTTCCTATCTGCTAGAAGCATCTGGCTGGCCACGGTTAGGAGCAATGGGTCTGATTCCACAGGGTGCGTCTTCTCCTCATCTAGTTCTAGTCAAGTCTGTTTTCAGCATCACACTAGGATGTCCGGGGGGGGGGGGGTGCCAGAAGGGAAATAAAGTGGCTCTGTAGGTAGAATTAGAACAGATGAAGTAGCAATGCATGTGCTTAAACTGTGGAACTCTCTGCCAGTGATATGCTGATAGAAGGTGGCAGAATAAGCAGGGTAATATGCGATTAGGGCAAATGCTTAAAAGCTTAAAAGCCACACTATTTTCATTTAGGGAAAAGCTTAAAAATTGAAAACTGGCTGCTCTGCTGAATTGGCAGCTCTGCTAAATGTCAAGGTTGCTACTGGAAAAAGATAAATTTTAGAACAACACATATTTGACTTAGACAAAGACAAAGCCTATTCCCCTTTGAAAGTAAGGAGGAGGCGAGAAGATAAGAGGAAGAAATAAAAAATACCAGGAAAACTTCTGACTTTGAAGGCTCTCTGTTTGAATAGCAAACTAAAACAGATCACCATGAGCAGATGGGCGTTGTTTGGCAGAAGAATATGCATCTTAGCAAAGACCTTCTACAGTTTTAAAATTGTAATTCTTTCATGCTTTTTAGAGCAAAGGACAGTGTCATTGTCTTAGCTAGAAGCCTTACATTAAAACACTGAAAGAATTATTTTAGAAGCTGTTTGCTATTTTCACAGAAGTGTCACAGAAGTGCCAAGGATATCACCATGTTTGCCTGCCAGTTATTCTTTCAAGCTTTAAAATAGTCTTTGTCCTTAAAGTGTAACCAACATATATAGAGATATGGTAGCCATTAGAAGTAAGTTTTAACTGCCTGATTTCATTAAAGGTCTGACTAAAGCATAGAAACACATAGAATTCTTCTTGGCAACCTTCAGTCTCAAAAGACTATGGAATTGCACTCTGAATGGTGGATCTAGAACAGCGTCTAGTGTGGCTGAAAAGGCCAATCCGGGAGTGACAATCCCTTCCACACCGGGAGCAAGTGCAGTCTGTCCCTGGTCTGTCTCCCTGGCTATGGGCCTTCCTTCTTTGCCTCTTTGCCTCAGTCCTTTGGCCAAGTGTCTCTTCAAACTGGGAAAGGCCATGCTGCACAGCCTGCCTCCAAGCGGGCCGCTCAGAGGCCAGGGTTTCCCACTTGTTGAGGTTCACTCCTAAGGCCTTCAGATCCCTCTTGCAGATGTCCTTGTATCGCAGCTGTGGTCTACCTGTAGGGCGCTTTCCTTGCATGAGTTCTCCATAGAGGAGATCCTTTGGGATCCGGCCATCATCCATTCTCACGACATGACCAAGCAAATGCAGGCGTCTCTGTTTCAGCAGTGCATACATGCTAGGGATTCCAGCTTGTTCCAGGACTGTGTTGTTTGGAACTTTGTCCTGCCCGGTGAATCAGGTGAATCAGGTGAAATATAAATTAGAGAATCAAAATAAGAACACTGCATCAGTGACATCTAGAAACTTCTAGTGGATTTAAAAAGACATTGCAAGAACTGGATTTGTGTCTATAAATGGAGCAAGGAAGATAATACACTCAGGGCATCTAGTGATCTTAAAGAGCATTGCAAACAAAAGATATTCGAGTTTCAAAGGAAGGAACAACAAAAATGCCGGATAAGAAAGTCCGAAGTTTGCCAGCTTCAGCGATTGGATTTGAAAAATTAGTGAAAGGGAAAGACTGGAAGCAGACTGTGCAAGACAACTTGGAAAAACTGTTGGCAATGGTACAGCAACAAATCAATCAATCTGCACAGACCCAACACAGCGTGGATGCTTTAACTAAACGATTCGATGAACTTAGTGGACACCTGATAGATGTGAAAATTACATCAGAAGAAGACAGACAAGAGATTGGGGAAAAAGATAAGAAAAGACCAAGCTAAAATATCAGAGATAGCAGAAAATCAGCATGATGCAGAGACAAAGTTAAAGGAAATTCAGATGGAGAGTGCAGCTCGACTGGTGAGGATATAAAATATACCAGAAGAGAAAGGAGAAGATACGTCATGACGGATTGTCAGATTAATATCAGAATGGATTGATACACCGATGGAGGAGATATCTAAAGAATTGGATTCAGTGAGAAGAGTGAGCACTTTTTATCTGAGAAAACCTGAATTACCAAGAGAAATTCATGTGAAATCCATCAGAACCTTACAGAGATAAATTACTGAAGGCTCCACAGGAAAGGAAATGGACAGTGGATGATAAAGCTAGAATTTTGAGGCATGTTCCATGGAGAGTGAGGAAGAAGAGAAAAAAAAAAGAATTGTCAAGGCAAGGTGTGGAGATGGGCTGGTGGACGCACCTATAATTAGATTCAAGAATTGGAGGAGACAAATAAGAAGATTTCTATATGGAACAGATGCCATTTGATATACTATTGCTAGAAGGGAGGTATTGATATACTATTGCTACAGATCAGGGAGGTGACAAGGAGGGACAGGGTTGTAATCATGGGGGACTTCAATTATCCTCATATTGACTGGGTCAATTTGTATTCTGGTCACGATAAGGAAACCGGATTTCTTGACGTGCTAAATGACTGTGGCTTAGATCAGCTAGTCACGGAGCCCACCAGAGGGCAGGTGACTCTGGATTTAATATTGTGCGGTACGCAGGACCTGGTTAGAGATGTAAACGTTACTGAGTCATTGGGGAACAGTGATCATGCTGCGATCCGTTTTGACGTGCACGTTGGGGGAAGAATACCGGGCAAATCTCTAACAAAAACCCTTGACTTCCGACGGGCGGACTTCCCTCAAATGAGGAGGCTGGTTAGAAGGAGGTTGAAAGGGAGAGTAAAAAGAGTCCAATCTCTCCAGAGTGCATGGAGGCTGCTTAAAACAACAGTAATAGAGGCCCAGCAGAGGTGTATACCGCAAAGAAAGAAGGGTTCCACTAAATCCAGGAGGGTGCCCGCATGGCTAACCAGCCAAGTTAGAGAGGCTGTGAAGGGCAAAGAAGCTTCCTTCTGTAAATGGAAGTCTTGCCCTAATGAGGAGAATAATAATAATAATAATAATAATAATAATAATAATAATAATAACTTTATTTCTACTCCGCCTTTCTCCCCGAAGGGACTCAAGGCGGCTTACAACATATTAAAAACAATTTAAAAACAAATAAAAACATATTAACACATACTAAAAACAGCAGTCAGAGTAAAAAAAATAGGTAAAAAGAGCATAGAGCAGCAGCAAGTCATAAAAGAATCAGGCCTGTAAAAAATATTAAAAGATGTTAAAAAGATGTTAAAAGGCCAAGAACTCAGATTGAGTTCATGATTGAGGACATGATTGAGACATACAAAATTATGCAGGGGATGGACAGAGTGGATAGGGAGATGCTCTTTACACTCTCACATAATACCAGAACCAGGGGACATCCACTAAAATTGAGTGTTGGGCGGGTTAGGACAGACAAAAGAAAATATTTCTTTACTCAGCGCGTGGTCGGTCTGTGGAACTCCTTGCCACAGGATGTGGTGCTGGCGTCTAGCCTAGACGCCTTTAAAAGGGGATTGGACGAGTTTCTGGAGGAAAAATCCATTATGGGGTACAAGCCATGATGTGTATGCGCAACCTCCTGATTTTAGGAATGGGTTAAGTCAGAATGCCAGATGTAGGGGAGAGCACCAGGATGAGGTCTCTTGTTATCTGGTGTGCTCCCTGGGGCATTTGGTGGGCCGCTGTGAGATACAGGAAGCTGGACTAGATGGGCCTATGGCCTGATCCAGTGGGGCTGTTCTTATGTTCTTATGTTCAGAAGGCCTGTTTAAACAGAAGGGTCTTCAGGCCTTGCCGAAAGGTCTCAAGAGAGGGAGCCATTCTTAAGTCAAGGGGAAGGGAGTTCCATAGCGTTGGTGTCACTACTGAGAAGGCCCTATTTCTTGCAGCCGCCCCATGTACCTCCCTAGGCGGCGGCACTTGTAAAAAGGCCTTCTCTGATGACCTGAGAGGGCAAGCCGGATTGTACGGGAGCAGGCGATCTCTAAGATACCCTGGTCCAGAGCAGTATAGGGCTTTAAAGGTCAATACCAGCACCTTGAATTGGGCCCGGAAACGAATGGGCAGCCAGTGCAGCCGCTGGAGAAGCGGACTGACAGAGTCGAACCGCCTACGTCCAGTAACCACACGGGCCGCCGCATTCTGCACTAGTTGCAGTTTCCGAACCGTCTTCAAGGGCAGCCCCACATAGAGCGCGTTACAGTAATCTAATCTCGATGTCACTGAGGCATGGATCACCGTGGCCAGGTCTGCACGGTGGAACATAAACTGTGGCAAAAGAAATGTAAGAAGGTGATACTGGAGGCCAAGCGAGACTATGAGGAACGCTTGGCCAGCAACATTAAGGGGAATAATAAAAGCTTCTTCAAATATGTTAGAAGCAGGAAACCCGCCAGAGAAGCGGTTGGCCCTCTGGATGGTGAGGGAGGGAAAAGGGAGATAAAAGGAGACTTAGAGATGGCAGAGAAATTAAATGAGTTCTTTGCATCTGTCTTCACGGCAGAAGACCTCGGGCAGCTACCGCTGCCCGAACGGCCCCTCCTGACCGAGGAGTTAAGTCAGATAGAGGTTAAAAGAGAAGATGTTTCAGACCTCATTGATAAATTAAAGATCAATAAGTCACCGGGCCCTGATGGCATCCACCCAAGGGTTATTAAGGAATTGAAGAATGAAGTTGCAGATCTCTTGACTAAGGTATGCAACTTGTCCCTCAAAACGGCCATGGTGCCAGAAGATTGGAGGATAGCAAATGTCACGCCTATTTTTAAAAAGGGAAAGAGGGGGGACCCGGGAAACTATAGGCCGGTCAGCCTAACATCCATACCGGGTAAGATGTTGGAATGCCTCATCAAAGATAGGATCTCAAAACAAATAGACGAACAGGCCTTGCTGAGGGAGAGTCAGCATGGCTTCTGTAAGGGTAAGTCTTGCCTCACAAACCTTATAGAATTCTTTGAAAAGGTCAACAGGCATGTGGATGCGGGAGAACCCGTGGACATTATATATCTGGACTTTCAGAAGGCGTTTGACACGGTCCCTCACCAAAGGCTACTGAAAAAACTCCACAGTCAGGGAATTAGAGGACAGGTCCTCTCGTGGATTGAGAACTGGTTGGAGGCCAGGAAGCAGAGAGTGGGTGTCAATGGGCAATTTTCACAATGGAGAGAGGTGAAAAGCGGTGTGCCCCAAGGATCTGTCCTGGGACCTGTGCTTTTCAACCTCTTCATAAATGACCTGGAGACAGGGGTGAGCAGTGAGTTTGCAAAGTTTGCAGAGGACACCAAACTTTTCCGAGTGGTGAAGACCAGGAGTGATTGTGAGGAGCTCCAGAAGGATCTCTCCAGACTGGCAGAATGGGCAGCAAAATGGCAGATGTGCTTCAATGTCAGTAAGTGTAAAGTCATGCACATTGGGGCAAAAAATCAAAACTTTAGATATAGGCTGATGGGTTCTGAGCTGTCTGTGACAGATCAGGAGAGAGATCTTGGGGTGGTGGTGGACAGGTCGATGAAAGTGTCGACCCAATGTGCGGCAGCAGTGAAGAAGGCCAATTCTATGCTTGGGATCATTAGGAAGGGTATTGAGAACAAAACGGCTAGTATTATAATGCCGTTGTACAAATCGATGGTAAGGCCACACCTGGAGTATTGTGTCCAGTTCTGGTCGCAGCATCTCAAAAAAGACATAGTGGAAATGGAAAAGGGGCAAAAGAGAGCAACTAAGATGATTACGGGGCTGGGGCACCTTCCTTATGAGGAAAGGCTACGGCGTTTGGGCCTCTTCAGCCTAGAAAAGAGACGCTTGAGGGGGGACATGATTGAGACATACAAAATTATGCAGGGAATGGACAGAGTGGATAGGGAGATGCTCTTTACACTCTCACATAATACCAGAACCAGGGGACATCCACTAAAATTGAGTGTTGGGCGGGTTAGGACAGACAGAAGAAAATATTTCTTTACTCAGCGTGTGGTCGGTTTGTGGAACTCCTTGCCACAGGATGTGGTGCTGGCGTCTAGCCTAGACGCCTTTAAAAAGGGATTGGACAAGTTTCTGGAGGAAAAATCCATTATGGGGTACAAGCCATGATGTGTATGCGCAACCTCCTGATTTTAGAAATGGGTTATGTCAGAATGCCAGATGCAGGGGAGGGCACCAGGATGAGGTCTCTTGTTATCTGGTGTGCTCCCTGGGGCATTTGGTGGGCCGCTGTGAGATACAGGAAGCTGGACTAGATGGGCCTGTGGCCTGATCCAGTGGGGCTGTTCTTATGTTCTTATGTTAGAAACAAAAGAAAAATATACTTTAAAAAATGTATAGGTTTTTATTGGATTTTGAGATGCAAGAAGAAATAGAAACAATGTATGATAAAATGGGCACAAAATTTAGGTCATAATATCATAATAGATCAATGGGAACAGATCTGGAAGCATAATATAAAACTTCTTAGAGCAACACATTTTAAAAACCTGAATTATTTTGTTTAAAACTATTTTAGATGTTATAAAGAAAAATATGTGTATTTAGTTGTGATTTTAATTGTAGTGAGGGTTTTGTATGTTAGATATTGGAAGGATTTTAAAATACCATTGAAAGATGAATTAATAGAGAAAATAATGAATGTGGTGGAAATGGACAGGTTTTAACCCCTGCTAACTGGTTAAGAGGCACTTTTTCAAGTGGGTGTTCCTCTTTTATTTAGCAGGGGGAGAGTAACTGGCCCACCTCACCCCAGCACTGTCTGTTCTAGTGGCTGTCTGCTGGTGTTCTTTTTGCATCCTTTTAGATTGTGAGCCCTTTTGGGACAGGGAGCCATTAGATATTTGATTTTCTCTGTAAACCGCTTTGTGAACTTTTTGTTGAAAAGCGGTATATAAATACTGTTGTTGTTGTTGTTGTTGTTGTTGTTTTCAGAAAATTTGGAACAACAACGAAAACAGACACAAATTGAACAATGGAAATTATTTTATGCCTGGTAGAAATTGAAGTTTTAGAAATATACGATAGGGCATTACACATATACTATGATATGATATAACAGATGAATGATGAATGAAAAATGATATTAAGAGGTAAATTTAGAAGAGGAAACTGATTAAGATATGTAATGATTATTTAGTTTTAGGGATATATGATAATGATATATGATTTCCTGCACCCCGAAGTTTGTTGTGTTTTTTGTGTTATGTTTTATGTGTGTTTTTTTTGTTTTTGGAAAAAAATTTTAAAAAATTGTCAAGGCGCACCATCAGTCTTTTGACAATTGGCAAGGCACACCATGCTGCCAGTGGAGGCTCACATCCCCCATTGGCCCCACTAATGAATGACCTTTCCCCAAATTCCTGTGACACACCTGTGGACTGCTTGCGGCACACCAGTGTGCCACAGCACAGTGGTTGAAAATGACTGCTGTAAACAGTGGTGAGAGGGTGAGGGCAGGTGGGAGGGCTTTTGCACTGCACGGTTTTGCCCTGCTGAGCCCTCTGCTGCTGTCTGGAGGCTCGTCTCACGATCTCACTGCCGGGTAGTAGACACAGAGCTTCATCTACCTCACAGGGTTGTTGTGAGAAGGAGGGGAAGAACCATGTATTGCACCTGAGCTTCTTGGAGAAAGAGTGACATAAAAATGTGAAAACTGAATTAAATGGATAATAGTTCTGCTTGTACTAGGCATGAAGGCAGAAGGCATGCAGCCATGCACCTAGCTAGAGGAATATGCAGTCTTTGGTACCTGTTTGGAGCTTGCACATCAGTTCCTGCCCTTGACCTGGAAGTGAAATGCCTTGAGCACCCTGCATGGCACTGTCCCCTGTGATCTCCAAGGGCTGCTGAATAGATTCAGGAGCCCCAGTGCAGAGGGGGACTGTGATTCGTGTGCCTCTTGAAACGGACCATACTGGGCACTACTCTTGTTTGAGCTGGACTTTTAACAGCCGGAGTACAGAGAGAGTGGAGGCATTCTAAGGATGCATAATTAAAAATAATGATGATGGTTGATCGTGTTGCTCTGTAGTGCTATGCCTGTGTCTTGAAAAGTGTTTGCTATTTGCGATGGGTGAAAAATGGAACAAGCCATTTGTCACAAGCCCTCACCTAATGTCACCATGCCCTCAGAAATAAAGGTGGTGTGATCTAGTGGTTGGAGTATCAAATTTGAAAGCTTCAAATTCCCCCTTGACCATTACACTTGCTGGCTAATCTTGGGCTAGTTAACATCTCTCCGCTAGGCCCTACCTCACCGGGTGGTGGTTCAGGAAAAGGGGAGGACGGTGGCACTGAGTTCCTTGGAGGAAAAGTAGAAAAGTAATGGCTTCAATTGCCACTTACCCTCCTCCAGCCTAGAGTTTTAAGACCATCCTCTAATTCTAATTTTTCTCTGCACAGACCTCTGTGATATTCTCGATGGTCTTCCCCTCTTGTGATGTCGCTTCTGGGAAACTCCTTCAGGTTTTGAGGCTCTGTTTCTAGGGCAACTGTCTGTAGTAACAAATTGTCGCTTTTTGCCAGCTCTGCCGGACAACTTGTTACTACAGATAGTAGCCGTGAAAACAGAGCCCCAGAACCCAGAGGGTTTTTCAGAGGTTTTCAACCCCTTGATCTTGATCATATTTTCAAGACATGGGAGTGTCCAATTATTGTGGAGCTGCCCTTTCAGCAGTGACACCTCACCACAACTCATCAGCTGACAGTAGTGCTGGGAGACCATGAGGGAGAGAAAGATGTTCCACAGGCCACATCCTGCCTGCAGGCCTTAAGTTTGACACCCCTGGCTCAGACAGCTGTGTGGCTTCACGCCATTGTTCCGAGTCCAACTTCTCCTGCGAACAGCTCAGTCGGAAAGCAGACAGCAGACAGAAGATGATGGCAGCCAGACCTTGGACCAGCCATTACAAGCTACTTGCCACAGGAGGTTGTGATGGAACCTGGCCTAGATGGCTTTAAAAGGCGATTGGACTCTTTTGTGGAGGTCACCAGCCATGATGACCATATGCAACCTGCATGCACCTGAGCACAGACACTTCCCTCTCTGCTGCTGATGCATTCCCCCTCTTCCTCCTTAGTCTTCCTCCTCCGCTTCTCTCCCCCTTTCTGTGTGCCTCTGTCCTCAGTTGCAGCTCTCTCAGATCTCCCTCTCCCTGCTCACTCCTTCCACTCTTATACCTCCCTCCAGTTATTGAAACTCCTGCCCCTCCCCCACACCACACCCCACCATCACCTCCTTTTTGGGCTCCCAGCCTTTAGCCTTGAAGTAAAAGACCTGAATACATCACTGACTGGCACCAGGGCCCCCAAACCCATCCTTCCAGCGCAGTAGTCAGTCAGCCAGCCCCGGTAATGACATTGATGCCAAGTGCCATCACACTGGCCTATTGGCAACACATTGGCATGGTGATGGCAAATGGCCACTCAGTGGATGACAACACTTTTAGAGCCATCAAAGCCAGTGACTCTATCTACACCTTGTGGAAAAGCATTCCACATGCTAACTACACACTCTGTGAATCTCTACATCCTTTTGTCCAATCGGTTTTGTTATATGACCAGAAACTCTACTGCTCTGAGAGAGGAAGGGTCAGGGAACATCACAACTGTATGCCTGAGTATTATTTTAATCTGTACAAGTATAAACTAGGCATTCCTAATTTCTACTCTATATTTTTTTATCACAACCATCAACAATGCATTATATTGACAATACAAATCAATACAAATATACACATATATTTGGGAGGGCAGAATACCATTCGCCACTTCTGCTAATTAATAACACTATATCTCCCACTCTAATTTCTCTTCTACTTTCACCTCTTATTATCATTTATCCATATCATACATCATAAATTCTTCCAAATGCCCTACATTATATTTTCTAAATGTTCATTTTCAACCATACGTAAAATGTCTTTCATTGCTCAATCTGTATCTATTTTTGTTGTTAATACAATATTTCTGAAAGTTGTCCATTTCCGCGACATTCATTATTTTTTCTATTAGTTCATCTTTCATTGAAGTTCTAAAGTCTTTCCAATATCTCACAACTTTTCAACCTTTTTCATCTCATGGCACACTGACAAGGCACTGAAATGGTCAAGGCACACCATTAGGTTTTCATTAATTGACAAGGCACACCCTGCTGCCAGTGGGCAGCTCACAACCCCATTGGCCCTACTAATAAATGATCTTCCCCCAAATTCCTGTGGCACACCTGTGGACCACTCGTGGCACACCAGTTGAAAATGGCTGATCTAACATATAAAATTCTAGCAACTGTTAATACCATCGTAACTAAATACACATCATTTTCTTTATCCATAACATCTAAAATAATATTAAACAAAAAATAATTCTGCTTTCAAAGGGTTAACAAAGTCAACAATCTCTTGTATTAAACTCTTTACCGTTCTCCAATATAACTGCATCTTTTTGTTTACGTGACCACCACATACAATAAAACAATCCTTCCACACACTTATATTTTCAGCAATATTTTGATACATTTGGATTCATTTTTACCAATTCCATAGGGGGCTGTTCTTATGTTCTTATCTATAAAACAGTTATATCCATATTTCATTTTTACATTTAAAGAAGGCTTTTTATATTTCTAAAGTGGGTTTAACCCATTATGGCTGCAATCCTAACCACACTTTCCTGACAGTATGCCCCACTGAAGAAAATAGGACTTACTTCTGAGTAGACCTGGTTAGGATTGTGCCCTATGTTGACTAAGTAAATACTCCAGCTTCCTTCAACTATCATGCTTCTTTTTACTCATTATCTTTCCTTTTGTCTTTTTGTTCTTGTTATTGGTGAACGTCTGCCACTTGCCCCTTTAATCTCTTCCTTCTCCAACTCTTCTGTTTAATCTGGATCATCCAATTTTTTCCCTCCGATTCCTGTTCTAAATCCTCTATTTCAGTGTTCCTCAAACTGTGGGTCGTGAGTCAATTTCAGGTGGGTCCCCATTCATTTCAATGTTTTATTTTCAATATATGAGACGATGTTACCATGGCATGTGACTGCATTTGGGGAAATGTTACAGACCTGTACTTTTAACAAGCTACTATCTATCTATCTATATATGAGAGACTGTATCCGAAAACAATTTGGATTGCAATACACACTGAACTTTAAAGATATAAATTTAAAGTTGTGACCCGCATATATCCCACAAAAAGCTCAGCGTATCTTCACAAGTCTACAGTACAGATCGGTTTTTCTCACACATTTACCACTGGGACCCACTTTTTAGAGAAAGAATCTCTCGGGACCCTCCAGAAGTGATGTCATGACTGGAAGTGACATCATCAAGCAAGAACATTTTTAACAATCCTAGCCTGAAATGCTACCAACACTTAACCAGGAGTCAGTCCCCTTGACTATCATTGTTAAAAGAACATGTTATGTATGTCTAGGGTATGTCCTACTTCAGAGCAGGGTGCAGTCAAACATGCAGACACAGCAGAGTTTTCAAGTGCAATTATATTTGAGTAGAGAGCCATATGCAGTGTTGTCAGAGCAATCCAGGTCATACACATATACAGCAGTTCAGAGTTACCTGATTACAGTCCAGTATCCTCAAGGCAAAGGTCATTTGCAGTGCTTGTTCCAACAAGGCCTCCTGCAGTAGCTTCTCATTTCACCCACACACAAGTGGAGCCGCATGGAGAAGCTTAAATGGGATTCAGCACCCAAACGGGTTTTGCCTGGTTCATTAGAGCCTGGCTGCACAGCTGTTCACAACTTGCCCTGAACCAATGGTTTGCATACCAGTTCTGACTGTTGCAGAGCAAAGAGCTAACAGAATGTACCTAGTAGCCTGTTAAAAGAACAGGTCTGCAGCACTTCCCCAAATGCAGTCACATCCCATGGTGGCATCAAGTCTAGTATATTAAAAATAAGATATTGAAATGAATGGGGACCCAACTGAAATTGGCACATGACCCACCTAGTGGGTCCGGACCCACAGTTTGAGAAACACAGCTATAGATAATTGAGAGGGGGGATCCTCCTCCACTCCTCTCTCTCTCTCTCATTAAGGCCCCTAGCATATCCAGGGCTTTTTGCCAAGTCACCCAATCAAAGCCGAGGTTTGCATAACAAAGCTAACACTTATCTTAGGTTTCCAGTTTCAGTTTTCTTTGCATATGGTATCCCTACACGGGGGCCGCAGGTTAATTGCAGCTTTGCCACAGCCTCCCCAATTACTGTCATTGTTTCTCCTCAGAAAAAGCCCCCCCCCCCCCGGTTGGGCTTTGTTCTCCCAGGTTCCTTACACCATCTGGATGGTCACATCTCTCCTGACAGTGATCTTTCTCAGGCCCACAGATTTTGGGAAGAAACAGACTGATTTCAGGATCCTCTAAAAACACGCTGCTTGCCCCTCCTCCCTCATTTCTACTCCATATTGACATATAGCTGCATCCACGGATCTGGCTCCACACAGGTCCCAAGGGCCTGCGTGGAGCAACACGTGGCAAAACCTGAGCTCTCCAAAGGTGATACAGCTGCAATCCCCTTCGGAGGGCTTAAATGGGCTAATCGTGGATTTCATCATCTGCGGATTTCAGTATCCACGGAACCTAGAAACTATGCTCTGCGGATACCGAGGCCACGTGTACATCTTCTGCTGAATATAGTGATAACCAAGTATCATGATTTCGGTACCCGAAACTACTTGAGTGAATGGAGCTTTCCTCAATCAAAGAACTGATGTGGTTCCGCTCCTACTTTTCTAACTTGCTGTGTCTTATAGGTTACTGCAGTGGTTCTCAAACTGTGAGCTTGTGGCCCACCAGTGGGTCATGACCCAATTTCTGGTGGTTCGTAAAGCTGACAGAACAGATTAGGCTATGTGCAACAAGGGTTAAAAAACTGCTTCTGGGGGCAGCACTGATGCCCAATCACCATTAAAGCCACAGAGGTTTCAATAGATGGCAAAGTGATAATTTTTTAGGTGGTAAAGTTTGGGAACTAGTGCTTATAGTGAAAGCTCTCACCTCACTCCTAAATTCTATGGTTTCACCCCGTGCGGGTTCTTTGATTCAATATCAGGTTATCTGACTGAAGTACTTTCCCCATTTGGTGCATTTCTAGGGTTTCTCCCCGTGTGGGTTCTTTGGTGCATAGTAAGTTTTCCATTCTTAGTAAAGCTCTTTCCACACACCAAGCATTATAGGGTTTCTCCCCTGTGTGGGTTCTTTGATGCACAGTCAGGTTTGAGCTGTTATTGAAGCTGTTTCTACACTCCATGCATTAATAGGGTTTCTCCCCTGTGTGAGTTCTTTGATGCACTGCCAGGTATGAGCGCGTACTGAAGCTCTTTCCACACTCCAAGCATTTATAGGGTTTCTCCCCTGTGTGGGTTCTTTGATGCACTGCCAGGTATGAGCGCGTACTGAAGCTCTTTCCACACTCCAAGCATTTATAGGGTTTCTCCCCTGTGTGGGTTCTTTGATGCACTGCCAGGTATGAGCGCGTACTGAAGCTCTTTCCACACTCCAAGCATTTATAGGGTTTCTCCCCTGTGTGGGTTCTTTGAAGCACATTTAGTTTTTGACGTTCAGTGAAGCTCTTTTCACACTTGGAGCATTTATAGGGTTTCTCCCCTGTGTGGGTACTTTGATGACCATTTAGTGTTCTACGGTTTGTGAAGCTCATTTCACACTCGGAGCATTTATAGGGTTTCTCCCCTGTGTGGGTTCTTTCATGCACAGTCAGGTGTGTTTTCAGACTGAAGCTCTTTCCACACTCCAAACATTTATAGGGTTTCTCCCCTGTGTGGATTCTTTGATGCACTGCCAGGTGTGATCTCTGACTGAAGTTCTTTCCACACTCCAAGCATTTATAGGGCTTCTCCCCTGTGTGGATTCTTTGATGCACTGCCAGGTGTGATCTCTGACTGAAGTTCTTTCCACACCCCAAGCATTTATAGGGCTTCTCCCCTGTGTGGGTACTTTGATGTCTAGTTAGTGTTCTACGGTCTGTGAAGCTCTTTTCACACTCAGAGCATTTATAGGGTTTCTCCCCTGTGTGTGTCCTTTGATGCACTGCCAGGTGTGTGCGCGTACTTAAGCTCTTTCCACACTCCAAGCATTTATAGGGTTTTGCCCCTGTGTGCATTCTTTGATGCACTGCCAGGTGTGTGTGCGTACTAAAGCTCTTTCCACACTCGAAGCATTTATAGGGTTTCTCCCCTGTGTGGGTTCTTTGATGCATAGTCAGGTATGAGCTCTGAGTGAAGCTCTTTCCACACTCGGAGCATTTATAGGGTTTCTCCCCTGTGTGGGTTCTATGATGCACATTTAGTTTTTGACGTTGAGTGAAGCTCTTTTCACACTCGGAGCATTTATATGGTTTCTCTCCTGCGTGGGTACTTTGATGACCATTTAGTGTTCTACGATTTGTGAAGCTCTTTTCACACTCAGAGCATTTATAGGGTTTCTCCCCTGTGTGGGTTCTTTGATGCACAGTCAGGTGTGTTTTCTGACTGAAGCTCTTTCCACACTCCAAGCATTTATAGGGTTTCGCCCCTGTGTGCGTTCTTTGATGCACTGCCAGGTGTGCGCGCGTACTGAAGCTCTTTCCACACTCCAAGCATTTATAGGGTTTCTCTCCTGTGTGGATTCTTTGATGCACCGTCAGGTGTGAGCTCTGACTGAAGCTCTTTCCACACTCCAAGCATTTATACTTCTTCATCCCTGTGTAGTTTCTTCGATGCCTTCTCAAATTTGATGTACTCCTGAAAGTTTTTGCACCTTGAGAGCCTTGTTCCTCGCTCTCTCTGTTTTCTTTTTCTGGTTCTTCCAGGATGACAATTCCACCCTGAAAAGCTTCCCATTGATTTCTCCATTTCCCTGTCTCTCTTTGCTCCTTCTTCTCTGTTCTTTCTTGGTCTCTGAAGGTCACGTCTTGTACATCATGCATGACAGTTTTTGATGACACCCAGTGGGGCTGTCCCTGATCCTCATTATCTTGTCTGCTGCTTCCTGGAACAAAAGAAAATATCTTCAGCATATGAATAGAGAAATGGCAAGTCTAAGTCTGTGTCCTCAGAGGCATTCTGGGTATATATCCAGCCACTATTTGTAATTGGTTCTGCTTGTGGAATTCAGGGTTTTGGTGGCAAGCAAAGCAGAATCTTGTCAACCTCTGCACAGTCCTTGGTTAGATCAGTATTTTTGTTTACTGATTCACTGGTAAGTTTTAATTGTTCTAGTGCACTGGTTCCCATACTACGGGCCACAATATGATTTTTTATGAGTTTGTCAGCTTGTCAACACACTCTGGAGAAGGAAGTTCCACCGCCCCCAGCTGACAAGAAAAGGTTTAGAGCCGTATGGAAAGTGAAACTGAGTGATGCCACAACATGAATTTTGGTGAGTTTGTCAGCTTTTCATTTTTAGTAACTTAGGACACAATCCTAACCCCCTGTGTCAGTGCTTTCTAGCACTGACTTAAGGACAATGCAGCTCTGAGGTAAGGGAACAAACATTCTCTTGCTTTGAGGAGGATTCCGTGAGTGACACCCAACTGCAGGATGCAGCACACGTCCCATTGGCACCGCTATGCCAGTGCTGGAAAGTACTGACATAATGGGTTAGGATTGCGCCCTTACAAGGTGATAGCTGACAAGGTAAATGTATTGAGCCCTACGGAAGTGGAGCAGCATGTACATGTTTACTCATGAGTATGCAAACCTACCTTGGTTAACATTGAAGAGCAGCCTGAGGGGGAAGCAATACTCCCAAAATGTTCTATGAACACAGTCCCCAACACTCTTGAGAAGGAAGTCCTTCCCCCCCCCCAAGCTGTCAAGGAAAAAGTTTAGAGCCCTATGGAAAGTGAAACTGAGTGGGAGTCGGAGTCAACACTCAGTGAAGTAGCAGGAACCACGGAGGGCTCCCGGGGGGGGGAAAGCTAAATAGATGAGTTTTTCAAGTGCCTCAACAATTGAGGCACTCTTCATTGCCAAGAAGAAGGTACAAAGGCTGAGAGCTTGAACAGGGGAGTCTTTTGAAACAGGCAGTTTCAAAGATTTCTCCCCGTTTGCTCTGTGCTGAATCACATTGTATCCCGGACGCCATCTTCGGAGATGATTTGGAAAGCTGGGAACTCCCCCCCCCCCCACGGCCTAGGTACAACAACATGACAGCGAAAAAAGCTTTCAATTGTGAGTAACCAGGCTCATTAAAAGGCTATAACAAGAACTGCAATCAAGAGGTTGGAAGGAGGAAAAGATAACTTTAAGATTATTTACATTGGCTGGTAGCCACCCAGAGGGGTAAAGAAACCCTTGCTGGAGTATTTTTCTGTTTCGTAATAAGTGTGACTGCAAGAAAAATCACCCTGCTGAACGGTATGCATGGAAAAGAAATAAATAACTAATCATCAACAGCTGAAATGACTTTTACTTTTGCTTTTCTAGCAAGAAGCCTCGATTCAGACCTGGTCATTTAAAGGCATACTAACTTAATTTGACAGTGTTATTGACCTGGATTACTGATCCACCCCTTTTGGAAGAAGTGATGCAAGATAAAGACTTGGATGACTCTTTAATTGTTTGACTGATTTGACATTGTTATTGACTGGAAGTGGAATACTGACTTACACTTTTTGGATATAAGAATTGGAAATTAGCCCTACAAGAAGGTGGAACAAGATAATGAGTGTTAGTTATTTTTTTTAATTGTTAGACCATTTTATCTCTGTTTTTTACAGCCAGAGGTATATTGGCTTGATTTGATATTGATAAGAATGGCACTTAAGAATTTAAAGGAGGTTAGTAAAAGCCAGTCCTTATTAATGGATTTGTTGTGGGATTTCAGAAGTGAAATAAAGCAACAGGTCAGAAAATTATCTGAACAAATGAAGCAAATAAACTCCTCCCTGACAAGCATGCAGGAACAGATTACAAATAACAGACAAGAAAAAAGAATAGATCAAATGTCGGATGAAACTAAAGAAGTGGAGATTTTTGAAATGAGACCGAAGATAGAAAAAGCAATTGTCGTTATCAGAATTAAGAACTTTAAGGAAGAAAAAAGAGGGAACTTTCAGAGAGCATGTTGTTTTTAGAAGAGGAAAATTTTTAGATTAAACCCCCAAAAAATAGAATGAAGAAAAAGAAAGAAGAAAAGAGAGGGGTTAAGAAATTTAAGAGAGCTAAGAAGAAAAAGAAGAAGTGGAAGGAGCAGTGGGCGGAGCAAGTAGGGAAACACCAATAAGACAAAGAATAAAGGAAGTACTAAGACAGAAAGTGAAAATGGCTGAACAACAAGTAGAACTTTTTTTTCCCCTTTTGTAGATATAAATGGACCGAATACTTTTTAGAAATGAAGAGTATTCAATTAATTGTATTAAATCAAATAGATGTAAATGAAAATTTGGAACACAAATATTGCAAAAATTAAAGTGCTATTAAGATAACTAAAAGGGTTATTCTTTAAAAGAGAAATTATATAAAATGATTTACAGATGGTATTTAATTCCAGAAAAAAATAGCAAAAATGTACCCTGGGTCATCAAACAAATGTTGGATAAGTAAAGAATTGAGGGAATTTTTTAATTATATGTGGTGTATAAGCGAAAAGCAAAGAAATATTGGAAAAATATAAACTGTTACAAGAGGTATTGAAGTGCGTATTACCATGTATTACCATGTAAACTGGAAACATTCCTCTTAAATGCGACATCAGAAACTAAGAATCAGATAAGAAATATTTTATTTTAAATATTAGTTTAGTGGTAAGAAGAGCATATAAGTAAAAATGTGAAGCCTTTTTATGATTGGATAGATAATTTTAGATAAAAAATATGGTTTAGTTAAATTATTAATCAGCAGATTAACAAATATGATAATTTTTGTATTGATGAATAATTTTGTTTTTAGACATTATCATTTTTTTTATTTTTTATTTTGTTGGACCAACGTATGTTGTAATCAATGGCCAATACCCTCATGTGTAACCTGTGTAGTCCCAGCCCTAAGTCTAACCGATTTTCCTTACATGTATCTGTACTAAATAAATAAATTTCGTTCAAAAAAAAGGAAAGTGAAACTGAGTGATGCATGCACCTTTACTTGTGGGTAGGTGCATGTACCTGCGCTCTTACTGAAGGTAAGGCAAAGGGGAAAGCAAGGCCATGACTACGGTCCTGATCCAATAAATGTGGAGCTCAACAAATGCTCCAGAATGTGGACCCTCCCCTCACCATATTAAAAAGGAGAAAAACTTTTGCAGTATGCAGCTCCAGAGACTCAAGTTCAGGCAGATACTCCGGGTAAATAACGAGGCACAGACACGGCAGTGCTCCACCACCAGATGTCCTTGAAGTATGTACAGTATTTACAGTGCAAAGGCAGCTCAGCAAGCAATCAGCAAAGATAGCACTTTTCTCAATTCTCCAATCACCAACTCCACTGACTTAGCTTCCTGCAGACACTCCACATAACATCTCCAACACAGCAGCTTACACAAGCTGCAATATATACTGGCACTTGCCAATGAGAGGCGGGCTACGATCTGGTGATCCTATGACTCACAGTCTGGTGACATGTCTGGTGACATGGTATTGCAAGGTATTGCATCAGCCAATCCCACAATGCATCAGTGCTACACTGCATGTATGCAGGCCAAGACATCAGGGCCTAGCCTTGCTCTATCCAGCCTGTAAATTGAATTTAAGATAAGAACATAAGAACATAAGAACAGCCCCACTGGATCAGGCCATAGGCCCATCTAGTCCAGCTTCCTGTATCTCACAGCGGCCCACCAAATGCCCCAGGGAGCACACCAGATAACAAGAGACCTCATCCTGGTGCCCTCACTTGCATCTGGCATTATGACATAACCCATTTCTAAAATCAGGAGGTTGCGCATACACATCATGGCTTGTACCCCGTAATGGATTTTTCCTCCAGAAACTTGCCTAATCCCCTTTTAAAGGCGTCTAGGCTAGACGCCAACACCACATCCTGTGGCAAGGAGTTCCACAAACCAACCACACGCTGAGTAAAGAAATATTTTCTTTTGTCTGTCCTAACCCTCCCAACACTCAATTTTTGCGGATGTCCCCTGGTTCTGGTGTTATGTGAGAGTGCAAAGAGCAACTCTCTATCCACTTTATCCTTCCCATGCATAATTTTGTATGTCTCAATCATGTCCCGCCTCAGGCGTCTCTTTTCTAGGCTGAAGAGGCCCAAACGCCGTAGCCTTTCCTCATAAGGAAGGTGCCCCAGCCCCGTAATCATCTTAGTTGCTCTCTTTTGCACCTTTTCCATTTCCACTATGTCTTTTTTGAGATGCGGCGACCAGAACTGGACACAATACTCCAGGTGTAGTCTTATCATCGATTTGTACAACGGCATTATAATATTAGCCGTTTTGTTCTCAATACCCTTCCTAATGATCCCAAGCATAGAATTGGCCTTCTTCACTGCCGCCGCACATTGGGTCGACACTTTAACGGACCATTTCCCAGAAAGGCAGGACAGGAATGGTGGCCTCCTGGAATGAAGGGCCAAGGTAAAACAGAGCAAGTTAAGTATCTGTATAAGGAGAGGGAGGAAGAGAAGGAGAAGGCAAAAGTACTCTACATTTACAGCAGGAGGAGGAGGAGTAAGAGAAGGGAAGTGTACTCTCTGTTTTCTAAGCTTTACCTAAAGTTAGCACTTCATCTCACCTGAGGGAGGACTTCTAGGTCCAGTAATTTGGGACACAGGAGCTGCCTGAGCACAATAAAAAGTAATACATAAGTGCTTCCTTAATTAAAAGCAGTAAGGCAGACTTTAGACAGAGAGCTGATTCTGAAGGGAGTTACATCCCAAGTCTACATAGGCCTACTCTGCGGAGCAGCAGAGTCTACTGGAGAGTAAGAGCTCAAGGCAGAGTCACTTTGAAAGTAAACAACACAGAGGAGGAGAAAGAGGAAAGGAAGCTTTTCTACATCATTTAAATTTACCTTATTCTTAACCCAATTTAGAACTTAAACTAAGTTAGAACATAATTTAAAGGTCCAGTAAATTGGGACACAGGAGCTAAGTGAGGACCATCAATCAATCAATCAATCAAAGCAGGAAGGTATAATTTGAACAGGGCGCTAAAGCTCAAGTCTAAACAGGTCCAGTCTGAGTTGACCAGATTTCACCTGACAGTAGGAGCCCAAACTAAACAGAGTATGAGAGTAAAAGGAGAAAGCAGACTTACAGTGCAATCCTAATTGCACCTGGGCTGACTTAAGGCCCTGGAACTGGCCCGGGAGGGTCGCAAACGTGTTGTAAACCCTATTTGCACCTCTGTGGAAGTCAGCTAGGCCAGTGCAGGAATGCGCACCGGACCGCAGAGGCTGCATCCAGCCTCTGTAATGATGGAGGAAGTTAAGTTTGCGCTGGCATTCCCAGGCCGGCGCAAGAGTCTGGGGGGCATGGCGAAGGCAGGTGGGCGGGCAGGCATAAAATGGGGCCAGGATCCGGCAGTTCTTCCAGAACCCACCGCAGCCTTATGATTTATACATTACAAATATTTATAGGCCATCTTTTCATAAGAACCTCCAAAGCAGCTCATAGAGATCAAAACACAATACAAATTTTAAACAGCATCTATTAAGAGGAAAACGCAGTTGCAAAAACACTTCAAAAAATATAAAAGAAGAGCCCTGCTGGATACAACAATTTTGAGATGCACAAATTTTGAGATATACAAAATTATGAAGGGACCCAGTCTCTTTTCTCTCCCACACAACACCAGAACCAGGGGACATCCACTAATATTGAGTGTCAGGAGATGAGGGCAGACAAAAGAAAAACATTTCTTTAACCAGTGGGTAGTTAGTCTGTGGAACTCCTTGCTACATGATGTGGTGATGGCATCTGGCCTAGATGCCGTTAAAAGGGGATTGGAAAAATTTCTGGAGGGAAAGTTCCATTACAGGCTACAATCCGTGATGGGTATGTGCAACCTCCTGATTTTAGAAGTAAGCTACCACAGAATGCCAGATGCAGGGGAGGGCACCAGGGTGCAGGTCTCTTGCTGTCCTGTGTCACTGTGAGGTACAGGAAGCTGGACCTATGGCCTGATCCAGTGGGGCTCTTCTCATGTTCTTACGTTAAAACAATGACATAAAAGTTAAGTGGAAATGTTTCGCTAAAGGGACAGCTGTATTATTATTTTGGGTTTGGATCACTTACCCAGACAAAAGCCAGAAGCCTCTTCATCCAGTCCCTGAGCATCGGGCACCCACGGATCTTCCCCTCGTTCCAGCTGGGCAATGAGGTCAGGCTTGGTGCCTAGAAATCGTCCTTGGGAAGGAGAAGAGAACAATAAGTTCAGCTGAAGGTCCATGAACCCTCACAGCTCTCCCTATGAAGGCAGAGAAGAAACCAAAGGAGTGAAATCATTCTTTGACAGCAGGGCTCGGCAAGCTTCTTCTGGACCACGGCCAAAGGCCGCGTCTGGGAGTTGAGAGTGAGCTGCGTTCATCTCTATATCTAATAAACGAGGGGAAGAATAATAAAACCCAACTAACTATGAGTGTTTGTTTCGCTTAAATAATAAATATTGCAAATTTTATTATTACAAAGCAGAGCTTCTAATTTGAATTAGACACAAGATTTAAATTATGGATGGTAAGTGAAGGGGAACGACTGGCAGTTTAGCTATACATTACGCCACAAGTAGGAAATACCAGGACACACAACTGTGTGGCAGACAAAACTCAGCCATTTCCGAGAAATCCAAATGGAGGGTGTGATCCCTGCACCAGCTTCTCCACATCCCTCTTAAAACGTGGGGCAAGAACAGGTCACAGCATTAACAATGACCAGCCCTTTAACCTCCTCTCTGGAAAATGATTTCCCTTCTTCCTCTCTCCCCCCCATGACCACAGTCATGCACACAGTCCCATTTAGGCCTGCAGGCTGCACTCCTTTTGCTTCTGCAGAGAAACCCTACTGGACACAGTGGGACTTCCTTCTGAATAGATGTGCACTGAATCCTGCTCCAATTCTGTTGATGGATGCAGTTTGGTTCAGCTCAAGTTCATTCAGGAGGCTGATCCATCTGGCTTGGCTCTGTGAGTGCTGCACCCTCCAAGAGGTGCGCACTTGACCCTGATACCACCTTGTGTTCCATGCTGTGTGGGCACTTTGCAAGCCAAGCTGGCTCAACCTGTTTCATGCTGGTGCTCCAGGCTTCTGGGCTCGCCTCCCTCTGCTACTTCATTTTGCATTTTGGAGCATTTTGGAGTCTTGCCTTGTTGCATGAGAGGTGATGCTGGGGAGTCCCAGTTAAGTTTCATCTCGGTGGTGCAGAGCCTCATGACTCTTGAGTGGCACACTCACTACACATCCTAGCAAGCCAGCTGTATGCTACCCATATTCTGTTCTGAGCAAACATCAGAATCACAGGGCCTGAACTACAAAGAGATTAATGCTGGAGTTCTCAGGTGGGGGAGCTCTTCCCCCCCATGTGCTTGGCAGCGGCAGTACCATCAGTGCCGCGGTTTGTGCTGAATGGCTTCACCCTCTGCTTAGCATAAACCTTTAACCCCATGATCATGATATTGACTCACCCCTGCCTTGTAGCTGCCATATATCAAGGAAGAAAAGGGGAGAGGGGGGCACAGCATAGTCTTTGGGGCTGGGGCCATCTACTGGGTTTGGGGTCTCACAGGGCTGGGTGATGTTGTTTGGCAGACCAGATTCAGCTCACGGGCCATAGGATGCCAATTCCTGTTTTAGAGGCAGGAAAAATGTCTTCCTGAACATGAAAAAGGCTAGAAAAAGTCATTGGCCACATGATGGAAGGAGCCCCCTTACCCACAGAGGCCACATTCCGGTAATTCTCCAGCATGACTTCCCTGTACAAGGCTCTTTGGTCTGGGTCCAGCAGAGCTGCCTCTTTCTCGGTGAAATGCACGGCCACATCCTTGAAAATCACTGGACCCTGCAAGAACAAAACACCCTCAGACAGTGTCCAGGACCCCAGAACTTCCTCCGCATCTCCAGCACAGGCAGGAAAGGAGTGGCACCCAATCCAGACAAAACATTCACACTTCCTTTCCTCACCATAAGAATCCTGTTATTTTCAGGCATCAAGTATAATATTTTCCTAATCATGGATCCAGATAGTTTTTTCAGCAGTTTAGACTCCACAGAATGGATAAAAACATTTGGGGAAAGCTGAACAAGGAAGCTGGGCATTTGCTCTTCTCATTGGCATCTTCTCTGCTCTTCTGCTTACATGACTGCTGTCAGGAGGGAAGATTTTGAATGATCTGCTGGGAGAGGACAGTTCTCATCAATATCCTGTCAAGGCTTTTAAGGAGGGAGGCCTTATTCTTCAGTAATGGGCAGCCCAGTCCTCACCTGCACTGGTACAACCAAGGCCTGCGCAGCAGCCAGCACAGGTGAGGAGGTGGGTAGAGGGGAGTTTTTCCTGTTACCACAAATAACATCCCAGCCAGTCCTATGGGGTTACTTGAATCTCCACCAGCTATATAGCTAGCAGACGTCCAAGCATCCTAGTGTAACACTGGCTCGCCCTGGAGAGAGGTCAGGATACGGCATAGGAGACACCTGCTGACCCTGCCACCCTCCCAGGCCCAATTCACCCACCCCCCAATCTGCCTCTGCCCAGAAACACCCCCTCTTCCCTCTCCGGAACTTTCACCACCCTCCCAAAGCCGCTGCACCGCTCAGCGGTGTACATACCTCAGCCAGTGGCCTGGATAGAGCACCAGCAGGGTACCAGCCCCCCCCCCACAGGCACTGCCTACTCTTACGGACATTTGCAACACCTTTGGCCACTGCAGGGTCCGCTGCAGGCACAATTTAAGACTGTGCTGTCAATCTGGGAAATCTCCAACTGAAGTGTCCAGGATTTCAGCCAAGCCAGGCCGTGCCTGGGACTCTTGGGGTATTGCTGCCAGTCTGAATACACAGCCTGGGACAGGCAGACTGAGGGTCTGACTCCATATCTCAGCCTCCTATGCGTGAAGTAGAGTATTCCTGCCTTGGATGGTGAACGTGGATTTGTCCTGGAAAACTTTACGGCAGGAGGTGTGTAGCTTCCTGTTAAGGCTACAGACCTGCTGAAGACAATACTGCTTAAACCAGTAGACCAGAATGGTTCTCACACATTTAGCATCGGGACCAACTTTTTAGAATGTGAATCTGTCATGACCCACCGGAAATGATGTCGTGACCGGAAGTGACATCATCAAGCAGGGAAATTTTTAACAATCCTAGGCTGCAACCCTACCCACACTTACCCAGGAGTAAGTCCATTTACTATCATTGTTCAATGAATATACATAGTAGCTTGTTAAAAGTACAGGTCTGTTACATTTCCCCAAATGCAGTCACATACTAGGGGAGCATCAAGTCTAACGAATTAAACTAAAATATTGAAATGAATGGGGACCCACCTGAAATTGGCCTAGTGGGTCCTGACCCACAGTTTGAGAAATTACCATAGTCTTTCTAGAACTCCTTTTTTTTCAACTTCCTTCCTTCCTTAACCCATTTCTGCCCAACCCACAGGTGTACCTGTTTGATCCTTGTTGTGTAGATGCAACGTTGGGCAGAAATGACTTCATCTTAATTTTTTCATTGAGATACTTGATAAGTCAACATTTCAAATGTTCACAGTAGCCTTTTGCTGTATTGTCTGTAAGCGGCAACAGACTTTTACACGTGTTGCAACTGTCCTGCTCGTGGCTCCCCACCAGAGAACTACCAATGTACTCCTAAAACTTCATACCTGAGCTGGATCTGTGGTACCCATTTGGAAGTCCGAGAGAGGAAGAGCTGATCCACACTGAATCCGGGTTGCCAGTCTGCAGTCTGTGGGAGCAGAAAGAACAAGGCAGGTCAGGGCTGGGTCTTCTCAGCATCACGTCCTGTCCCAGAGCCTGGAAGGCAGCAGATGGAGACATTCTGGAGTGAAAGTCTCAAGGGGAGGTCTGGATTTTGACCTCCTCTCTTCCCCAACCTCTGAAGAAATTCTAGCATCAGGTGTTGTGTTGGAAAATGTGTGATAGGACCAGAGGTGGCCCATAAATGACTTTCTTGCGCACTATTAAACACCCCCCACTCCAACAGCAACCGCCTTTGTGGTTGTGATAATTGGCGCAGCCATTTCTAGCAAGTTTCCCCAGAGAGAATCTGTGCTCAGGACAGGGGATCGTCCTCTCCCTCCCTCCTCCAGCACAGGGAGGTCCACAGGCGAGCCCCCCTCCCCAGTGCAACATGCCAGGTACTCTGAATGCACCCAAGGGAAGAGCCTCCCCTCCCCACTGCACTATTCCTGGGTGTCGCACAGACCACCCACCTCTGCAGCCACAGACTCTCCTCCAGTGCAGAGTGCAAAGGGAAGATCCTGCCTGCGCTTGGTGGTAGCAAAGCAACCAGGGTCCTTCTCCTTTGCCAGCCTCCGCCAAGACCTCCTCCAAGCAGGCAAGAGAGGCGGAACTTGAGTCCCCTGGAATGCTTGAGCACTGCCCCGCCTGGATCCAGAGCATGCTGGGAAGTGTAGTTCTTTGTTCCTTTTGCCAAAGATGCTCACACTACCTTTGCTGCAGCCTTTGGGGAGGGAGGAGGCTTCTGGGTGCCCCTGATGCGCTGCCACCCCTGGACCCAGTGCAAAGGAGGACGAGCTCGGGGCATTGGACTGGGGTGCAGAAGGGAGAGTGGCAGGTTCAGCTGTGTCCTGCAAGCATCTGCCTCTCCTGGTAATCTGGCCAGAGATACTCAGGGGGTCTTCTCTGCAGCCTTTGGGGAAAGGCTTGCCCACCCTTGTCACCACCCTCCTGCACTCTGTTCCATCCTTTCCCCTCCCCCTTTGGGAAGTGGCACAAAAGAACTTTTCTACCCCCTGATAAAACCCCTCTTGGAGGACCTGCCTCCCTGCCCTGTTTGGGGACCACCCACAGACATCTGACTGGACTTCGTAAACGTTGAGTCTGCTCCAGCCAGAGTTCTTGCATTCCAATAAAGAAGAGAAGTACGAAATGAATGAACTGGTAAATGAACTCCTAGCCCAGTAATGTAGAGCCACTTTTGGAATGTTGCCGACTCCATGGGTCTTTGGAAGGATCCAGAAACAGCCCCACTGCTGTTTGCATGTTCCCCTCTCCCTCGCTTCATATATTTTCTCCCCAATGACTCTTCACCTTCTCCTTGAGATCTCAGAATCTGCTCCATTGCTCCAATGCCGGGAAGGGAGGGAGGGAGAGAGGGACATGCCATTTCCCTTCTCCAAGGACAGAGTGGAGGGAGGTGGGACAGGAAGAAAACTGACTTCTTTTTTCTTTAAACATCCTCCCATCTCACACTCTGGCCCTTCTCTAGGAATCAGACCATCTGCTCCCCTCTCTCCTTCCCTCCCTCTGCCCCTCTCAGAGTCAGATCTGCTTGCTTTCCTAACTGAACCGGAAAAGGATTAAGGGAACAGAAAGTTTCTAGAGTGGGGGGAATGAGAAAGACTCTTTCCTGTGAAATTCTCTCCCCCCCCCCCCGTTTTCTCTCTCCAGCCTTGGACCTTGGATCAAAAGAGCAAGGCTCCAGGTGAAGCTGCCCCCCCCCTTTTCTGACTGATCTCCTGGGGTTGTCAATAGCTGCATGACAGGCAGAAGGCCTCCAGGGGAAGCTTTCCTTGCAGCTGGACCTGCAGTGACAAAAACACTTCACAGCGGTCAAGGTGTCAGTGAATAAACATACAGCAAGGAAAGACTGTTGCCTTCCCTTCCGCTGGAAGCATCTGGCTGGCCATGGTTAGGAGCCAACTCCTGCAGGAGATGGACGCTTGGTCTGATTCCACAGGGTGCTTCTTATCTTAATCTAGTTCTAGTCAAGTCTGTTTTCAGCATCACACTAGGATGTCCAGCGGCTGGTGCCAGAAGAGAAATAAAGTGGATCTGTAGGTAGAATTAGAGCAGATGAAGTAGCAAATGCATGTGCTTAAACTATGGAACTCTCTGCCACATGAAGCACTGATAGCCAGTGACTCACGTGGAGCTACAACGTCTGACAAATGTATGGAGACAAGAACTATAGGCAGATATGGGCACTGGCAGAGACCAGCTGCTTCTTAAGAGCAGCTGCTACTGCCCCTCCTTCCTCCCAAGTGTTTCATCCAAATGGAACTTGCATTTCGCTCATGGAATCTGTACTGTTTGGCACTATTTGGTGCTATGCAGACACACACTGAGATCACTGCCAAGATGTAAAAGTTGGTCCAGTCGATTCCCACCCCTTCATGGATCCAGAGAGTTCACCAGCCGTTACTTGCACAATTTCAGGTTTCCCTTCACAGTCATGAGTTCTACACACTTTTTTAAAAAAAAGATATGTAACAATGATAAGATAGCAACTTCTGCTTGCACAAACTTACAGACCGAAGGCCAGTCCTCTAGATCAGCAGTTCTTAAGCTTTTTTGGTCTCCAGAGCCTGATGGTGAGAGGCTAGTTACATGGTGCATTCCCTCAGGACCTTAGTTCTCTCCCCAACCCCATGCTTTTCTCACAACAACCCTGTGATGTAGGCTGAGCTGAGAGATGGAGACTGGCCCAGTGAGCTTCATGGCAACTTGTAGGTCTGCAGAGCTCCCAGAGTGAGCTTGTTCTGGCTTCAGCTTGGCACGGAGTTTCTGATGATTCATCAAACCAGGGAGATGGCAGAAACTTTGCCCACATTCTGGGCACACATTTGGTTTCTCTACCACAGCTATTTTCAGTCGTTTTCATCTCATGGCACACTGACATTAAAACAGTCAAGGTGCACCATCAGTCTTTCGACAATTGACAAGGCACACCATGCTTCCAGTGGAGGCTCACATCCCCCATTGGCCCCACTAATGAATGACCTTTCCCCAAATTCCTGTGACACACCTGTGGACTGCTTGCGGCACACCAGTGTGCCACAGCACGGTGGTTGAAAATGACTGCTCTAAACAGTGGTGAGAGGGTGAGGGCAGGCGGGAGGGTTTTTGCACTGCACGGTTTTGCCCTGCTGAGCCCTCTGCTGCTGTCTGGAGGCTCGTGTCGCGATCTCACTACCAGGTAGTAGACACACAGCTTCATCTACCTCACAGGGTTGTTGTGAGGAGGGGAAGAACCATGTATTGCACCCTGAGCTTCTTGGAGAAAGAGCGACATAAAAATGTGAAAATTGAATTAAATTGATAATAGTTCTGCTTGTACTGGGCATGATATCGATATCGAGCTAAACAGACGCATCAGTAAAGCAGCTACCAGATTTCCAGACTCACAAAGAGAGTCTGGTCCAACAAGAAGCTGACGGAACATAACAAAATCTAGGTCTACAGAGCTTGCGTCCTGAGTACACTTCTGTACTGCAGCGAGTCATGGACTCTTCGCTCACAACAGGAGAGGAAACTGAGCGCTTTCCACATGCGCTGCCTCCAACGCATCCTCGGCATCACCTGGTAGGACAAATTTCCAAACAACACAGTCCTGGAATGAGCTGGAATCCCTAGCATGTATGTACTGCTGAAACAGAGACGCCTGCGTTGGCTCGGTCATGTCGTGAGAATGGATGATGGCCGGATGCCAAAGGATCTCCTTTATGGAGAACTCCTGCAAGGAAAGCACCGTACAGGTAGACCACAGCTGCAATACAATGGGTGTCAATGGGCAATTTTCACAATGGAGAGAAATGAAAAGCAGTGTGCCCCAAGGATCTGTCCTGGGACCGGTGCTTTTCAACCTCTTCATAAATTACCTGGACACAGGGTTGAGCAGTGAGGTTGCAAAGTTTGTGGATGACACCAAACTTTTCCGAGTGGTGAAGACCAGGAGTGATTGTGAGGAGCTCCAGAAGGATCTCTCCAGACTGGCAGAATGGGCAACAAAATGGCAGATGCACTTCAATGTCAGTAAGTGTAAAGTCATGCACATTGGGGCAAAAAATCAAAACTTTAGATATAGGCTGATGGGTTCTGAGCTGTCTGTGACAGATCAGAAGAGAGATCTTGGGGTGGTGGTGGACAGGTCGATGAAAGTGTCGACCCAATGTGCGGCGGCAGTGAAGAAGGGCAATTCTATGCTTGGGATCATTAGGAAAGGTATTGAAAACAAAAATGGCTAATATTATAATGCCGTTGTACAAATCGATGGTAAAGCCACACCTGGATTATTGTTTCCAGTTCTGGTCACCGCATCTCAAAAAAGACATAGTGCAAATGGAAAAGGTGAAAAAGAGAGCGACTATTATGATTACGGGGCTGGGGCGCCTTCCTTATGAGGAAAGGCTACGGCGTTTGGGCCTCTTCGGTCTAGAAAAGAGGCGCCTGAGGGGGGACATGATTGAGACATATAAAATTATGCAGGGGATGGACAGAGTGGATAGGGAGATGCTCTTTACACTCTCACATAACACCAGAACCAGGGGACATCCACTAAAATTGAGTGTTGGGAGAGTTAGGACAGAGAAAAGAAAATATATCTTTACTCAGCGTGTGGTTGGTCTGTGGAACTCCTTGCCACAGGATGTGGTGATGGCGACTGGCCTGGACGCCTTTAAAAGGGGATTGGACAAGTTTCTGGAGGAAAAATCCATTATGGGGTACAATCCTTGATGTGTATGCGCAACCTCCTGATTTTAGAAATGGGCTATGTCAGAATGCCAGATGCAAGGGAGGGCACCAGGATGAGGTCTCTTGTTATCTGGGGCATTTGGTGGGCCGCTGTGAGATACAGGAAGCTGGACTAGATGGGCCTATGGCCTGATCCAGTGGGGCTGTTCTCATGTTCTTATGTCCCCAGAAGTCTCCCCATTGTCCTTCTCTGCCTGCCTCTGCTTCTCCAGGTCAGCCATCAAGGCTTCAAGGGAGCGGACGTGTTCCCTGAGTCCCTGGAGCTCTTTGCACCAAGGACACACCCATGACTTATGCCCCAGAGGCATATAGTCATACATGTAGCACTCAATGCAGAACACTGGATAGCCCCCGCCCTGCTGCTGTCTGTCTGACTGTATAGCTTTTATTGTTGTTTTTATTTAGGGGTATGAAAAAACCCTACACTGGTTAGCAGCTCTCTTCTCAAGGGAAGAGAAGAGTGGTATCTGGGGCCCTGGTTTCCTCACCCTGCTGCTGAACTCGCACTGAGGCTAAACTCGCTGTGCCTTACCTGGCACTTAGTTCCCAGAGTCACTTGGGTTCCTAGAGGCCACGCGCCAAATACACATAATTTTCTTTATGTATAACATCTAAAATAATATTAAACAAAAAATAATTCTGTTTTCAAAGGGTTAACAAAATCAGCAATCTCTTGTACTAAACTCTTTACCATTCTCCAATATAACTGCATCTTTTTGCTTACATTACCACCACATGCAGTAAAATAATCCTTCCAAACACTTATATTTTCAGCAATATTTTGATACATTTGGATTCATTTTTACCAATTTCATAGGGGGCTGTTCTTATGTTCTTATCTATAAAACTGTTATATTCATATTTAATTTTTATATTTAAAGAAGACTTTAGATTTCTAAAGTGGGTTTAACCCATTAAGGCTGCAATCCTAACCACACTTTCCTGACAGTATGCCCCATTGAACAAAAGAGGACTTACTTCTGAGTAGACCTGGTTAGGATTGTGCCCTATCTTGACTAAGTAAATACTCCAGCTTCCTTCAACCATCATGCTTCTTTGTACTCATTATCTTTCCTTTTGTCTTTTTGTTCTTGTTATTGGTGAATGTCTGCCACTCACCCCTTAAATCTCTTTCTTCTCCAATTCTTCTGTTTTCTTTGTATCAGTCTATTTTTTTTTACCTCTGATTCCTGTTCTAAATCCTTTTTTTCAGTGTTCCTCAAACTGTGGGTCGGGACCCACTAGGTGGGTCGCGAGTCAATTTCAGGTGGGTCCCCATTGATTTGAATGTTTTATTTTCAATATATGAGAGGATACTACCATGGCATGTGACTGCATTTGGGGAAATGTTACAGACCTGTACTTTTAACAAGCTACTATATAACTTTATATTTACATAACATTACATAACATTTAACAACCTAGGATTGTTAAAAATTTTCCTGCTTGATGATGTAACTTCTGGTCATGACATCACTTCTAGTGGGTCCTAAGAGATTCTCATTCTAAATGTGTGAGAACCACTGCTCTATTTGTTCTACTAATTCTTCTCTTCTCACCACTTTCATTATTAAATTTATATGTATATCCCTGTTACTGGAATTGAAAGAGAATACCTTCCGTAAAAGCCATCTGTATGACATTCCCTTTCCTCTTAAGAATTTGACTAAGTTCTCAGTCTTCTATCAATTCTCTCGTACTCTCCACCGGACCTGCTTCAATAGTTTAAATCTATTTCCATCAACCGTCCACTCTTTCTCCTGTGATAGCTTCAGTAATTTATCTCTGTAGCCAATGCTGATGAATCTCACATGGATTTCCCTGGGCAGATCATGTTTCCTTATATATAATGTACTGACTCTTCTTACGGTATCTAAATCTATCTCCTCTTTTGGGCAATCAATCCAATCTGCTATTAATTCACCAATTAATTGAAATGTATCTTCTCCTTTTTGATCTGGCAAGTTTTGTATTCTTCACATCCGTGCTGCTCTCTTCATCTGCATCTCGGTTAACGTTGCCTCTTCATCCTGTTGATCTTTTTCGATACACTATTTTAGCTTCATCTTTCATTGTCGTTTTTTCCCATTTCCGAATCTTTTGTTTGTTTTCTGGTTAGTCTCTTTGTATCTTTCAACTGCACACTCAACTCATTCATTTGTTGAGAGTTTCCAAACTGATTTGAACCTGTGAAGATTGATTTGCTCATGGCTGTCCCATTGCAAGTAATTTCTCCATATTTTCTTACTTTATTTGATTCCAGTCTTTTCCTTTCGGGTCTTCTTGCGTCATCAACTTTCCCAGACCCACTTCCGAGACTGGTGAGCTTCGAACTTCTTTAGCTCCTTTGCCCATCATTATTTTTTCTCCCACCTGTGAGACTCAAATATCAAATATTATCACTTTCAAATCAATTATTAATATCGATTCATCACATCACAAACCAATTGTGTACAGATAAAATACCACAGAATTTCCCTTTAATCCACTAGATGTTCACAGCGTACTGATCTCCTTACTTCCACTTCAAGGATGCCATGCCAACCTCACTTGAGGTTCGCTCTTATCTTTCTTACAGAAGGAATGTAAATTAACAGCACAGTACAGTCGATTTCCCACAGGGAGAGAAGCGAAACAAAAACAAACTCACCACCCCAGTATTCCAGTATACACCGCCCCAGTATTGCAATCATAATCCACTGCCACATCATTCCGATGCAAAGGGAAAAAGCACTTCCAGCTTCGAAGAGAGACTGTATCCGAAAACAATTTGGATTGCAATCCACATCAAACTTTAAAGATATAATGTTAAAGTTGTGACCCGCATATATCCCACAAAAAGCTCGGCGTATCTTCACAAGTCTATAGATCGGTGTTTCTCAAAGATTTAGCACTGAGACCCACTTTTTAGGGAAAGAATCTCTCGGGACCCACCGGAAGTGATGTCATGACTGGAAGTGACATCATCAAGCAAGAACATTTTTAACAATCCTAGGCTGCAATCCTACCAACACTTACGCAGGAGTCAGTCCCCTTGACTATCATTGTTAAAAGAATATGTTAGGTATGTCTAGGGTATGTCCTACTTCAGAGCAGGGTACAGTCAAACATGCAGACACAGCAGAGTCTTCAAGTGCAATTATATTTGAGTACAGAACCATATACAGCATTGTTACAGCAATCCAGGTCATACACATATACAGCAGTTCAGAGTTACCTGGTTACAGTCCAGTATCCTCAAGTCAAAGTCAAAGTCAGTCCACGGTCATTTGCAGTGTTTGTTCCGACAAGGTCTCCTGCAGTAGCTTCTCATTTCACCCACACACAGGTGGCGCTGCAGGGAGTGGCTTAAATGGGATTCAGCACCCAATCTGGTTTTGCCCGGTTCATTAGGGCCTGGCTGCACAGGCAGTCACGCTATCACAACTTCTGACAACTTGCCCTGAATCAACTGTTTGCATACCACTTCTGACTGTGCCAGAGCAAAGAGCTAACAGAATATACATAGTAGCCTGTTAAAAGTACAGGTCTGCAACATTTCCCCGAATGCAGTCACATCCCATGGTGGCATCAAGTCTAGTATATTAAAAATAAAATATTGAAATGAATGGGGACACACCTGAAATTGGCACATGACCCACCTAGTGGGTCCGGACCCACAGTTTGAGAAACACTGCTATAGATAATTGAGAGGGGGGATCCTCCTCCACTCCTCCCTCTCTCTCTCTCTCTCTCTCTCTCTCTCTCTCATTAACACATCTAGCATAATCAGGGCCTTTTGCCAAGTCACCCAATCAAAGTCAAGCTTTGCATAACAAAGCTAATGTTGGAAAGTTTTTGATATTCTTGCCTACTGAGTCAATGCTAAACAGACACAGGCTTTTAAAAGATTTAAAAGACTTTATTTTACAGCTATTTACAAAGTTATACAGGCCAGATTTAATCTACGTAGTATGGACACAGGCCCTCTTCCCAGTCTCTCAGAGAACCACACCCAGAACTTCTCACTTATAGGGTGTAACAAACAACTTACTCATGTGACATTGCCATGTGATACTGTATGTCATTTCCACTTCCTTATTAGGCATATACGACACTGCTTGATGCATGGTCCCAGCTCTAACTGGAAAATGATTTTACCCTTCTAAGGAAAAGTTCATGTCCTACAACTTTGTTACACAAAAGTCTGGAATTTTCCTTTTGGGACAGCTATGACGTGCATGTTTTCTCTCTGCAGATCAACTTGACATAATAGCTTTCCTATCCTGGTTTTAACGGAAACACCAGTCTCCTTTTTGGCTCCTATTTCAGTTATTTTTCCTCATCTAAAGAGAAGTTAGATTAACCCTTTAAAATCTTCAACGCTAACACTTACCTTAGGTTTCCAGCTTCAGTTTTCTTTGCATATGGTATCTCCACACGGGCGCCGCCGCTTAATTGCAGCTTCGCCGCAGCCTCCCGAATTACTGCCATTGGACGGCTGGATTTCTCCTCAGAGAACGGCCCTCCCACCGGTTGGGCTTTGTTCTCCCAGGTTCCTTACACCATCTGGATGGTCACGTCTCTCCTGACAGTAATCCTCGGATCTTCTCAGGACCACAGATTTTGGGAAGAAAGAGACTGTTTTCAGGAGCCCCTAAAAACACGTCTGCTCACTAGCTGCTTGCCCCTCCTCCCTCATTTCTACTCAATATTGACATACAGATGGGTTCTCAATATCCACTAATTCTGCATCCGCGGATCTGTGTCCACGCTGGTCCCAAGGGCACAGATGCAGTCCCCTTCGGAGGGCTTAAATGGGCCAATTGTGAATTTCATCATCAGTGGATTTCAGTATCCACGGACCCCAGAAAGTATCCCCTGCAGATACCAGGGCCCCATGTGTACATCTTCTGCTGAATTCATTGACAACCAAGTTTCATGATTTTGGTACCCAGAACTACTTGAGTGAATGGAGGTTCTTTTCTCACTCAAAGCACTGATGTGGTTCCGATCCTACTTTGCTAACTTGATGTGTCTTATAGGTTACTGCAGTGGTCCTCAAACTGTGAGCTTGTGGCCCACCAGTGGGTCATGACCCAATTTCTGGTGGTTCGTGAAGCTGACAGCACAGATTAGGCTATGTGCAACAAGGGTTTAAAAACTGCTTCTGGGGGCAGCACTGGTGCCCAATCACCACTACAGCTACAGAGGCTTCATTAGCTGGAAAAGTGATATTTTTGTAGGTGATGTTTGGGAACTAGTGCTCTATAGTGAAAGCTCTCACCTCACTCGTAAATTCTATGGCTTCACCCCGTGTGGGTTCTTTGATTCAATATCAGGTTCTCCGACTGAAGTGCTTTCCCCATTTGGTGCATTTATAGAGATTCTCCCTGTGTAGGTTCTTTGATGTCTAGGGTTCCACGACAAGTGAAGATCATTTCACCCTTGTAGCATTTATAGGGTTTCTCCCCTGTGTGAGTTCTTTGATGCACTGCCAGGTATGAGCGTGTACTAAAGCTCTTTCCGCACTCCATGCATTTATAGGGTTTTTCCCCTGTGTGGGTTCCTTGATGCACTGCCAGGTATGAGCATCTTCTGAAGCTCTTCTGTGTTTTCTGACTGAATCTCTTTCCACACTCCAAGCATTTATAGGCTTTCTCCCCTGTGTGGGTTCTTTGATGTCTAGTTAGTGTTCCAAAGTCAGTGAAGCTTTTTTCACATTTGGAGCATTTATAGGGTTTCTCCCCTGTGTGGGTTCTTTGATGCACTGCCAGGTGTGAGCGTGAACTGAAGCTTCTTCCACACTCCATGCATTTATAGGGTTTCTCCCCTGTGTGGGTTCTTTGATGTCCAGTTAGTGTTCCAAGATCAATGAAGCTCTTTTCACATTCGGAGCATTTATAGGGTTTCTCCCCTGTGTGGGTTCTTTGATGCACTGCCAGGTGTGATCTCTGACTGAAGCCCTTTCCACACTCCAAGCATTTATAGGGTTACACCCCTGTGTGAATTCTTTGATGAACAGTCAGGATGGAGCTCATACTGAAGCTCTTTCCACACTCCAAGCATTTATAGGGTTTCTCCCCTGTGTGGGTTCTTTGATGTCTAGTCAGTGTTCCATGGTCAGTGAAGCTCTTTTCACATTTGGAGCATTTATAGGGTTTCTCCCCTGTGTGGGTACTTCGATGTCCAGTTAGTCTTCTACGGTCTATGAAGCTCATTTCACAGAGCATTTATAGGGTTTCTCCCCTTGTGGGTTCTTTGATGCACTGCCAGGTATGAGCGCATACTGAAGCTCTTTTCACACTCCAAGCATTTACAGGGTTTCTCTCCTGTGTGGTTTCCTTGATGCACAGCCAGGTGTGATCTCTGACTGAAGCCCTTTCCACACTCCAAGCATTTATAGGGTTTCACCCCTGTGTGGGTCCTTTGATGCACTGCCAGGTATGAGCGTGTACTGAAGCTCTTTCCACACTCCATGCATTTATAGGGCTTCTCCCCTGTGTGGGTTCTTTCATGCACAGTCAGGTCTCTGTTTCGACTGAAGCTCTTTCCACATTCCAAGCACTTATATGGCTTCATACCCTTGTGGATTCTTCTTTGATGTGCAGTCATGGTTGAGCTCTGACTGAAGCTCTTTCCACACTCCAAGCATTTATACTTCTTCACCCCTGTGTAGTTTCTTTGACTTCTCAATTGTGATTTACTCCTGAATGCTTTTGCACCTTGAGTGCCTTGTTCCTCGCTCTCTCCGTTTTCTTTTTCTGGTTCTACCAGAATGACATTTCCTCCCTGAAAAGCTTCCCATTGATTTCTCCATTTCCCTGTCTGTCTTTGCTCCTTCTTCTCTGTTCTGCCTTGTTCTCTGAAGGTCACGTCTTGTACATCATGCATGACAGTTTTTGATGACACCCAGTAGGTCTGTCCCTGATCCTCATTATCTGGTCTGCTGCTTCCTGGAACAAAACAAAATATTTTCAGTATATGAATAGAGAAATGGCATGTCTAAGTTCTTGTTCTCAGAGGCATTCTGGGTATATATCCAGCCACTATTTGTTTAGTTCTGCTTGTGGAATTCAGGGTTTTGGTGGCAAACAAAGCAGAATCTTGCCAACCTCTGCCCAGTCCTTGGTTAGATCAGTATTTTTGTTTACTGATTCACTGGTAAGTTTTAATTATTCTAGTGCACTGGTTCCCAAACTATGGGCCACTATATGATTTTTGATGAGTTTTTCAGCCTGTCATTTTTAGTAACTGACAAGCTGATAGCTGACAAGGAAAATGTACTGAGCCCTATGGAAACGGAGCAGCATGGACATGTTTACTCATGAGTATGCAAACCTACCTTGGTTAACATTGAAGAGCAGGCTGAGAGGGAAGCAATGCTACCAAAATGTTCTATGAACACAGTCCCCAACACACTCTTGAGAAGGAAGTTCTTCCCCCCCCCCCCATGCTGACAAGGAAAAAGTTTAGAGCCCTATGGAAAGTGAAACAGAGTGATGCATATTTACTTGTGGGTAGGTGCATGTACCTTAGCTCTTACTGAAGGTAAGGCAAAGGGGAATGCAAGGTCATGACAATGGTTCTGATTCGATAAAACGCTCCAGAATGTGGACCTTCCCCTCACCCTATTACAAAGGAGAAAAACAGAGGCCTGAATGGCTGGTAAAGTGAAACTCTTTCTTAAGGCTCAGAAAGCTGGGTCCCAACAGAGTGTCACTTTCAGTGTGGGTCCCAGTGGGAAAAGGTTTAAGAAGCACTGGACTGGTCTAGTGTATTGGATGTATTTTGCAAATGCTATGAATTTAAGATAAATGGACCATTCCCAGAAAGGCAGGACAGGAATGGTGGCCTCCTGGAATGAAGTGCCAAGTAAGACAGAGCAAGTTAAGCATCTATACAAGGAGAAGGAGGAAGAGAAGGAGAAGTCAAATGTACCCTATACGTTTAGGAGAGGAGGAGGAGGAGGAGTAAGAGAAGGTAAATGTACTTTCTACGTTTAGGAGATAAAAAGCAGCAGAAGGAGGGATAAGAGAAGGTAAGTGTACTCTCTGTTTTCTAAGCTTTACCTAAAGTTAGCACTTCATCTCACCTGAGGGAGGACTTCTAAATTTCAATAATTTGGGGCACAGGAGCTGGGTGAGCACAATAAAAGTATTCCATAAGTGCTTACTTAATTAAAAGCAGTAAGGCAGACTTTAGACAGGGAGCTGATTCTGAAGGGAGTTACATCCCAAGTCTACATAGGCCTACTCTGAGGAGTAGCAGAGTCTACTGGAGAGTAAGAGCTCAAGGCAGAGGCACTTTGAAAGTAAAAAAAACAGAGGAGAAAAATGAGGAAGCTTTTCTACTTTATTGAAATTTACCTTATTCTTAACCCAATTTAGAACTTAATCTATGTTAGAACATAATTTAATGGTCCAGTAAATTGGGAAACAGGAGCTAAGTGAGGGCAATCAATCAATCAATCAAAGCATGAAGGCAAAATTTGGAGAGGGTACTAAAGCTCAACTCTAAACAGGTTGACTCCAACTTGACCAGACTTGACCTGAGAGTAGGAGGAAGAGAGACTAAACAGAGGAAGAGAGTCAAAGAAGGCGAAAGCACACTCACGGTGCAATCCTAATTGCACCCTGGGCCGATGCAAGTCCTTTGCACTGGCCTGGGAGGGTCACAAACGTGTTGTAAAACATATTTGCACCTCTGTGGAAGTCAGCTAGGCCAGTGCAGGAATGTGCATCAGACTACAGAGGCTGCATCCAGCCTCCACAGTGATAGAGGAAGATAAGTTTGCGCTGGCATTTCCAGGCCGGCGTAGGAGTCTGGGGGGCATGGGGAAGGTGGGTAGGTGGGCAGGAGAAGATGGGGCCAGGATCTGGCAGTTCTTCCAGAACCCACAGCAGCCTTATGATTTATACATTACAAATATTTATAGGCTATCTTTGAATAAGAACCTCCAAGGCAGCTCATAGAGATCAAAACACAATACAAATATTAATTAGCATCTATTAAGAGGAAAATGCAGTTGCAAAAACACTTCAAAAAATATAAAAGAAGAGCCCAGAGCCCAGCCTCCCGCTTCCAGTGTTGGCCAGACAAGAGGGCTCAGGGGAACCAAGGCAGATCGTCTTGGCCAGCAGTCCTCTCCTATTGTTGATTCTGAGCAACTGGGATTCAAAGGAAATCTTGAAACTAGAGGTTCCACACAGCTGTTGTGACTAGTAGTAATGGATACAACCTGATCCCAAGGATCTTTCCCACTGCTTTTAAAGCTATCTGCTTTGTGCCATTATCACATCTTGTGGACCTGAATTCTGTGAGTCAATGCTAATACTTTTGGCAGTTGTCGTGAGAGAGAAGGCAGAATATCCACCAAGGCTCACTGGAGAAGGGCTGCCTTGTCTGCCGCCCACCTTCCATCTCAACAAGAACACAGATTAGGCAGCTTAGCCTGGTCTCCACCCCCAGCAGGATGAATTGGTAGGAATCCAGCCAGTGCTAGAGTGGGCAGTGCCACTGTAGCAGACCAGGAAACGTTTTGAATGCGTTTCCACAGAAGGGGGGGATTTGAAGCAGCACAGCAGGGAGAAAGGTTCAATCTCGTCCAGTTCTGGTCAACGCATCTCAAAAAGAATATAGTGGAAATGGAGAAGGTGCAGAAGAGAGCAACCAAAATGATGGGGCACCTTCCTTATGAGGAAAGGCTGCAGCATTTGGGGCTCTTCAGTCTAGAAAAGAGGCACCTGAGAGGGGACATGATGGAGATGTACAAAATTATGTAGGGGATGGACAAGATCAGGGGTCGGCAACCTGCGGCTCTTTCAGCTGTCTGTTGCGGCTCCTCTGGGTGAAAGTCGCAAAGGGGGTGACAGGAAGCACCTGTGTTGGGAGGGCAGGCTGCTTCCCTCCGCCCCCTGAGCTCACTGCCCTCCTCTCCCTTCACCCCCACCTGCCCCACATTGGTTTCCCTTTTTAATTTTGCCCTTCTGCAGGCTTAAGCTCCCTGTTTTTCCCTTCCCCAACCCTCCAGCAGGACGCCCTCCTTCTCAGCCATTGCGATTCCTTGCAGCCCACCTTTCCCTGAGCAGGTCCCCACTCAGTGCAAGGAGAGGCTTTTCCTCCACAGCAGAGGAGACATCCTGTGTGTCTACTGAGTAGTAAGACCCATTACTTCGGATGAGGCTTACTCCCAGGAAAGGGTGCCTGGGATTGCAGCCTTAAAGCCTGCTCCCATGTGTGTCTACTCAGTTGTAAGCCCCATTACAGCGGATGAAGCTTACTCCCAGGAAAGGGTGCCTGGGATTGCAGCCTTAAAGCCTGCTCCCATGCAAGTCTACTCAGTTGTAAGCCCCATTACAGTGGATGAGGCTTACTCCCAGGAAAGGGTGCCTGGGATTGCAGCCTTGGAGCCTGCTCAAGGTCCAGGCACAAGGACGGGTGAGTGGGAGCCCGCGCCCAGCAGGTCTGTTCGTGAGCAAGCCCCGTTGTAGTCCCTGGGCTACTCCCAGGAAAGTGTGGAGGGCTGTAGCCTCAACCCCCTCCTGTGCAGGTCTACTCACAAGTAAGCCCTGCTGTAGTCAGTGGGGCTTCCTCCCAGGAAGATGTGGAGGGCTGCAGCCTCAGCCCCCTCCTATGCAGGTCTACTCACAAGTAGTCAGTGAGGCTTCCTCCTAGGAAAGTGTGGAGAGGACTGCAACCTGAGAGCTCCAACCAACTTGTCTGCTCAGAAGTCCCATTGTAGTCAATGGGGCTTACTCCCAGGATAGTGTGGAGAGGGTTGCAGCCTGAGTGAGGGAGGGCAGGCAGGGCAGAAGCTGGCAGGCAGGGCAGAAGCTGGCCTGTGGCTGTCCCCCCCACCTTCCCGCCCATCTCTGGCTTCTTTTCCCCACCTCTGGAGTCTGTGTCCTTTTTTCCTTCCAGCAGGGTGCCTCTGGAAGGTGGGGGGAGTTCTTTAGTATCCATGTAAGATAAGCAGATGTCATAACCACCATATGTATTGGAATCCTGGAAGATCTGGTGAGGAGGTAGATGTGGTGTCAGCTGTGGCCCCTTTAAGGGTAAGGCCTGGGCATCCAGCAGAGTGTGCTGCACAGCTGCAGCCACTTGAAGGCAATAGGGCCCTCAGGGATATAAGGAGCACCTCAGGCAGGAAGGGGGGTGTCGGTTGGAGAAGGAGTGCAGGTTGGAGGGGAGACTGACTTGTCTTATTGACTTTGACTTGGATACTCTGACTGATTTGACTTACTTACTTTGGAATCTGACTTTGGACTGTGACTTGGCTTATTGACTTTGGACTCTGCCCTGGATACTCTGACTTTGTGACTAATGGACTGCTGGAGACACTGGAGTTTGGTGTGTGGCTGCTGTGCCCAAGACCTGCTGAGGACCCAGGGTCTGCTGTAGTGGTGGGAAGCTGCTGGCAGGAGAGAGGACCTCTGCAGGTTGAACAGGTGAGCTACCCTGGAGGTGGTGTCCAGCAGGACTGCAGGGCAGAACCAGGGTCATTTGTTGGGGGAAAGAAGGGGAGCTAATTTGCTTAAAGTGGGCATAATTCTCCAGGCAGAGAATGGCCTTGGAATCAGGCAAAACACCATAGAGGACCAGGCGTCTGAATACACAGGACAAGAATGTATGACAAAACTAATTAAAAGCTACAAGAGGGGGCTACATTATAAAAATGGAACCTATAAGAGCATAAAGGTAATAAAAAAAACTATATATGCAGTGTTATTTTCATTTTAGATGTCAAAAGGGTTTTGTGGCTCCCGAGGTTTTTTTTCCTCCGCAAAAAGGGGCCAAATGGCTCTTTGAGTGTTTAAGGTTGTGGACCCCTGGACAAGGTGGACTCTTTTCCCTCTCACACAACACCAGAGCCAGGGAACATCCACTAATATTGAGTGTCAGGAGAGTGAGGGCAGACAAAAGAAAAACATTTCTTTATCCAATGTGTAATTAGTCTCTGCAACTCCTTGCTACATGATGTGATGGCGTTTGGCCCAGATGTCTTTAAAAGGGGATTGGAAAAATTTCTGGAGGGAAAGTTCCATCACAGGCTACAAGCCGTGATGGGTATGTGCAACCTCCTGATTTTGGAAATGAAACAGCAAGTAGTGGAGGGAGCCCTCGTCCCACAGTTCAGATGAGAAGTCGAACAGTTGCCCTCAGGCTGAGAGCAGTTGTGTCGGGCTAGCATGGGCTCCAGCAAGTCTCTGGAGGGCTAGAGGCTCATTGGAGACTGGGGGCTCCCCAAGGGCCTGATTGGGAGCCTCCGAGGGCCACAAGAAGCCCCCGGGCCGGGGTTTGGGCACGCACGCGCTAAAGGGAAAGCTGCATTATTATTTTGGGTTTTGATCGCTTACCCCGACAAAAGCCAGAGGCCTCTTCATCCAGTCCCTGAGCTTCGGGCACCCACGGATCTTCCCCCTGTTCCAGCCGGGCAACGAGGTCAGGCTTGGCGGCTGGAAATCGCCCTTGGGAAGGAGAAGAGAACAATAAGTTCAGCTGGAGGTCCATGAACCCTCAGAGCTGTCCCTGTGAAGGCAGAGAAGAAACCAAAGGAGTGAAATCATCTTTGACAGCAGGGCTCAGCAAACTTCTTCTGGACCATGGCCAAAGGCCGCGTCTGGGAGTGGAGAGTGAGCTGCGGTCATCCCTATATCTAATAATTGAAGGGAAGAATAAAAAAACTCAACAAACTATGAATGTTTGTTTCACTTAAATAATAAATTCTGCAGATTTTATTATTACAAAGCATAGCTTCTAATATGAATTAGACACACGATTTAAATTATGGATTGTAAGTGAAGGAGAACGCCTGGTAGTTTAGCTATACATTACGCCACAAGTAAGAAAGACAAGAAAGACACACAACTGCGTGGCACACAAAACTCAGCCATTTCCAAGGAATCCAAATGGAGGGTGTGATCCCTGCGCCAGCTTCTCCACGTCCCTCTTGAAGCGTGGGGCAAGAACAGATCGCAGCATTAACAATGACCAGCCCTTAAACCACCTCTCTGGAAAATGATTTCCCTTCTTCCTCTCCCCCCCATGACCACAGTCATGCACACAGTCCCGTTTATGCCTGCAGGCTGCACTCCTTTTCCTTCTGGAGAGAAACCCCACTGGACACACTGGGACTTACTTCTGAATAGACATGCCTTGAATCCTGCTCCAATTCACTTTATGGATGCAGTTCAGTTCAGCTCAAGTTCATACTGGAGGCAGATCCATCTGGCTTGGCTCTGTGATGTTGCACCCCCCAAGAGGTGGGCACTCAACCCTGATTCCATCTCATGTTCCACACTTTGTGGGCACTTTGCAATCCAAGCTGGTTCTACCTGTTTGATGCTGGTGCTCCAGGCTGCTGGGCTCACCTCCCTCTGCTCCTTCTCAGAGCCTTTTGGAATCTTGCCTTGTTGCATGAGAGGTGATGCTGGGGAGTCCCAGTTAAGTTTTATCTCGGTGGTACGAAGCCTCATGACTCATGACTAGCGCACTCCGTCAAGCATAGCAAGCTGTATGCTATCCATATTGTGTTCTGAACAAACCTCAGAATCACAGGGCCTGAATCACAGAGAGATGAATGCAGGAGTTCTCAGAAGGAGGTGCTCTCCCCCCCCCTTGAGCTTGGCAGCAGAAGTGCCATCAGTGTCCCAGTTATGTGCTGAATGGGTTCACCCTGTGCTTAGTGGAAGGCTTTCACCCCATGATCATGATATCGACTCCCCCCTGCCTTGTAGCTGCCATATATCAAGGAAGAAAAGGAGAGGGAGGCACAGCATGGTCTTTGGGGCTGGGGCCTTCCACTGGCTTTGGGGCCTCACAAGGCTGGGTGGTGTTGTTTAGCAGACCAGATGCAGCTCATGGGCCGTAGTATGCCACTTCCTGTTTCAGAGGAAGGGAAAAAGTCTTCCTGAAAATGAAAAAGGCTAGAAAAAGCCATTGGCCACATGAAGGAAGGAGCCCCCTTACCCACAGAGGCCACATTCAGGTAATTCTCCAGCATGACGTCCCTGTACAAGGCTCTTTGGTCTGGGTCCAGCAGAGCTGCCTCATTCTCGGTGAAATGCACGGCCACATCCTTGAAAATCACCAGACCCTGCAAGAACAAAACACCCTCAGACAGTGTCCAGGACCCCAGACCTTCCCCCGCATCTCTGGCACAGGCAGGAAATGAGTGGCTCCCAATCCAGACAAAACATCCACACTTCCCTTCCTCACCAGAAGAAGCCTGCAAGTATTTTCAAGCATCAAGTATAATCTTTTCCTAATCATGGATCCAGATAGTTTTTTCAGCAGCTGAACAAGGAAGCTGGGCATTTGCTCTTCTCATTGGCATCCTGTGTGCTGTTCTGCTTACATGGCTGCTGTCAGGAGGGAAGATTTCAGATGATTTGCTAGGAGAGGACAGTTCTCATCAATATCCTGTCGAGTCTTTCAAGGAGGGAGGCCTTATTCTTCAGTGATGGGCAGTCCAGTTCTAACCTGCACCGGCACAAGCAAGACGTCCAAGCAAGGCCTGCACAGCAGCCAGCACAGGTGAGGAAGCGGCTAGAGGGGAGTTTTTCCTCTTACCACAAGTAACATCCCAGCCAGACCTATGGGGTTAGTCAAATCTCCACCAGCTATATTATTATTATTATTATTAACAGTATTTATATACCGCTTTTCAACTAAAAGTTCACAAAGCGGTTTACAGAGAAAAATCAAATAACTAAATGGCTCCCTGTCCCAAAAGAGCTCACAATCTAAAAGGATGCAAAAAGAACACCAACAGACAGCCACTAGAACAGACACTGCTGGGGTGAGGTGGGCCAGTTACTCTCCCCCTGCTAAAAAGAGGAGCACCCACTTGAAAAAAGTGCCTCTTACCCAATTAGCTAGCTATATAGCTGGCAGACATCCAAGCATCCTAGTGTAGCACTGGCTCACCCTGGAGAGAGGTCAGGATACGGCAGAGGAGACATCTGCTGATCCTGCCCCCCTCCCAGGCCCAGTTCAACCACCCCCAATCTGCCCCTGCCAAGAAACACCCCCTTCCACCGCCGGAACTTTCACCACCCTCCGAAAGCCGCTGCACCGCTCTGCAGTGTACGTACCTCTGCCAGTGGCCTGGATAGAACACCAGCAGGGTACCAGCCCCCCCCCCACCGGCCAGACCTGCCTACTCTTGTGGTATTGCATATCTTCCACATGGCACATTTACAACACCTTTGGCCAGTGCAGGGACCGCTACAGGCACAATTAGGATTGTTCTGTCAATCTGTGAAATCTCCAACTGAAGTGTCCAGGATTTCAGCCAAGCCAGGCCCTGCCTGGGACTCTTGGGGTGTTGCTGCCAGTCAGGGAACGCAGCCTGGGACAGGCTGACTGAGGGGCTGACTCCATATCTCAGCCTCCTATGCGTGAAGCAGAGTATTCCTGCCTTGGATGGTGAACGTGGATTTATCGTGGAAAAATTTATGGCAGGAGGTGTGTAGCTTCCTGTTACGGCTACAGACCTGCTGAAGACAATACTGCTTGGACCAGTAGACCAGAATCTGTCAGGACCCACTGGAAACGATGTCATGACCGGAAGTGACATCATCAAGCAGGGAAAAGTTTTAACACTCCTAGGCTGCAACCCTACCCACACTTACCCAGGGTTAAGTCCCATTTACAATCATTGTAAAGTGAATATACATAGTAGCTTAAGAACATAAGAACATAAGAACAGCCCCACTGGATCAGGCCATAGGCCCATCTAGTCCAGCTTCCTGTATCTCACAGCGGCCCACCAAATGCCCCAGGGAGCACACCAGATAACAAGAGACCTCATCCTGGTGCTCTCCCCTACATCTGGCATTCTGACTTAACCCATTCCTAAAATCAGGAGGTTGCGCATACACATCATGGCTTGTACCCCATAATGGATTTTTCCTCCAGAAACTCGTCCAATCCCCTTTTAAAGGCGTCTAGGCTAGACGCCAGCACCACATCCTGTGGCAAGGAGTTCCACAGACCGACCACGCGCTGAGTAAAGAAATATTTTCTTTTGTCTGTCCTAACCTGCCCAACACTCAATTTTAGTGGATGTCCCCTGGTTCTGGTATTATGTGAGAGTGTAAAGAGCATCTCCCTATCCACTCTGTCCATCCCCTGCATAATTTTGTATGTCTCAATCATGTCCCCCCTCAAGCGTCTCTTTTCTAGGCTGAAGAGGCCCAAACGCCGTAGCCTTTCCTCATAAGGAAGGTGCCCCAGCCCCGTAATCATCTTAGTCGCTCTCTTTTGCACCTTTTCCATTTCCACTATGTCTTTTTTGAGATGCGGCGACCAGAACTGGACACAATACTCCAGGTGTGGCCTTACCATCGATTTGTACAACGGCATTATAATACTAACCGTTTTGTTCTCAATACCCTTCCTAATGATCCCAAGCATAGAATTGGCCTTCTTCACTGCCACCGCACATTGGGTCGACACTTTCATCGACCTGTCCACCACCACCCCAAGATCTCTCTCCTGATCTGTCACAGACAGCTCAGAACCCATCAGCCTATATCTAAAGTTTTGATTTTTTGCCCCAATGTGCAGGACTTTACACTTACTGACATTGAAGCGCATCTGCCATTTTGCTGCCCATTCTGCCAGTCTGGAGAGATCCTTCTGGAGCTCCTCACAATCACTTCTGGTCTTTACCACTCTGAAAAGTTTGGTGTCGTCTGCAAACTTAGCCACTTCACTGCTCAACCCTGTCTCCAGGTCATTTATGAAGAGGTTGAAAAGGACCGGTCCCAGGACAGATCCTTGGGACACACCGCTTTTCACCTCTCTCCATTGTGAAAATTGCCCATTGACACCCACTCTCTGCTTCCTGGCCTCCAACCAGTTCTCAATCCACGAGAGGACCTGTCCTCTAATTCCCTGACTGTAGCTTCTTAAAAGTACAGGTCTGTCACATTTCCCGAAATGCAGTCACATCCCAGGCGAGCATCAAGTCTAATATACTAAAAATAAAATATTGAAATGAATGGGGACCCACCTGAAACTGGCCTAGTGGGTCCTGACCCACAGTTTGAAAAACTACCATAGCCTTTCTAGAACTCCTTTTTTTCAACTTCCTTCCTTCTTTAACCCAACCCACAGGTGTGCCTGTTTGATCCTTGTTGTGCAGATGCAGCATTGGGCAGAAATGACTTAATCTTAATTTTTTCCACTGAGATACTTGATAAATCAACATTTTAAATGTTCACAGTGGCCTTTTGCTGTATTGTCTGTAAGCGGCAAAAGACTTTTACACGTGTCGCAACTGTCCTGCTCGTGGCTCCCCACCAGAGAACTACCAACGTACTCCTAAAACTCCATACCTGAGCTGGATCTGCGGTACCCATTTGGAAGTCCGAGAGAGGAATTGCTGATCCACACTGAATCCGGGTTGCCAGTCTGCAGTCTGTGGGAGCAGAAAGAACAAGGCATGTCAGGGCTGGGTCTTCTCAGCATCACGTCCTGTCCCAAACCCTGGAAGGCAGCAGATGGAGACATTCTGGAGTGAAAGTCTCAAGGGGGAGGTCTGGATTTTGGTCTCCTCTCTTCCCCAACCTCTGAAGAAATTATGGCATTAGGTGTTGTGTTGGAAAATGTGTGATAGGAACCAGAGGTGGCCCATCAATGGCTATCTTGCCCACTATTAAACACCCCACACTCCAACAGCAACCGCCTTTGTGGTTGTGATCATTGGCGCAGCCATTTCTAGGAAGTTTCCCCAGAGAGAATCTGTGCTCAGAACAGGGGATCGTCCTCTCCCTCCCTCCTCCAGCACAGGGAGGTCCACAGGCGAGCCATTCCCCCTCCCCAGTACAACAGGCCAGGTACTCTGAATGCACCCAAGGGAAGAGCCTCCCCTCCCCACTGCACTATTCCTGGGTGTCGCACAGACCACCCACCTCTGCAGCCACAGACTCTCCTCCAGTGCAGAATGCAAAGGGAAGGGCCTGCCTGTCATTCGGGGTAGCAAAGCAACCAGGTGCTTCTCCTTTGCCAGCCTCTGCCAAGACCTCCTCCAAAGAGGCAAGAGAGGCGGAGCATGAGTCCCAGGGATGCTTGAGCATGGATCCAGAGCATGCTGGGAGGTGTAGTTCTTTGTTGCTTTTGTCAAAGACACTCACACTACCTTTGCTGCAGCCTTTGGGGAGGGAGGAGGCTTCTGGGTGCCCTTGATGCCCTGCCACCCCTGGACCCAGTGCAAAGGAGGACGAGCTCTGGGTATTGGTCTGGGGTGCAGAAGGGAAAGAGGCAGGTTCAGATCTGTCCTGCAAGCATCTGCCTCTCCTGGTAATCTGGCCAGAGATGCTCAGGGGGTCTTCTCTGCAGCCTTTGGGGAAAGGCTTGCCCGCCCTTGTCACCACCCTCCTGCACTCTATTTCATCCTCTCCCCTCCCCCTTTGCAATGGGGCCGAAAAGAAGCTCTCTACCCCCTGATAAAATCCCTCTCGGAGGACCTGCCTCCCTGCCCTGTTTGGGGGCCACCCACAGACATCTGACTGGACTTGACAAACCTTGAGTCTGATCCAGCCAGAGTTCTTACATTCTAATATAGAAGAAGAGAAGTAAATGAACTCTTGGCCCAGTAATGTAGAGCCTCCATCGACAGCAGCAGTATACCACTGAGGACAAAGATGCTGCTTTGGGGCTTCCTGGTGGCCACTGTTGGAATGCTGCTGACTCCATGGGTCTTTGGACGGATCCGGAAACAGCCTCGCTGCTGTTTGCATGTTCCCGTCTCCCCCGCTTCATATATTTTCTCCCCAATGACTCTTCACCTTCTCCTTGAGATCTCAGAATCTGCCCCATTGCTCCAATGCCAGGAAGGGAGGGAGAGAGGGACATGCCATTTCCCTTCCCAAGGACAGAGTGGAGGGAGGTGGGACAGAAGGAAAAACTGACTTCATTTTTTAAACATCCTCCCATCTCAAAACACATAGACGAACAGGCCTTGCTGAGGGAGAGTCAGCATGGCTTCTGTAAGGGTAAGTCTTGCCTCACAAACCTTATAGAATTCTTTGAAAAGGTCAACAGGCATGTGGATGCGGGAGAACCCGTGGACATTATATATCTGGACTTTCAGAAGGCGTTTGACACGGTCCCTCACCAAAGGCTACTGAAAAAACTCCACAGTCAGGGAATTAGAGGACAGGTCCTCTCGTGGATTGAGAACTGGTTGGAGGCCAGGAAGCAGAGAGTGGGTGTCAATGGACAATTTTCACAATGGAGAGAGGTGAAAAGCGGTGTGCCCCAAGGATCTGTCCTGGGACCGGTGCTTTTCAACCTCTTCATAAATGACCTGGAGACAGGGTTGAGCAGTGAAGTGGCTAAGTTTGCAGACGACACCAAACTTTTCAGAGTGGTAAAGACCAGAAGTGATTGTGAGGAGCTCCAGAAGGATCTCTCCAGACTGGCAGAATGGGCAGCAAAATGGCAGATGCGCTTCAATGTCGGTAAGTGTAAAGTCATGCACATTGGGGCAAAAAATCAAAACTTTAGATATAGGCTGATGGGTTCTGAGCTGTCTGTGACAGACCAGGAGAGAGATCTTGGGGTGGTGGTGGACAGTTTGATGAAAGTGTCGACCCAATGTGCGGTGGCAGTGAAGAAGGCCAATTCTATACTTGGGATCATTAGGAAGGGTATTGAGAACAAAACGGTTAGTATTATAATGCCGTTGTACAAATCGATGGTAAGGCCACACCTGGAGTATTGTGTCCAGTTCTGGTCGCCGTATCTCAAAAAAGACATAGTGGAAATGGAAAAGGTGCAAAAGAGAGCGACTAAGATGATTACGGGGCTGGGGCACCTTCCTTATGAGGAAAGGCTACGGCGTTTGGGCCTCTTCAGCCTAGAAAAGAGACGCTTGAGGGGGGACATGATTGAGACATACAAAATTATGCAGGGGATGGACAGAGTGGATAGGGAGATGCTCTTTACACTCTCACATAATACCAGAACCAGGGGACATCCACTAAAATTGAGTGTTGGGCGGGTTAGGACAGACAAATGAAAATATTTCTTTACTCAGCGCGTGGTCGGTCTGTGGAACTCCTTGCCACAGGATGTGGTGCTGGCGTCTAGCCTAGACGCCTTTAAAAGGGGATTGGACGGGTTTCTGGAGGAAAAATCCATTATGGGGTACAAGCCATGATATGTATGCGCAACCTCCTGATTTTAGGAATGGGTTAAGTCAGAATGCCAGATGTAGGGGAGAGCACCAGGATGAGGTCTCTTGTTATCTGGTGTGCTCCCTGGGGCATTTGGTGGGCCGCTGTGAGATACAGGAAGCTGGACTAGATGGGCCTATGGCCTGATCCAGTGGGGCTGTTCTTATGTTCTTATGTTCTCACACTCTGGCTCTTCTCTAGGAATCAGAGCATCTGCTCCCCTCTCTTCTTCCCCCCTCTGCCCCTCTCAGAGTCAGATCTGCTTGCTTTCCTAACTGAACCGGAAAAGGGTTAAGGGATCAGAAAGTTTCTAGAGTGGGGAGAATGAGAAAGACTCTTTCCTGTGAAATTCTCTTCCCCCCCCCCCCCCGTTTTCTCTCTCCAGCCTTGGACCTTGGCTCAAAAGAGCAAGGCTCCAGGTGAAGCTGGCCCCCCCCCTCTTTTCTGACTGATCTCCTGGGGTTGTCAATAGCTGCGTGACAGGCAGAAGGCCTCCAGGGGAAGCTCTCCTTGCAGCTGGACCTGCAGTGACAAAAACACTTCAGAGCGGTCAAGGTGTCAGTGAATAAGCACAGAGCAAGTTAAGACTGTTGCCTTCCCTTCCGCTGGAAGCATCTAGCTGGCCATGATTAGGAACCAACTCCTGCAGGAGATGGACTCTTGGTCTGATTCCACAGGGTGCTTCTTATCCTCATCTAATTCTAGTCAAGTCTGTCCTCCTGCTCTTCTTCTTTCCTCAATTTCTGGATGGAAAGTTCCATCACAGGCTACAAGCCGTGATGGGTCTGTGCAAACCTCCTGATTTTAGAAGTAGGCTACCTCAGAATGCCAGATGCAGGGGAGGGCACCAAGATGCAAGTCTCTAGCTGTCCTGTCACTGTGAGGTACAGGAAGCTGGACTAGATGGGCCTATGGCCTGATCCAGCGGGGCTCTTCTCATGTTCTTGTGTTAAATGATGACATAAAACTTAGAACATAGGAACATAACAACATAAGAACAGCCCCACTGGATCAGGCCATAGGCCCATCTAGTCCAGCTTCCTGTATCTCACAGCGGCCCACCAAATGCCCCAGGGAGCACACCAGATAACAAGAGACTTCATCCTGGTGCCCTCCCTTGCATCTGGCATTCTGACATAACCCATTTCTAAAATCAGGAGGTTGCGCATACACATCATGGCTTGTATCCCGTAATGGATTTTTCCTCCAGAAACTTGTCCAATCCCCTTTTAAAGTCGTCTAGGCTAGACGCCAGCACCACATCCTGTGGCAAGGAGTTCCACAGACCGACCACACGCTGAGTAAAGAAATATTTTCTTTTGTCTGTCCTAATTCTCCCAACACTCATTCTTAGTGGATGTCCCTTGGTTCTGGTATTATGTGAGAGTGTAAAGAGCATCTCCCTATCCACTCTGTCCATCCCCTGCATAATTTTGTATGTCTCAATCATGTCCCCCCTCAAGCGTCTCTTTTCTAGGCTGAAGAGGCCCAAACGCCGTAGCCTTTCCTCATAAGGAAGGTGCCCCAGCCCCATAATCATCTTAGTCGCTCTCTTTTGCACCTTTTCCATTTCCACTATGTCTTTTTTGAGATGCGGCGACCAGAACTGGACACAATACTCCAGGTGTGGCCTTACCATAGATTTGTACAACGGCATTATAATATTAGCCGTTTTGTTCTCAATACCCTTCCTAACGATCCCAAGCATAGAATTGGCCTTCTTCACTGCCGCCGCACATTGGGTCGACACTTTCATCGACCTGTTCACCACCACCCCAAGATCTCTCTTCTGATCTGTCACAGACAGCTCAGAACCCATCAGCCTATATCTAAAGTTTTGATTTTTTGCCCCAATGTGCATGACTTTACACTTACTGACATTGAAGTGCATCTGCCATTTTGCTGCCCATTCTGCCAGTCTGGAAAGATCCTTCTGGAGCTCCTCACAATCACTTCTGGTCTTCACCACTTGGAAAAGTTTGGTGTCGTCTGCAAACTGAGCCACCTCACTGCTCAACCCTGACTCCAGGTCATTTATGAAGAGGTTGAAAAGCACCGGTCCCATGACAGATCCTTGGGACACACTGCTTTTCACCTCTCTCCATTGTGAAAATTGCCCATTGACACCCACTCTCTGTTTCCTGCTCTTCAACCAGGTCTCAATGCAGGAGAGGACCTGTCCTTTAATTCCCTGACTGTGGAGTTTTTTCAGTAGCCTTTGGTGAGGGACTGTGTTAATCGCCTTCTGAAAGTCCAGATATATAATGTCCACGGGTTCTCCCGCATCCACATGCCTGTTGACCTTTTCAAAGAATTCTATAAGGTTCGTGAGGCAAGACTTATCCTTACTGAAGCCATGCTGATTCTCCCTGCTCGTCTATGTCTGGGGCCGGCAACCTGTGTTTTTGGAGCCGCATGTGTTACGTGAAAATCCCCTTTTCCCTTCCAAGTTGTTATTTTTATATCTGGTTATGTTATTTTGGATCATACAGACCAAGCAAGCAGGCCACTCCTCCCCCAGCATATGTTTCTAAGGGCCATGGCCAAGCTACAAACACATGAATTACACAACCCCCATTTCCTTGCAGGTCAATGTATAACCTAATCACTGTGTCTCCTGATTATGCAAAACAAGCCTGCACCTCTGGAGGAAAAGGTCTATTGTTCTTTTGTTGTACTCTTAAGCACCTTATGCAGATTGCCTCCCTCCCCCCCAGAAGGTCAGCCTGGCTGGTAAGCTGACTTCCTTCCGGTTCATCACATACTCCACGTGTACCATTGTGTGTGCTGAACATGTGCACAGCTCTGGGATACTTCCGGTCATTTCTAGATCAACTTCTAGGTCAGACAACCCTTATAAGAGAGAACTCAGAGCACATGTCTCTCTCTCTCTGATTGCCCTCCTGCGGGTGTGGTCCTACACGGGACTCTTGCTCCAACTGCCCCCCCCGACAGGTAAATATATCCTGCGTCTAAACTCCCTCCCTTCTTCCCTATCTATTCCTCCCTTCTCCCCCATCTTTAGTTAGCAACTGGGTTTAGCAGATTAAGGAACCCCTAAATACTTCCCTACACCCTATCCATTTCTGATTCCTTTTCGGATGCACCCAAATACATAGCACATGCATCCCCCACTAGCTAGGTACACTATACACAAGTACTAGAAATCTATACTTATCAATTCTCCATGTGTATTATGTTTATCTTTGTGTGTTTCTGCAATAAAAATATAATCCTTTGATTGAAAGTTACCTTCATCCCAGTCTCCTCATTAAGCTAGGCAAGGGATCTTTTTGCTTTACGCTGTCTTGTTATCCAGCCTATGGTCCCAAAAGTTTCCAAAAGGTTAATATACTAATTCCCCTAAACAAAACAGCCTTTTTGGTAACACATGCGGCTCTTTCAGTCCTCTGATGCGGCTCCCCAGTGGGGGCTGGAAGCGGGGCACCTTCCCCTTGGCCTCTGCCCAGCCAGGCCAGCCCAGAGGGCGCCTCACTCCGCGATGTGCTGCGGGATCAGGCTGCTGATGAGTGCGGGTGCCGCTCCTCCCTGCAAAGCTGCAGCTCCTTCCCTGCAAAGCGGCCCCCCATGCGCACAGCAGCTCCTTCCTCGGCAGGCAGGCAGGGGCAGCCACGCTCTCCTGGACCTACTCTCCACGCCCCACTGCAAGCAGGTGCGGGGGGGCAGCCGGGCACCTCTTCCCTGCGCTCTTCCTTCCTTTGCCCTGCAGCAGGCAGGGGGCTGAACGGAAGAGGCTAGGCTGGTTGGAGAAGCACGGGAGATGCAGCGCTGCTGAGGCGATGGCCAGGAAGGAGTGAGGTGAGCTGCATTCCTGTCCACACTTCCCTGGGAGGAAGCCTGTTCACTCTAATGGGGCTGACTTCTGAGTAAACAGGGTGAGGAGCCTGTCCACACTTCCCTGGGAGGAAGCCCGTTCACTCTACTGGGGCTGATTTCTGAGGAGACAGGGAGAGGAGCCTGTCCACAGTTCCCTGGGAGGAAGCCCCATTCACTCTACTGGGGCTGACTTCTGAGGAGACAGGGAGAGGAGCCTGTCCACACTTCCCTGGGAGGAAGCCCCATTCACTCTACTGGGGCTGACTTCTGAGGAGACAGGGAGAGGAGCCTGTCCACACTTCTCTGGGAGGAAGCCCGTTCACTCTACTGGGGCTGACTTCTGAGGAGACAGGGAGAGGAGCCTGTCCACACTTCCCTGGGAGGAAGCCCCATTCACTCTACTGGGGCTGACTTCTGAGGAGACAGGGAGAGGAGCCTGTCCACACTTCTCTGGGAGGAAGCCCGTTCACTCTACTGGGGCTGATTTCTGAGGAGACAGGGAGAGGAGCCTGTCCACACTTCCCTGGGAGGAAGCCCCATTCACTCTACTGGGGCTGACTTCTGAGGAGACAGGCAGAGGAGCCTGTCCACACTTCCCTGGGAGGAAGCCCCATTCACTCTACTGGGGCTGACTTCTGAGGAGACAGGGAGAGGAGCCTGTCCACACTTCTCTGGGAGGAAGCCCATTCGCTCTACTGGGGCTGACTTCTGAGGAGACAGGCAGAGGAGCCTGTCCACACTTCTCTGGGAGGAAGCCCATTCGCTCTACTGGGGCTGACTTCTAAGTAAGCAGGGTGAGGAGCCTGTCCACACTTCCCTGGGAGGAAACCTGTTCACTTTACTGGAGCTGACTTCTGAGGAGACAGGAAGAGGAGCCTGTCCACACTTCTCTGGGAGGAAGCCCCGTTGACCCTACTGGGACTGAGGAGACAGGCAGAGGATGTCCCCTGGTTCTGGTGTTATGTGAGAGTGTAAAGAGCATCTCCCTATCCACTCTGTCCATCCCCTGCATAATTTTGTATGTCTCAATCATATCCCCCCTCAGGCGCCTCTTTTCTAGGCTGAAGAGGCCCAAATGTCTTAGCCTCTCCTCATAAGGAAGATGCCCCAGCACCTACAAGGGAGCTACAAGAAGGGGCTACATTATAAAAATGGGACTTGTAAGAGGGGAGCGCATTATAAAAGTTGCATATACAAGAGGGGAGTGCATTATAAATTGGGACATACAAAGGGGAGTAATAACTATAAATCTCTTTATTGTACTGAAAAATACTAGTCATTAGATTTTGTATTTCATTGTTCCTCTTTTACATTACTGTGGAAAAAACACAAAGATGACTCTTTACTGTTGGTCATGATTTTCTGCTAGGGAGGGCACCAGTCCAAGTCTTGCCTATAGCACCAAATTGGCTAGGGCAGGCCCTGGGAAAATAAATTAGTATTTAATTTAAATGTATTTTATTTTAGCTCTTTCGTTTTTTATATGTAATTCTAAATTTAAGGTTATGGTGATCTTGTAACATTAAAATATGTTACATATTGTTTTCTCTGTAGCAGTTCATTTCAAAAATGCAACATACTATAGTTTTTTTATACATAGCATAAAGGTAAAAAAAAATGGTATATGCAGTGTTATCTTCATTTTAGATGTCAAAAGGGTTTTGTGGCTCCCGAGGTTTTCTTTTCTCCAGAAAACAGGTCCAAATGGCTCTTTGAATGTTTAAGGTTGCCGACCCCTGGTCTATGTGTTTTGAGATCCTATCTTTGATGAGGCATTCCACCATCTTACCCGGTATGGATGTTAGGCTGACCGGCCTAGTTTCCCGAGTCCCCCCTCTTTCCCTTTTTAAAGATAGGGAAGATAGGGTATCTCCACACGGGGCCCTTGAGTGAATGGAGGTTCTTTTCTCACTCAAAGCACTGATGTGGTTCCGTTCCTACTTTGCTAACTTGCTGTGTCTTATAGGTTACTGCAGTGGTTCTCAAACTGTGAACTTGTGCCCCACCAGTGGGTAATGACCCAATTTCTGGTGGTTCATGAAGCTGACAGGGCAGATTAGGGTATGTGCATCAAGGGTTAAAAAACTGCTTCTGGGGGCAGCACTGATGCCCAATCACCATTAAAGCCACAGAAGCTTCAATAGCTGGCAAAGTGATAATTTTTTAGGTGGTAAAGTTTAGGAACTAGTGCTCTATAGTGAAAGCTCTCACCCCAGTCCTAAATTCTATGGCTTCACCCCGTGTGGGTTCAGATCAGATATTTTATTAATGGTCATCCGACCAGCTAGTCACAAATCAACACAACAAAATACACAAAATTAAAACCAACATCCCTTTACACATATATAAAATCATAAAATCATCAGTTTATACTCTCGATTGCATGTGGGTTCTTTGATTCAATATCAGGTTCTCCGACTGAAGTGCTTTCCCCATTTGGTGCATTTCTAGGGTTTCTCCCCTGTGTGAGTTCTTTGATGCACAGTCAGGGTTGAGTTATGACTGAAGCTCTTTCCACACTCCAAGCATTTATAGGGTTTCTCCCCTGTGTGGGTTCTTTGATGCACAGTCAGGTTTGAGTTATGACTGAAGCTCTTTCCACACTCCAAGCATTTATAGGGTTTCTCCCCTGTATGGGTTCTTTGATGTCCAGTTAGTGTTCGATGGTCAGTGAAGCTCTTTTCACATTCGGAGCATTTATAGGGTTTCTCCCCTGTGTGGGTTCTTTGATGCACTGCCAGGTATGAGCGCGTACTGAGGCTCTTTCCACACTCTAAGCATTTAAAGGATTTCTCTCCTCTGTGGGTTCCTTGATGCACAGCCAGGTATGATCTCCGACTGAAGCTCATTCCACACTCCAAGCATTTATAGGGTTTCTCCCCTGTGTGCATTCTTTGATGCACAGTCAGTTTTGAGCTCTGACTGAAGCTCTTTCCACACTCCAAACATTTATATGGTTTCTCCCCTGTGTGGATTCTTTGATGCACAGTAAGGTTTGAGCTGTAATTGAAGCTCTTTTCACACTCTAAGCATTTATAGGGTTTCTCCCCTGTGTGGGTTCTTTGATGCACTGCCAGGTATGAGCGCGTATTGAAGCTCTTTCCACACTCTAAGCATTTACAGGGTTTCTCTCTTCTGTGGGTTCCTTGATGCACAGCCAGGTGTGATCTCTGACTGAAGCTCTTTCCACACTCCAAGCATTGATAGGGTTTCTCCCCTGTATGGGTTCTTTGATGTCCAGTTAGTGTTTGACGGTCACTGAAGCTCTTTTCACACTTGGAGCATTTATAGGGTTTCTCCCCTGTGTGTGTTCTTTGATGCACATTCAGTTTTGAGCTCTGACTGAAGCTCTTTCCACACTCCAAACATTTATATGGTTTCTCCCCTGTGTGGATTCTTTGATGCACAGTAAGTTTTGAGCTGTAATTGAAGCTCTTTCCACACTCTAAGCATTTACAGGGTTTCTCTCTTCTGTGGGTTCCTTGATGCACAGCCAGGTGTGATCTCTGACTGAAGCTCTTTCCACACTCCAAGCATTTATAGGGTTTCTCCCCTGTGTGGGTTCTTTCATGTACAGTCAGGTTTGACCTCTGACTGAAGCACTTTCCACACTCCCAGCACTGATAGGGTTTCTCCCCTGTGTGGGTTCTTTGATGATCAGTTAGTGTTCTACGGTCTTTGAAGCTCTTTCCACACTCCAAGCATTTATAGGCTTTCTCCCCTGTGTGGGTTCTTTGATGCTCAGCCAGGTGTGATCTCCGACTGAAGCTCTTTCCACACTCCAAGCATTTATAGGGTTTCTCCCCTGTGTGGGTTCTTTGATGCACAGTCAGGCGTGATCTCCGACTGAAGCTCTTTCCACATTCCAAGCATTTATATGGATTCTCCCCTGTGTGCGATCTTTGATGCACAGTCAGGTCTGATCTCCTACTGAAGCTCTTTCCACACTCCAAGCACTGATATGGTTTCTCCCCTGTGTGGATTCTGTGATGCACAGACAGCTGTGATCTCCAACTGAAGCTCTTCCCACACTCCAAGCATTTAAATGGATTCTTCCCTGTGTGTGTACTTTGATGTCCAGTTAGTGTTCTACGAACTGTGAAGCTCTTTTCACAATCCAAGCATTTATAGTGTTTCTTCCCTTTGTGGGTTCTATGATGCCATGTCGGGCTTTCGTTCCAACTGAAGCACTTTCCACACTCCAAGCATTTATATAGCTTTTCTCCTGTGTGGGTTCTTTGATGAAAAGTCAAGTCTGTTTTCAGACTGAAGCTCTTTCCACACACCAAGCATTTATAGCTTTTCTCCCCTGTGTGGGTTCTTTGATGCACAGTCAGGCTTGCACTTTTACTGAAGCACTTTCCACACTCCAAGCATTTATACTTCTTCACCCCTGTGTAGTTTCTTTGATGCCTTCTCAATTTTGATTTACTCCTCAAAGTTTTTGCACCTTGAGAGCCTTGTTCCTCGCTCTCTCTGTTTTCTTTTTCTGGTTCTTCCAGGATGACAATTCCACCCTGAAAAGCTTCCCATTGATTTCTCCATTTCCCTGTCTGTCTTTGCTCCTTCTTCTCTGTTCTGCCTTGGTCTCTGAAAGTCACGTCTTGTACATCATGCGTGACAGTTTTTGATGACACCCAGTGGGGCTGTCCCTGATCAGCATTATCTGGTCTGCTTCCTGGAACAAAAGAAAATATTTTCAGCATATGAATAGAGAAATGACATGTCTAAGTCCTTGTCCTCAGAGGCATTCTGTGTATATATCCAGCCACTATTTGTAATTCGTTCTGCTTGTGGAATTCAGGGTTTTCGTGGCAAGCAAAGCAGAATCTTGCCAACCTCTGCCCAGTCCTTGGTTAGATCAGTATTTTTGTTTACTGATTCACTGATGAGTTTTTATTGTTCTAGTGCACTGGTTCCCAAACTATGGGCCACAATATGATTTTTGATGAGTTTGTCAGCTTGTCATTTTTAGTAACTGACAAGCTGATAGCTGACAAGGAAAATGTACTGAGCCCTACGGAAACAGAGCAGCATGTACATGTTTAATCAAGAGTATGCAAACCTACCTTGGTTAACATTAAAGAGCAGGCTGAGAGGGAAGCAATGCTACCAAAATGTTCTATGAACACAGTCCCCAAGACACTCTTGAGAAAGAAGTTCTTCCCCCCCCCCCCCCAAGCTGACATGGAGAAAGTTTAGAGCCCTATGGAAAGTGAAACTGAGTGATGCATTCACCTTTACTTGTGGGTAGGTGCATGTACCTCAGCTCTTATTGAAGGTAAGGCAAATGGGAATAGAGTGTCACTTTCAATGTGGGTCCCAGCGGGAAAAGATTTAAGAACCACTGGACTGGTCTAGTGTAGTTTATTTTGCAAATGCCATGAATTTAAGATAAACGGACCATTTCCCAGAAAGGCAGGACAGGAATGGTGGAATGGGTTTCCTGGAATGAACTGCTTCCTGGAACAAAGTGCCAAGTAAGACAGAGCAAGTTAAGCATCTGTACAATGAGAGGGAGGAAGAGAAGGAGAAGGCAAAAGTACTCTCTACATTTAGGAGATGAAGAGCAGGAGGAGGAGGAGTAAGAGAAGGGAAGTGTACTCTCTGTTTTCTAAGCTTTACCTAAAGTTAGGACTTCATCTCACCTGAGGAAGGACTTCTAGGTCCAGTAATTTGGGACACAGGAGCTGGGTGAGCACAATAAAAGTAATACATAAGTGCTTACTTAATTAAAAGCAGTAAGGCAGACTTTAGACAGGGAGCTGATTCTGAAGGGAGTTACATCCCAAGTCTACAGAGGCCTACTCTGAGGAGCAGCAGAGTCTCCTGGCGACTAAGAGCTCAAGGCAGAGGCACTTTGAAAGTAAACAAAACAGAGGAGGAAAAAGAGGAAAGGAAGCTTTTCTACTTCATTTAAATTTACCTTACTCTTAACCAAATTAAGAACTTAATCTAAGTTAGAACATAATTTAAAGGTCCAGTAAATTGGGACACAGGAGCTAAGTGAGGGCCATCAATCAATCAATCA